>NC_141046.1:63251894-63754394 GCF_041138505.1 Cibotium barometz | reverse complement strand
CGAGAGAATACAATAAGAAGAAGGAGCGTAACTATTTTTAGTTGTCCATGTGGCATTAATATTGATAGATGTGTTTATACATATATTCAAAATATACTATGAAGAAGGGGGCATAGTTTTTTTTCTTCTCTTGTTGTGAATGTGGCATTAATATTTACACATTGTAAAGAAGATAGCTATATATAAGTTCTCTCTAGTTTGTTTTATTCTAGGTTTATTGGAAAAAAAATTATAGCTTCATAATCAATTGGTTAATTAGAATAATTTGTGGGGTTCTTGGGGAGGTCATGGTTTTGTTGGAGGAGGTCCTTAGGGGTGTTGTAGTAGACCTTTCTTTTTTCTTCTTCTTCTTTTTGACCTAGGTTTTCTCTAAAGGTTACATGGTTTTTGCAATCAGCTGGTTAATTCAAACATATGGAGAGGGTACTTGGGAAGGAGAAGGAAAGTATCCACTACACTCAATACATATCCATGCAATGACTGAGTTCAGGTCCACACAATGCTAATGCATCACACTAGCGATCTCACATGTTCCATAACTAATCTTTGCTAACAGGGTTGTACTCAAGTGCTTACTCAAGCTACTTTAAAAATATGCTCATTAACAAATGTACCTTTCATCACTTGAAGTATCTTCTTAATAAATGTACCTTTCATCACCTAGCTACACTCCAAATTAACCTTACTTAGAGGACACACTTTAAATATATGTACATTTATATTGATATTATATGTGTTTTTACATAAATTTAAAAATCCTATGACGAAGGAGGTGTACAACGTAGCGGGTTTTTTTTTCCTTGTATTTTGTTTTGGTAGTGCATGTGGCATCAATATAAAGTAGTTTAAAGCAGGAAGCTATATTAGTCCTATCAAGTGTTTTTTTTTTTTTTCGTGGTTTCCTGTAAAGGTGCAACATGGCTTTAGAATCAATTGGTTAATTCGAACTTGTGCACGGGATTCTTTGGGAGCTCGTGGTTTTGTTGGAGGAGCCCGTTGGGTACACTACCAAGCTGGAAGTTTCGGGCAAGAGGAGCGCTGGTCTGCTGACCCCGAGATCTACCTACAACCGTCTGGAGGAAGTCCGTAGCAAGCTTGGCGCTGTTCAGCAGGAACTCGTAGATGCGCTCGTCGGGCACCCCTGCTTGGTAGTAGAGTGTGAGCTTCGGCCCGCCCTGCCAGCCGGGGACGTTGTGGGGGTCGAGCTGGTCTCCCTTGCGGTTAACGAAGACGAGCTTGACGGCTCCCGCCTCTCCAAGTGGGTTGCCCTGAGGGTCTTCCACAATGCCGTCGTCGCCGCTCATCTCCGGGGCGGTGGTGATGCCAAGGCGAAGCATGGTCTTGGTGAGCTCCAGGGAGCCCCTCATAAACTGGTGTGTTTCACAGTTAGCGCACCTGCTGTTGGTGGACCTCCCGAACACGGAGATGGAGCCCGCGTAGTTAGGGGAGGTGAGCGGCGTGGTGGCATCGGCGTGGGGCATGTCGAGGAAGACGCGGATGCTGTAGGGCCCGTTGAAAGCTCGTTTGAGGATCTTCTCGAGCACAAGGAACCACCTGTGGATGAAGTGTTGGGGCGGCTTGTAGAGGTGGAGCACGTAGTGCAACATGCGGGCGGGTGGCCACCTCTCCTTGCGGGCTCGGAGTATTTCCGGATAGGAGTAGCCGCAGTCGACGTCCACCGTGCGGACGTCGTCGGAGGAGACGAACTGGTGGTCAGCCTGGGAGCGGCGGAAGGGTGTGAGATCGGTGGAGGAGTTGACTTGGCTGTTCGGGTGCAGGGTGAAGGTGCCGTCGCTGTCGGGTTGTGGGCACTTGTCAGGGATCCAGGAGGTCGGGTAGCAGTACTGCCAGAGAGCGAAGAGACGGTCGACATTGCAGTGATGAAAGAAGAAGATGGGGTCGAAGCCGGCAGTCTCCGGGTAGCTCATCTGGCCCCCTGAACCCCCCACGGTGTCGTGCACGATGTCGTGCACGAGCTCGAGAGACGAATAGTGGCCGTATTGCGGCTTCTTGGGGTCAGTCGTACTGGTCGGAGACCAGTAGTGGTTGGAGAAGGAGAGCCAGTCCCCATGGTGGAAGAGGGCGTGCACCCCCTCTACCAGCGTGGTCTCGGCGTTCCGCAGAAGCGTGAGGTTGAGCTTGTCGTTCTGAGTGGTGTAGGAGGGGCTGACGTGGCGCACCGTGGGGTAGCCAAGCGGGATGAAAGGCGTCCCTTCGGACGGGACCACGTAGTTGGGCTTGGCGGCGGGGTTGAAGGCGTCGGAGGAGGCGACGGGGGTGCCGACGTTCTCCGGCAGGACGAAGGACTTGAGCGGGTTGGGGACCTTGCGGCGGGCAAAGGATTTCCAGGCGTAGGACAATGTGATCTCGGTGGTGGTGAAGATGTCCGGCAGGCCCAGGATGCGGCTGGTGTGGTCGGCCCAGTCCCAGAAGGGTATGCGGAGCTTGTCCGCCATTTCCTGGACTACCTTTGCCTCCGTCTGATCCGAGAGCGTCTCCGCCAGCAGCTTGGCCTGGCGGATGATGGACTGCTCCAGGAGCATCACGTACGGGCGATGCCAGGTGGGGAAGAGAGGGGAGCCGTGCTGGCAGTAGCCTCCCCACCAGTCAGGGTTGCTGGAGTCCCAGTCGCCCCCGTCGCCGTCGTAGGGCACATGGGGAAGCCCGTGGATGCCAGCGATCTGGTAGAAGGACCACTTGTCCGTGGAAGGAAGCTTCTGCACAGCTTGGATGGCCAGCAGGAAGACGTCTCTTCGCATCTTGAGCCAGTCGAGATCTTGGTCGCTCTTGTGACCGCCGACTTCGAGAGCGTGCGGATAGAAGAAGTCCAGCACGTTCTCGCGGGGGACGGCCGTGGTGAGGTCCCCCGGTAAGATGTAGCGACAGATGAAGGCGTGGGCATGCGGGTCATCGTGAGGATTTATAGGGCCAGGGGGCAGTCGGCTAGCCGGGGTGCTATCACTATACGGCGACGCTGCCCATGAGTCGACCATCATCGGATCATGCGTAGGTTTTGAGTCGTGCAGGTGCTCAGACGAATCTATACGCACACGCTTGTTGCTCTTAGGAGGTGTGGCAGTGGAACGTGGGTTAGCACTACTGGCCATCGATCTTACACACTACTCACACAAGGCGCAGTACAGTACTACTAGCAGCAGCCACTAGTTGCAAGCAGCTCCACGACAGAAACCACATGCAGTTACTATGTGATGCTGGGGACACTGCGATACACACACAGTTACAACCTTAAAGCTGGGGAGACACTACGACTTGAGGCATGATCATCAGCTGCACTGCACCGTCTCTTTATAGGCTAATTCTTCCTGCAGGGCTGGCTGCCGTATTCTACACATATCAATCAGGCTTTCTCCGCTTTCAAAGTCGTTCCTTTAGACTACTTTAGAGCTTTTCCTTTCCTGGTGCTCCAACCACGACGACCCCTACAGACTCGACCACCCGGCTAATCATAATTGGCCACGTCTGTATATCGGGAGGCCATTGGGGCATAGACGATTCCTTCACGGAAAGAGACTGTCATATATATCTTCCAAATTTGTTTCTAAAAAAGGGACGCAAATTCATACATTAGTGAACAATTTTCATGGTTATCTACTGGAACCACTCTATGCTAAAACTCATTTCTGTTTCCGTATAAACTACGTGAATGAATACTCCTCATTTACTTTAGCATATGCCACCCAAATTAAAGGTGACTACGACAATTCTTTTATTGAGGGTACAATGACTGTGGACTAAGCGTGAGATATAATAAATGTGAATATATAATATATATGTATTAAGTCTCTCTTTAAATGTGAATATATATATTAAGTCTCTCTTTAAAGGGTTCACATTCTTTCACTCTCTTTAAGGGGTTCACATTCTTTCACTCTCATTGGACTATGCATGACATATAATAAATGTGAATATTAAGTCTCTCTTTAAAGGGGTTCACATTCTTTTACTTGGAGCAGGTGCTCTCAAAAAAAACCCAGGTTTAGTGTAATATCACCTTCAAATTTTAAAAAATACCTGCAAATTTATAGCTTGAAGGTGCCAATACTTGCAAAATTTGAGGGAATATAGTACAAATACTTTCAAAATTTTAAAAAACTCTCCATTAATAATTTCTTAATTTTATATATATGAAGGTTTTCCCAATTTTTGAGAAAATAGTTTTTTTTCGAGCAACTGCTTGGAGCTTCACCATATTCTCATTTCCAGACTATGCATGACATATCATAAATGAAACTATTAAGTCTCTTCTTTAGGGCTCACATTCTTTTACTTGGGTCTCACACTTGACATTTCTACTATATAATATTGTAAAAAAAACTAAAAGTGAGATCATAGATTCTACCTGCAATATAAACTCATTCTTTTTTTTTGGATCAATTATAAATATTTATATAATTATGCTGAGTAAGACAGACCAGTTCACTTTCAAGCCATATACATTTGAAACTTCCTCACTACAATCCTCTATTTTTCACCTTTTACCTCATTTAAAAGTTTACAAAGCAAAGACCATCTCTCATCCTCTAAAAGAAAGCCAGACTGCTCCCAAGATATCTAATAGCCCAGCATAATACATGCTTCCATCATTGCTTCAATGGTGCACCCCCTTGGAGATTGTTTTTCCAAAAAACTGCCCCCCTTCTTTGACCAAACTTTAACTGTGGGTCTAGTTCTCACTGGGTTCTCTATAAATGCAACAAAAGTATAATCAACCTGTTTTTCTATGAGGTACCATCTTCTGGTTCTGGGCCCAAATCATGGCAGTATGCATTTCCAAGATTCACATAAGCTCGCCTGTAAAATATAAATCAAGGGTTAGGCAACCCCCCTCTAGTATGCTTAAGGTCCCACCCAGACTAAGACAGAAATCAGGTAATGCTCCTTTGCAGATTCAGTAGAAGTTGATCCAGCACAAATAGACCAGCACATGGAAACATATTTATGCATAACATATGCTACATCAATGCCAACAAAGGAGACCCTCTGAAACATAATAGCATTCCTAAGGCTCCAAACTTCCCACAAACAATGAGGCTCTGATTATGTTAAATAGTGGCCTTGCATTTTCATCAATGAATGACCGTTTCCCAAGGATCCAGTCCCCCAAAAAAACCTAAATTCCCAAACACTTCTCAACCCATTTAGCAATCCTGGTCCATGCACCTCTGATGGCTGGACACTCCCAAAAAGCATGTTTGCCATCCTCTAATGCAAACCTGCGCCTAGGCTTGCATCCACTAGAGATGTTTTTTTGAAGCTGTTTGGAACCAATAGGGAGGCCCAAATGCCTATCCTCGATTAAAAAATTTGGAATGTCCTAGGTATCTAACTCTCCCCACAACATCTTCCATCTCTTCTTCCAAACATCAGAACTCCATCTCACTTTTGAGATCTTATTGCAATAGTCAACACTGCCTTCCCCACATCTCATTATAGCATAAAGGTCCTTGGCTTTACCATTTACAAGCTTAACACTGTTGAGCCAAGACTAGTCCTTAATCTAGCAAGTCTCATCAACAACAGTAGAACACCCCCCACTCTGGATCTGATCAAAGGCCTGTGTGAGCAAATCTCTTTCTCTACCACCAGATAGATGGAACCAATGATTTTATATTCACGTGATCACAATTTTTTTTTTGTTAATAACATGTGTTAACATGTTATTAACATGTTAACATGTTCCCAAAAAAACCGGTGGGAAGCTCCCTGATAACCGGATAAAATCCCGCCGGGGTTTTGCAATACCCGACGGTCCCACCGGGAAAAAGAAAACCCCGGCGGGTCCCGACGGGGTCGTCATCTAGCCCAGCGGGCTACAATTTTCTATATATATGGGCCCGGGGGGCCCTTTGGGAGTTCATTGCTGACAGTATACACAGGTAATGAGACTTGTGTTTGTGTGTGTGTGTGTGGGTGTGTGTTCGTGCGGGCAGCCGCCCATTGTCGCAATGCGCGGCAGGATGTGGGTGGTCCGCCACACGAGGGGTGTGTGTATGGGTGTGTGTTCGTGCAGGCAGCCGCCCATTGTCGCAATGCGTGGTAGGATGTGGGTGGTCCGCCACACGAGGGGTGTGTGTGTAAGGCCATTCTTCGGAATGGTGCTTACCCTGGGGCACTTAGTCGATAACGCGGCTAGTCTGTGTCCTATGGTAAGTATGGCACGCCGTAGCGGTACTAGTCGGTAATGCGGCAAGCATAGTATCGTTATGGCGATGTCACCTTCCCTTTCCTTCCCTTTGTCAAATGCGAGCATATGGTTGGTAACACGGCCAGTGTATGTTCATATCCTATTCGTATTCCCATAGAATCGGGCGGCATTTTGTCGTTAACGCGGCAAGTTGGTGTCGTCCGCTAGTGCATATATTGTTTTTTGCATATTGCGGCATTTGATCGTTAACGCGGTCGAAAAAATGTCGTAAATTTGCTTGCATATTACGGCATACGATCGTTAACGCGGTCGAAAAAATGTCATAAATTTGTTTGATTTGACTTGTATTGTTTTTATTGTGTTTGATCCATGCGATACTTGGTTGCTAACGCGGCATGAGTATTTCATGGATCAAAGTTTACATCATATTGTCTTAACGTTTTATTTCATAATATCGTGATTCGTAACTCGAAAAAATGAATATCTCTCTCTTCCTACCCCCCTCTCTCTCTCTCTCTTCCTACCCCCCTCTCTCTCTCTCATGATACACTTCACAACTCTTTCTCTCTCTCTCTCTCTCATGATACACTTCACAACTCTTTCTCTCTCTCTCTCTCTCATGATACACTTCACAACACGATAGATGTGTAGATAAGGATTTCTTTTTTTTTCTCTTAAAATATACATAATTGCTAATAATTTCTTTTTTCTCCCTCTATCTACTTAAAAATTAAAACAGTACATTATTTTCCTCTTTAGAAACTCACAAAAATATTGAAAATATCGTCTAATGTTTCTTCTCTCTATCTGTCACAACTCTCTCTCTTCCTCTCCTCTCTCTCTCTCTCTCTCTCTCTCTCTCTCTCTCTCTCTCTCTCTCTCATGATACACTTCACAATTCTCTCTCTCTCTCTCTCTCTCTCTCTCTCTCATGATACACTTCACAACTCTCTCTCTATCACGATAGGTGTGTAGATGAGGAGTGCTTTAGGAATACAAAACATTATTTTTCTCTCTTTAGGAACTCACAAAACTATTAAAAATGTCATCTAATGTCCCCTCAACACCATATTGGGGAATATGGAAATTTCTCAGTAGTTTGAAACACGTGGTCAAATCTTTGGATTAATCATAACTTGAACACTGTTACTCCAAATTGAGCGCTCTATAGCTCACTAGATTCTATTTTCCAAGTTCTTTCCAACAATAGGTCACATGATATGGTTTTGAGAAACTTATAGGCATGTTATCCAGGTTCCACCTTTTTAGTATTCAAAAAATAGGAGTTGGGAAATTCCCAAACTCACGAATATAGTGTTCCTCTCTCTCTATCTGTCACACCTCTCTCTCTTCCTCCCCCCCCCTCTCTCTCTCTCTCTCTCATAATACCCTTCACAACTCTCTCTTTTTCTCTCTCTGTCACGATAGGTGTGTAGACGAGGAGTGCAACATGTATACACTTGATAAGTAATAATGCACTTGTTGCGGTTGTCTCACGTTCGATAATGTATTGCATGATGTTGAGTTCAGTAATATTGTTTGATATTCCGTTTTTGTTTGATCATTGATAAGTAATGATACACTTGTTGCTGTTCTCTCACGTTTGATGATGTATTGGATGATGTTGATTTCAGTAAAATTATTTGATATTCCGTTTTTGTTTGAACATTGATAAGTAATGATACACTTGTTGCTGTTCTCTCACGTTTGCTTGATGTTGATTTCAGTAATGTTGTTTAATATTCTGTTTTTTTGTGTTTAGTGATATTTGCTAGATTTACGAAGACGACCAACATGCTTTCCCCTGAAGAGCGTAAAATCGTTCTACGAGCAATTCGCATTGAAGCAGTCATCACAGTGTCACAATGTGCTGATGACGTCGTCAAAAAGATCAATGAGTCTGAGATACTCATGCGAGATCTAATAGAGCAGATACGGGAAAATGCATAGCGTCGACTTCGAAGTGGAGACAACGCTGAGTTGCTTGATAGACAAAAGATAGCAGATTTCAACCATCAACATATAACACGAACCATTTTGGGGAGCATGCGTGTAGCATGCAATGATCTTAGAGATGCTACCCCGCCTGAAGCTAATATGCATCGTCTACAGTTATGGGACGCTGTATGGAGCGAGAAAAGAGCCAAGAGCAAGCGCATGAAGGCACTAGATGCAGAGTCACTCCCCAAAAGAGTGCGCATTGCCTAGGACGTCGCTGCAACGTCTAGCCAGGCAGATGCGAGTGGGACAGGTGCCATTAATCGTACAATCTACAATTCTATGTGCACACACCTCATTGGCATCCCGCACGAGGCTCTGTTCGAAGGGCGAACAATAGGCTCTGGTGTTTTTGGCACAGTAAAAGAGTATACAGTTAAAGGTATATCATTTTTGCTGGAGCACATTACTTTTTGCGGAAAGCACTACAAAGGAGAAGGCAGCGCCAAGTTCGAGAGCTTCCAGGCAGAGCAGGGCATGCAGGTTCTACACCCATCAATTGTCAGGTGTATTGCCTTCACAAAAGAATCTCCTTGGATCACTATTTTCCCATACTATAATGGCGGCTCGCTTGGTGATACTCTTTTGAAGGTCCCCTTCAGATTCAATGAGTTCACCAGAGCAATTTTCCGTTTGGATCGAGGATGGAGACAACCCCCGCCCGATAATATTCCTTTAAGTCATCTAGAAATTTCTAAAATAAAACAAATAGTAATAACCATGCCTCATATTATGCATGCCCTGGCCTAGCGGCAGCACATCTGGCAGGAATTGTACATACCCACCTACATCCATTCAATGTAGTGTTGGATTTTACAAAAGAGTTGAAGCCACGCGTAGGTATTATCGATTGGGGGTTACTGCTGAGAGCGCCCAAAAAACGGGTGTCTCTCAATTTTGTATTTGAAGCAGACAAGAACCCTGAGAGAAGGTGGCACAAGCGGTCTCCTACGCAGATAGAGAGCGAAATAAACGACCGTGGATAGCCCCGGAACTTTATGATCCGTTTTTGGCAGATGCATACACTCCTGCATCTGATGTTTTTGCTTTAGGGTATTTATTACAAACTTTATATGACTTTTGGCACAAAGTACAAGAGTTGTGGATGGACAATAGTTCCTATGACAGTTACCATGGATACTATTATTTATAGACTCAAAAATTGGATGTGCCTGCCTAATCGCGATGAGCGAAAATCAATTTTACAAGTAGTGGAATTTTTTAGATCACTAAATACTGACCCAACGAGGGCACAACGTCCTCTTGTAGAGCTATCGGTGTCATTCACCCCAATTTTGTAATGATACAGTATCAGGAGATTAAGTTTCAAGAATGGCACTTTATTTCTCTCTTCAAAATTTGATATGTCCATTGTTTGAAATATTATCTCATTGAGTCTTTGCAATATCTCTCTCCTCTTGTGGTGTTTAAGTTTATGTTTTCTCTTCAAAATTTGATGTGCGCGCATTGTTTGAAGTATTTTTGGAGTCAAGTGGATATTTCTCATTGAGTCTTTGCAATGCATATCTTCTCTCGTGGTGTTAAACTTTAAGTTTTTGAGAGTAATGGTCAATTTATCTTACGATGATCTTTACAGTTCATTAAAATCCTAAAGTCATTTACGTTCATGCAGATATGGCAGAGGCGCAAGCAAACGAGCATCAAGAGTTAGCCAAGAAGGCATATGAGCGAATGAAGGCCCTTGCACATGGCCTGACAGCCTGCGAAGCTACAAGAATAGCCTGCAGGTTGTCGAAATGGACAAATCCTACTTATGCCCAATGGAAAGACATAAACAAACGCATAACCACAAAGATGATAAAGGAAATATGGCCATGTCTAGATGGCAAGATTAAGAAGGAAAGATGGAAGATTTCACGTTGCACTCACAATGATATCAAAATTAATGCCGAGCGCATTTTCTTGGAGGTATACGGTCGTCCTCTCCATAACGCCGACGCTCCATTCTATTTTGCTAAGATGCTATATGCACAATTTATCCTAGAAACTCCAGTGGACTTTGCCTCCAGAGAGGCCACTGTCAACACCCACAACATACGTGAAGAGACAGTGACATTCACAAGGGAGGAACTTGCTCTCATGGTGGAGGGCGCTGGATTGGAGTTAAACAAGGTCAAAGAAAACTTAGGGGCACAGCTAGCAGAGAAGGAGAAAGAAGCTGAGCGATTATCTCAAGCGTCAATTCCTCCCCCAGCCAATAGAGGGATTCAAGAGCAGCTCACAAAGATCAGCCAAGATGTACATACCATCTCTTCACGTATTGCTCTTGTGCGCCAAGGAAACCACATCTCTCATTTTTTGATACATCCTGAACTTGTGGGAGTTTCTGCTGAGGCTACTAGTTCCTCCACCCCCCAATGTCTTGTATGTTACAAAGTATTCGATGGGTGGAGCAGCCAGTATATACTACCTGTGGACACTACTACCACTTAATATGTTTAGTGAGGCAAATGCAAAATATTTCCACATGTGCATTGTGCAGTGTCCCAATAAATCAAGGTATTTATACAGTGTTCGGCATGGCTAGCGAATATAAACCATCAGGACCTTTAGATGCAACTCCTAGTGCAATTCACAATTTATTTCAAGATGAAAGCTAAGAAAGACATAAATCCTACTTTTGTATTGATAATTTCTCCAAATACGATCATTTGTACAAGTTCTTTTTATGAAATTAATGAAATGACTTCTTCCTCTATGTCAGTACCTTGCTCCAAAATTCTTTTACCGTTCACCCTCTCGTCTGCTAAATTAAGCTCATCTAAGTCAATGTCTAAATTGTCTACTATCTCAAGGGTGGTGCACGACGTGCGTCCAACATCAAAGTTCTCGTCTACTACATCATCACAATTGTACATCCATCTGGGCATATCTTCTTCATACTCTTCGCTTTCAATGTCTTGCAAGATCTTTTCATTGCAATACATGTAAACAAGTTTATCTGCTCGATCTGCAAGAAGTCGATTGCGACGAATAGTACTGTGAATATATTTGTACATGCTCCAATTTCTTTCTGAGCCTGAGTTTGAAGAGCACTGACTTAGAACCTTCATTGCAAGGTTGCGCAATAAAGCATAATGCTCACCACCATTCATCATCCACCACTTCCATGCAGGTTGCTCTTTAGCCATTTGTTGAACAAGGGAGTTGGAAAATAGACCCTCTTTCAATCAAAATGAGGTCATCTCCTTTATGCACTTTACACGATCATCAACATTATTATAGAAAGTGTTTACCACTTTATAAAAATCTTGCACCACCTCAACGTTGGACATCAAATCCATATTCCAATATTCAGGATCTAACATGTAAGCAGCACTGTGTAGTGGTGAATGCGCTCCAATCCATCTAGCATGAAAGTACTTCAATAGGACTTTTCTTTGTCTACTGGAGAATAGTACATGCCATTGCTTTTCCACCACTGAATGCTCTAATTTCTTAGGACACTCCAAACTCCGCTAGACATTCCACCATTGCATCCGTGCTTTCCCAAGATTAGGTGCTCTTTGATCAAGACTTCGTACGGCATACATAATAGGCATCATTACATGGTATGCATCCATCACACTGTTCCACCAACTTCTTCTCGTAAGCGCTGCCTTCTTCAAGACTTTGATTTTCTCTTTCACTTTTTCAAGTTGAGTGCTCTCCCAATCATGAAATGCCATGCATGTAAATGTTTCGCAAACTGCATCTTTATTTCGAAGAAGAGACTCAAAAGTGTAAAAGTGAGTGCAAAACCTAGTCTCCGGCCGCTGGAAGCTTTAACATAACTGACATGCGAGGTCGAAAAATATCTAACACTCTCTGTCTCTTGAGCATGAATCTCACAAGCTGGCAAGCAGTGTCGACGATTGAGGCAAACCATTTGGTATCATCACTTTTATACCAATCTTTTATACAAGATTCAAACTATGAGTATTACAACCTACCGAAAAAACATGTGGATATTGTCGCTGTAGGATTTTGGATGCATTTTTGCAATTCTTTGCATTGTCCATGATGACTTGGACTACATTTTTGGCACCCACTTCCTCTATCACAGAGCCAATGACTTGAGCAATGTAAGCCCCAGTTTTGATTGAACCAGCTGAATCCACGGCACGGATGAAAGTCTCACCTCTAGGTGAAATAACCATTATATTAATTAATGGTTTTCTTTGTACATTAGACCATCCATCAATTACTATACTACATCCAAAAAGCTCTATATTGCTAAGAATTATTCTTATTACACGTTCTTTTACTTGCGCATAACATTTCTCTAATAGATCATTTCGCATAGCATGGTACGTAGGCGGTGAAAACCTTGGTCCAAACTCACCAATTTTCTTCCATGCTCTCTTCCAATGCTCACTGTCCACCATCATCATAGCACTCCCAGAAAAGTAAATCGCTTCAGTAAGGGCGAGTTGTGCATCATCGAGCCGACCTTAACGTAGGCTTTCTTGCAATGAAGTTTGACGCATGGGTATATTTCCTACGTCAAAGTTTCGCTTGCAGGAAGATGCACTGGGTAGATTACTTCTGGTTGCACATTGATGTTCGGAGTACAAGCAGGCAATGTAGCGAGAGTTTGATGATTATAACAATAGTGTTCTTGCTGCCTTGATACATTAACGATAGGAGTGTCATATTTTCTTGAATCTTTCTTTTGAATTTCTTCTCTTATGCGTTTGGCCACTACAGGTGCAGAGGGGTGGGTACATGACTTTTTCTTCGGTCCGCCTAAAATGTTGAGATATCGAGCTCGTCTAGTGAGGCGGTGGCCACTGATGACCCGCTTGGGGGATAGGCCCCACATTTACACCACTGGCATGGTTGGTGAGATCATGGGAGATATGCGGCCAATGGGATGACAGGCTGTGTGACAGCCATTCTAGAGACTGGCATAGTTATAGCGCCAGCTCATTTAGTCGGGTTCACACTATACAAAACCCGTGTATGTATTGGTTGAGTACCTTTCATATTGTGTGTACTCTTATCTTGTATATGGTGTGTTGAGTGTTGAGTAGAGAAGAAGAAGATTTTCAGCCTCTCACCTTGTGTGTTCTCTATTAGGGTTTTGTGAGTGTGTGTGTGTGCTTGAAAGAGCTCAAGCTCTCTTCCCCCCTGCATCTTTTCATGGTATCAGAGCCAGGTTCATGCTAAGGGCTGAGCTGCAAGCAAGAGAACCACAGGAAGCGGTACGAGGGTAAGAGCTTCAACTACTCTTCCCTATTTGTGTTGGTGACTACACCCTTGTCGGGAACTCTACGGGAGACATCGACAAACGGTCTCTGATTGAGGAGCTTTCTTCGCGGGAGTAAAGCTATAGGGAAACTATACAGTCCTATCATACTAAGATTTTTGGGCCAAAAATGCGTTTCGGGCGCGTCTGGACCTCCGTTTTTCAGAAAGCAGGCGATTCCGAGCACTGCGGGTAAGTCATCTATTCTTTGCAGAACTCTGTTTTAAGAATTGCAGGAAGACAGATTGACTGTGCAGACACTGTGGGTGCTGCAAAGAGGTCTACAGTTGCCATTGGGTGTATGTATGCACATTGAAGTCACTGGTTGTGACATTTGAGAGTACTACAGTACCGCTGCAGAAAATACAGTAGTTGTGCAAGAAAAACCAGAGTGCGGATTCTGGTAAAATTGTGTGTTTGGCAAGATGTCTAATGATGGCATAACACAGATTGTGGCTGAGAAGCTGGATAAGAATAACTTCCATGCTTGGAGGTTCAAGTTAACGAATTTCCTGATGGGAAAAGGCTATTGGGACTACATAGAAGGTGAGCATGAAGAGGCACAGGAGATACCGGATATAAATCCGACTGCTGCAGATGTGAAAGAGTTTAAAGACTGGAACCAAGGAGCCAAGAAGGTTATGTATTGGCTATCCATTAGTATACAGGACACCATGATTGGGCACATTCAGGATGCCAAGTCCCCCAAGGAGGCGTGGGACACCTTGGTAAAGCTCTATGAAACAAATACCAAGGCACGTAAGATACAGTTGAAGAATGAACTTCATACTGTGGAGAAAAAGAGCATGTCTGTGAATGACTATGCGTTGAAGATAAAGGGTATTGTGGAATCCCTTGCATCTATTGGTGTGTCAGTAGATGATGATGACAAGGTGGAAGTCTGTCTACGTGGTCTCGGGCCACAATACAAGGCGTTCAAGATGTCTATTCAGACTCGGGAAAACATTCCCAACTTTACAGATTTGGTGTCTATGCTGATTATCGAAGAGAAGAACTTGGGTGAAGACCAACAGTCTTCACAAAGAAAAAACAGTTCAGAGCAACAGGCCTTCTACACGAGTTCAGGAAGAGGACGAGGTAGAGGAGGCCGTGGATGCGGTCAAGGAGGTGGCCGAACAGGTAATCAGAATTATGGCCAGCAGCAGCAACAGTCCCAGAATCAACAACAACAACAACACGTAGGTGGAAGAGGCAAATTCAGAGGCAGGGGGAGTCAAAGAGGCCGTGGAAATTGGCAAAGGCAATATAATGATGCACGGGAATGCTATTATTGTGGTAAGCCTGGACATGTGCAGTCAGAATGTTATAAGAAGCAGGCTGACATGCAAAATGGGAAAGTGCAGCAAAACAACTATGCATCCTCAAGTAGAAATAATGAGGATAATGAAAGGTTGTTTGTTATGCAGCATGTTGTGAATGCCATGTCTGAAAATGTTGATGCAGCACAAAAAGATAATGTATGGTATGTGGATTCAGGCGCTTCGAACCACATGACAAGTCATGGGGAGTGGTTCAAGGAGATGAAAAATCCGGAAAGACCAGGTTTTGTGGAAACAGGGGATGACACTGCTCATCCAATTGCCCATGTTGGAGATGTGCCATTGTCTATGCAGGATGGCAAAGTGAAGTACCTTGTAGATGTACTTCATGTACCAAACATAACAAAGAATCTGGTTTCAGTTGGCCAGATGATTAAGCAGGGTTTGCAGGTTCGGTTTAACCCTGATGGGTGTTATGTTGAAGACTTTAAAGACAAGTGCAGGTTGGTTGCAAAAGGTAACAGAGTGGGCAGAATGTTTACGTTGGATGTAGACATGCCTGAAATGAGTGCTGCGATGTTTGCAAATGGTTCAGGAGTTGTTGCAGACACAGACATATGGCACAAAAGAATTGGACATGTAAATGTGCAGAGATTGAAGTCTATGCAGGCAAAAGGAATTGTGACAGGGCTGCCAAAATTTAAAGTGGAAGGTATGCAGAAAATATGTGAAGCATGCCAATTTGGGAAGCAAACAAAGCATGTGTTTCCACGTAATAGATATGTGAGCAGAAATGCACTAGATGTTGTGCATTCACATGTATGGGGTCCTACGAAGACCATATCTATGGGAGGCTGCAGGTACTATGTGACTTTCATTGATGACCACACAAGGAAAGTGTGGGTATATTTCATGAAGGAGAAGAGTGAGGTGTTCACTCACTTTTAGAATTTCAGAGTTTTGGTTGAAAAGCAAACAGGAAAATATGTCAAGTGCCTAATGTCAGATGGAGGGGGAGAATACTTCTCCAATGAGTTCTCTGAATTTTTGAAGAAGAATGATATTCGGAGATAGTTTACATGCAGATACACTCCGCAGAAAAATGGAGTTGCTGAGCGAAAAAACAGGCACATTGCTGAGATTGCGCGAGCATTGATGGAAGAGAAGAATATGCCGCATTGCTATTGGGCTGAGGCTGTTTCTACAGCAGTATACATCATGAACAGGACTCCAACTGTAGCCATACATGATGTAACTCCAGAGGAGAGGTTTATTGGCAGAAAACCAAATTTGTCTCATCTGAAAGTCTTTGGATGCATTGCATATGTGCATGTGCCAGATGAGCTGAGAACTAAGCTGGATCCAAAAGCTAAAAAATGTGTGTTTATTGGATACTCCCTTGAGCAAAAGGGATACAGGTGTTATAACCCTGCTACACCTGAGTTGAGAGTAAGCAGGGATGTTGTCTTTGATGAGATGAGCAGCTGGTATGATGCTGCTGAAAAAGAAGCTGTTGGGGCTGATGTGAGTGGAAGTGTGGTTGCACAGAATGCAGGTCAGCAATCACAGTCTTTGAGTGGACCAGGAGAGTCCTCATCTAGTGGGTCTATTGATAGACCATGGAGTGGCAGGCTGCTGCATCATAATACCAGTCCTGCAAATGTGATTACTACATCACGTAAAGGAAAAGAGAAAGTGGTTGAGCCCCTTGGTATGCCTGACATTTCTGCAGGGCATTCTCATGTTGATGGAGAGTCTAGTGGCTCAGATATGAGCCTTGATGAGGAGCTTGGGATCCCAGCTATGAGAACACCTGGTGTAAAGAAGGCTATGGAAGCCATGAATGAGAAGCTGCGAAGATCTGGGAGAGTGAAAAATCCTGTGCAGAGATTTACCTATGATGGTTATGTGGCACATCACTATGCATATATGGCAAAGGTTGTGCAGGCTGTTGAGCCCACATGCATTGATGAGGCTGTTGGAAATGTGTATTGGGAGAAAGCCATGGATGAGGAGATGGATGCACTATATGGAAATGAGACTTGGGATTTAGTGCAATTGCCTGAAGGCAAGAAAGCCATTGGATGCAAGTGGGTGTACAAAGTTAAACATAACAGTGATGGAAGCATAAACAGGTACAAGGCTAGATTGGTAGCCAAAGGATATGCACAGACATATGGGATTGATTACGAGGAAACTTTCAGCCCAGTTACCAAGATGGCAATGGTGAGAGTTGTGATAGCAGTGGCTGCGTCAAAGCAATGGTCTTTACATTAGATGGATGTAAAGAATGCATTCTTGCATGGGGATTTGCAAGAAGAGGTGTATATGTTGCAGCCATCTGGTTATGAGGATGTGGGTCACCCCGAGCATGTTTGCAGGTTGAAGAAAGCCTTGTATGGCTTAAAGCAAGCACCAAGGGCATGGTCTGACAAGATTTCTGAATATCTTGTCACTATTGGCTTTCATGTAGCCAATGCAAATTTCTCGCTATATGTGAGACATGGTGATAGAGGAGTTGTGCTTGTTGTCATCTATGTAGATGACTCATTACAGGGGACCATGATGCAGAGATCTTTGATGTAAAGATCTTGCTTAGACAGAAGTTTGAGATGAAGGATCTGGGGGAGCTCAGATATTTCTTGGGCATTGAGGTGATTAGGTCACCACATGGTATTGGATTACTGCAGAGACAGTATGGCTTGGACATGTTGTCCAAGTATGGTATGACAGGCTGTAAGCCTATTTCTGTGCCATTGGATCAGAATGGCAAGTTGAGTGCAGATTCAGGAGAGATCTTGGAGGATCCTACTATGTACAGGAGCATAGTAGGAAGTTTGATCTACATGACGATCACCAGACCAGATTTGAGCTATGCTGTTGGGTTGGTGAGTCAGTTTATGCACGTTCCACGGAAACCGCATTTGGATGCAGTGAGACGCATACTGAGGTATGTGAAGTCTACTTTGCATTGTGGACTATTCTATGAGACTGGGGACAGAGATATGTGTACATGGGTACACAGATGCTGATTGGGCTGGTAGTATCTCAGATAGATGATCTACCAATGGATTTATGTTTTCTTTGGGGAGTGCTGCTGTGACTTGGAGCAGCAAGAAGCAGCCTACGGTTGCTCTATCGAGTACAGAGGCTGAGTACAGAGGAGCTGCTATGGCAGCATGTGAGGTAGCTTAGTTAAGAAAGCTACTTGCAGATTTGGGTCTATCAGTGGATAGACAAGTTGTCATTTTCTGTGACAACATTAGCAGTATACAGTTGGCTAGGAACCCAATCTTTCATGCTCGTACGAAGCACATAGAGGTCCACTACCACTTCGTCAGAGAGAAGGTCTTGTGGGCAGGAGACCTTGACCTTGTTTATGTCAGCACAGAGGATCAAGTAGCTGACATCTTCACCAAAGCATTGGTGGGTACAGAGAAGCTCCACAGATTTAGGGCTTCGCTTGGTGTACATGAGATGCAGTTGAGCTCGAGGGGGAGTGTTGAGATATCGAGCTCGTCTAGTGAGGCGGTGGCCACTGATGACCCGCCTGGGAGATAGGCCCCACATTTACACCACTGGCATGGTTGGTGAGATCATGGGAGATATGCAGCCAGTGGGATGACAGGCTGTGTGACAGCCATTCTAGAGACTGGCATAGTTATAGCGCCAGCTCATTTAGTCGGGTTCACACTATAGAGAACCCGTGTATGTATTGGTTGAGTACCTTTCATATTGTGTGTACTCTTATCTTGTATATGGTGTGTTGAGTGTTGAGTAGAGAAGAAGAAGATTTTCAGCCTCTCACCTTGTGTGTTCTCTATTAGGGTTTTGTGAGTGTGTGTGTGTGCTTGCAAGAGCTGAAGCTCTCTTCCCCCCTGCATCTTTTCATAAAAAGTGTTCTCTTAGTCGAGGCACCCCACCTGAGTTTATTGCATGGCATAGCTTACACTCCCAATCTATGAATCGATCACCAACGTTAATTGCATATTGCCACTCTATCCCAGGTGCCTTTTTTTTCCTGCTATTTGAAATTTGGACTCTATTGGAGGTATCACTGGATCCAACATTGTTCTCCATCTCAACAAATAACCTATTCAACCAAGCATATAACAATGAATACACAAATGAAAAAACAACAAAGTCACTCACGTATTACAAAACATACATTAGCAGACAAAGTACTTCGAAACTATCTTGACAAATACAAAAGATTATCACATAACACAAAACTACTTCGAAACTATCTTGCAAGGTCTGACTACAAAACTACTTCGAAACTATCATGCACATTGCACCCCCAATGAAGGATGCCTTTTGTACACAATCAAAGATCTATGCTTGCCCAATACTCTAGTATAGGACAATAGACCTTCTCTAACATTCACAAAAAAAATCAAAGATCTATGCTTGCCCAATACTCTAGTATAGGACAATAGACCCTTGTCTACTCTAAACTATATCAAGTATCAAGAACCAATACAAGTCCCTAAGCAGGACTCTTGGCTCCATCAAACCATTCATAAAGCAGAATGAGGTAGATTACCTACGTAGCTCATATGCAAAGCTGAATGACTCCAAATTTGTCCCTAAATCTCCGCAAGTATTAGCTACGAACCACACCCTGTCCCCAATTCAAAGAACTAAGGACGAGTGGCTCAATAGCCTTAGGAGTGCCTACAAGGAAAGACGACAGCCCCTAAGATAAGGACGTTCTTCCCAAGAGGACACTTCTAGCAACTAGAGAGCTCTACAAGTACTTTGAGGAGAGATATCACACCCCCAAAACAAGGACTATCTCCCCAAAAGTTCCACGATGGGTGTCGATCAGTGTTTATAAATAGAATAGAACCCCGTCGGTGTTCTTTGTTTTCCTGGCGGGCCCGTCAGGAAAATCAAAAGCACAGAGGTGTTACGGGACTAGTGGATTCTGGCAGGTCATTGCTCAGGTCATGTGACTATACAATGTGATCACAAGTTTTAATATGTTAACAATAGGTTTTGTTAACGTGATCACGAAATTGTGAAGACGTTAATGAAATCCCTAGATGGAACTCCCAAGTCACATGATCCAATTCTTTCCACCCAACCACAGACCAGTCCCAACCATCTACCATTAGCATACACCTCAGAAAGTTCAACTAGTTTCCTAACCATTATGGACCAGGATTCAATCTGAAAGTAAGCATTTAGGCAACAACAAGGCACTCCTTGTAAGACAGTGAGTGGGCATATGCAAAATGCCAATGCCCCCAGCCCCCCTTAGGGACTGAAAGTTTTTCCCAAACCAACCAAGCTGCGACCCTTTTGGATACTATGCCATTCCTTCAAAGGAAATCTCTGATAGGGCCTATTATCTTTTTCTAGTGGCACTTCCCAAAATCCAACACTGGGCATAAAAACATTATGTAAGTATTCAGCACGGCATTACAAATATCAATCTTGTTTATGAAAAAGGACTCTAGTACCTTCCCATTTCCTTCACTTCTCCAGAAACCTATTAACAATCCACTCAGTCATCTGTTTGTGTTAGTAACACCAACTCCGAAAGGAATTCCCAACAATCTAACAATTTGTCCCTTATGCACCACCTCACACCCCCATCTTTGCATATCAAAATCATTATCTTCTATCAAACTAATAATTCTAGACTTTTGGATATTACATCTGGAACCTAAGGCTACTGCAAACTTTTGTACAATCTCCAATGCCAATCTTACATTGTTGTTCTCAGCTCTCAAAAATAACAAAGAGTCGTTAGAAAAACATTGTATAACCAGTTGCTCACTGTATCTTAACTTCAACGATGAGATACTCCCATCTCTGCAAGCACTCTACTGACACCACCAGAGGGTGAGACGCTATAGCAAACAAGAGGGGAGCTAAAGGGAAACCTTGTCTAACAGACTTGTTAATATCAAACCCCCCTACAATTCTCTCATTTAGTAACACCTTGGAGAACCCTCCCCAAGATAAATTGTAGATACAAGACTGTAGATACAAGGTGCCATTTTAATCCCAAATCCAAGCCTCTCCATAATTCTTGCTACAAAAGACCAATGAACCCTATCATGATCCTTTGGTAGATCAAGTCAATGTAGCAAAATACATTTTTGTTGAGTTTTAAGAGCCACATCTCTTCCTAGCAAAGCTGCAAAGATGTTGTCATATATTGATCTACCCTTTATGAACCCATGTTGCTTCTTAGACACCACTCCTTGTAAAACTAGAGTAATTCTAAGGGAAATCACCTTGGCCAAGCTCTTATACATCACAGTCAATAGAGTAATGGGTCTCTAATGGCCAAATTTGTTACAAGCAACTTGTTTTGGAATAAGCTTCACAAGACCTTCTTTAAAGTCCTTATCCAAACAACCAGAATTGAAGGCTTTCCTACGTATTTCCCCAACAATATCCTTCAGAGAAGGCCAAAAAGCAATGAAAATTTTTTTCTATAGGTAGACAATCCCAACTAGGGGCTTTGTGCCTTCCCAATTCCAACACAGCATCCCAACATTCCTCCACATCCACATCCCTTTCTAACCATCTAGCCTTGTCTGGATCCACACTTTGATTAATAAGCCCCAACAGTCTATCTTCAACTTGAAATCTCCTCATGGAGCAGTCCTCCTTCAGACTAAGTGTAGATCCCAAGTAATCTACCCACTTCTTAGCCATTATTTCAAATCATTCAGAGGTTGCCCATCCTTATCTAGAATATTCCACATCACCTCTCTATTATACCCCCCTTCAGAGAGTTTAAACAGACTACTTTCTAGCTTCCTTTTATTATTGAAAATTTACCATTTGGCCCAATTTTCCTCCTCTTTAGCACATCTATCGTCCTCCTCTTTTAGGCTATATTGACGTTTGAAATACAAGTGGTTTCATCAGCATCATTAAGTCCAACAATTTGTCAATTAATCTGTAACTTCTCTAGTTGTGCTGCCTATTTTCTTCTTTCACACCTCCTTTCCTCTGCTCTCAATTTACCTATAGCTCTAATAATCCGTTGCATCTCATTAGCGAAATGCCTCCAAGCACCCTTTGACACCCCTCTCCTTTTCAGCCTTCTAATATCTTTCTCTATATATTCCACAAATAAGACATCCTTAAGGAGAAGATTATTGACTCTCAGCTTCCTTGTGGGAAACCGAGAGAGAGAGACCAAGGCTATCCCCATCATTGACAAACCAACACAGATTCAAAGGTATATGCTTTGATAAAGCAAGGCTATAGTCAATTGATACCCTCAGAGTATGGGGAACCCATGAGGCTTGCTGGGTAAAAAACACCCTGTCAATTCTAGAAGAGGAGGAAATATATTGCAAACTAAAATATGTGTGACCCAGGTTATCTCTCCAATCCCCTAGATGCCAGCTATCTATCATACCCAACTCCCTTCTTAAATCCACCCACTTGCCTTTTTCCTTGCCTATAAGCATAGTGCTACCACCATATCTATCCCACTAACCTTTCAACCATGTTAAAATCTCCCAAGAGAATACAAGGAACCTGAACATTTAGATTAGCAATCCAATTCCACATCTCACTCCTGACTTTATGATTGTGAGCCCCATACACATTAATGAGACAAATTCTTTCTCCCCTTACCAAAATCTCTACCACAATAATCCTACCATTAGGGTGATTAGCTATTATGCTAGGGCTGAGATCATTTGTAAACAATCTTCACCACCCCACTATAACATGTACTTACACCCCCATAAAAGATTGACCAATCTCTGAATCTATCCTTTCTAGGAAATTTGCCAAAAATATTATGCTCCTGTATAGCCAAAATTGAGTAACCCCAGAGCTTAACTAACCCCCAAAAGGAGGCACTCTTTTTTTTAATCTTTTATCCCTTTAACATTCCACGTGCATCCTGAAAATTCAATGAATTTATTCATGATGGCACGGTTTCCAAAACCATATCGACCTCTTCCTCCTCATCCCTATGTACAACATCTTCTTTCTGAATCCCTTTCCAAGCTTCTTCAACCATGAAATCAAATCTTTGTTCTGAGGAGGGGAGACTATTACTTTCCTTCAAGGGGATATAGGGATTAGAATGCATACTAGGACTCAGATTGCTCAATGGGGATTTGGTATTCTCACCATCTACCCCTTTATTCAATTGGTTTTTCCTAGCTTCAATATTAGCATGTCTAACACTAGATTTCCCTTTTACCTTAACCCACTCTCCTTCTAGAACAACCTCACCAGCCTCCCTCGGCACTTCCTTTCCTTTAGACTTTATTTTTTGACTCGCAACAAAATCTATTTTTTTTCTCTTTATTTCCCTACTTTTTCCCTTCCCCTTTAACCACAAGCTGTTCTGGGAAGTTTTTTACTATATGACCAAAACCTCCACATTTAAAAGAGGCATCCAAGAAGGCTCCAAATTTTAAACCCAACTCAAGAATCCCCCAATCACCCAAGTTTTTTACTATATGACCAAAGCCTCCACATTTAAAAGAGGCACCCAAGAAGGCTCCAAATTTTAAACCCAACTCAAGAATCCCCCAATCACCCAAGTCCACAATCAATCGATTTAGGTGTCTCTTTGGAAGTATTCCATGATATGCAAATGCTATTTGCTTTCCTACCACTCACCTCATCATTTGGAAAATACAACATCGGACCCAAAGATTGAGGAATATCATGCATAGACGGTCTCAACCAATACAGGGGAAGGCCTACAATCTTAACCCATACAAGACATGCATTCGGAATGCTCTTGTTAACATCAAACAGAGGATTAAAGGGAAACACATGCACTAATCGATGAACCAAGAAGAGGGGACCCTTGGCAAACAACTCAGTCACTTATTGACCTTTAACAAACAAGACATTAAGGAACCCTTTTCCTAAGTAAAAAACTTTAGATACCACATTTTCATGCAAAAGAGTTTCCTGCAACCACCTACCTAGCTCGACCTTGGACGGTGGTCTACCTGGGTAAAAAATGATCATGCTACACATGGAAAAGAGAACTACTTAATTTCTGACTAGCTTTGGATTTATCCTCAAGCATATCTTCTTGTCTTTCAAGTGGGAACACAGTCTCTCATTCAGCTAGTGAGGCACATTCTTTTTCCTTGCAAACTCAAACTTAGCCTGCCCTTTGTGGCGCTTCATCTCTCCCTCGTTGTCGATTTCCTAATCCCCCCACCCACTCTGAACCTCATCATCCCCATGGTGCCACAAGCTGGACGTCTCAGTCATGCATGCAACCATCCTCTCGTCGACCACTTGTCGATGTATAGACGCATGCAAAAGCTCATGTGGAAAGGACTCCTCATACCAATCCCAAGGCCCACTCGTCTCACACATGGTTCCACTTGCTAACCATATCTCCTTGGGTAAACACTAAATACTGACAATATAAAATCATTCTATGCAAAGCAAACGGTGAGAATTGAAAATGGCTCATAGTTATTTTCAGCTTGCTTTATTATTAAATAGCATTGTTTTTCATGATTTCTCTTATTGAATATGGGCACTTGTTAGTGACTCATGTGTTGTTGTGCTCGTCCTCACACTCGAGCGAGGGAGCACAAGGAGCTACCATATGGTCGAGCCCTCGCTCGACCACATGGAATTTTCAAAAAAAATAGTGTGGATAATAATAGGGATTAGGTGTTGAAGGTCCAAGCATTGGATTGGTAGAGCTTGAGAGCTTGACCACCCTCAATGTGCCTTCACGCTCTAGATGGGTTATACTCCTTGGTGGAGACAACGCTTGTTATGAAGCTACAAATTTCTTGAATAAGAGGCGCTATTGGGGACTAGAACTAGTGCTAGAGTGGAATAGAAGTATTCTATTGATCCATTATTTGGTTTAGATTACCCATAAGTTGTAGAACTTTTGGTAGAGTTATTAGGTGTTGATTTGAAGGTGTGTTTTAGTGATTAGGAGATAAGAATGTGTGATTAGATTGAGCTTTTTCTAACCCATAACCCTTCTAAGATAAATTTAGGAATTTTGGAAATTATTCGAGTCCCATTTCTTATAGGATTGGTTGGAAACTCGGTATTTTTGTGTACTTTGAGCTAACATCTATTTGTTGGTGCACTCTTTGTGCCATTAGATTATATATTGACACAACTATTTGGCGTATTTGTTTGTAGTTGTATAGATACATATATCAATGCAACAATATTGGAAGGACAAGGGAAACATGACACTAAACGTAATTGAGATTATACAACACCTTTCATATAAAGAAGATAATGTTAAAGACTATCTCCACTTTGAGACATTGAAGTAAAAACATGGGCTTTATTTACGATTGATCCACAGATAAAAACCCATCTTAGACACTATATCAAGATTATAAATCATGATATATATGCTCAAATTTGAGGGACATTGAAGTAAAAACAAGGGATAATAATGCCAAAGAACACTTGGAAAAGGAACCTTAGAATTGAGGGATCTCCAAAGAGTGTGGTGTTTAGAAACACCAAAAGCAATCAAATTTCAATGAGATTGTTACATTCAAGTTTACAATTCATCCGAAGACAAAAACCCTTCGTAGACACTTTGTCAAGATAATAATTGAGTACAAATTGTATCTCAAACATAGCGTTTTCTCATGTATTGCTCCAATACATACAAAGTTTCTCTATCATAAGCTGCTTCATTTACTAAAGTGTTGCAAGTATACTCCCATTTGTTCTTTGCATAAATCCAACCAAGTAACCATGCGAAGATTGTTGTTTCCAAAAAACTTTGAAGCTCCTCTATATTTTGATTCCACATCTTTGGAAAAATCAAGTAGGTTCCGAGCATATTCCACATTACATTGTAGAGGGTATCATCAAAAATTAGTGTGTTATTTCCATCCACATCATGAAAAATTCTCCATGCTACATCCAAGTTTTTGTGGTATACAAATCGATATCCAATTAGAAGATCCGTCTTTTGACATGTTGCCTGCCCTGCTATATGACCTTAAAATTTTGATGGTGCCGAGGAAAGCACAACTCAAGAATGCGTCGAGTCCTTTGTAGTCTATTAGTACTCCAGATCCATACCTCAAACCATTGCATACAAAAATCAAGGAAAGTGAATGCATCTTTGCGAATCAAATGCAAAACACTTGTATTCTCTTCCACAAGATGTATATGTTTGGCTCAGTCTGGACATACATCACCATGTTGCATCTCAATGGTATTAAGTAAAACACCATTGAGTTCAAGTATCAATACTTTTCTTTGTTTCCTTATTGTATCTGGGGGTGGTAGAACTCTTTTGCTTCTAGGTACATGATTCACCAATGATTGGTGCCACCTCAATAGTAAGTTTTTTGTACACTTGAAATCAAAGCTATATGCTTCAACATATCCCATTGAAAACAAAATGTATGGTTAATGGACATCCAAAATTTTAAATAAATATATTATGTGCCAACAACATAAATTCATCCATGATATGGATGGTCTTAAACCTTCATAGAGACAAACGCTCCAATACCTCAGAAGTTCAACTAAAAAAATAAAAGAGCGAGTATATTGTCAATGCTAAATTTCGTCAAATTTATTGAATATGATGTATAAAAGATTTTCACTGTTGAGATAATTGAGTCTATCCAAATTAAATTATAATATTCATAGCCTTACACCTTGACAAGGCAATATCTTCAAAAAAAAACAAACACATAAAATTGCAAATATTGACAAAAGAGATAATCAAATGACAATAAGTTTGGAGGCATTTGATTTCTTGATACAATAGTGTAAAGATTTGATTGCTTAATACAATAGTGTAAAGATTTGGCTCGTACAATCCAAAAATTAAACCCATCTAAGCACATTGTTTTGGCCAAAGCCTAAGTCTATCTTATGGGCTTTTAGTACAAAATGGCTCCAAACATTCTGCACCCAACAAGTCTTGATATTTGTGCAGATTCCATACTTCAAACTGCACGTTTAGACCTCAACAATGGTTTCCTTTGACCTGCAGCAGCAAAAACTAGTATGGGTTAGGTTGGAATGTGATTATACTGTCACTCAATGTTTAATGAAACCAGACATTATCCTACCCATAAGCTCAAGTAAGCCTTTTGTAGCCTTGATATGTATGCTTTTGCTACAACTCCACTTATGAGATGACCACGATCATATCCCAAGCGAGTAGCATAAGCAATAGCGTGTTGATCACTCAAAATCCTTGTTTTGTAACACACTTTTAACAAGCTTAGCTGGTCTTTGGATAGTAATGGTACTCCAGCTTTGGATGCCAACATTGCTGGATCCTTGCTTATGGATTCTACTCTTTTTTCCCCTCTTGATTGGACATACTTTAGCTTATCACCATACAATGGTAATTGTGAAGATGCACAAGATGAGTTTTCCACTTCATCTGAATATTCGTTGAGCTCTTCTCGCAAAAATTGGGAGGTGAATTGGAGCCATTCTTCCAGTACATCTTGAAAATCGATAAATAAATTATGACCGTGTGTGATAGGAGATTGACCTAGCCGATTAAGAAAAATAATAGACCTAATGTCATTTGTATTATTTAGATTTAAAAGGTAGGGTAGAAGGTCATTGCACAGTACGTAGTCATGCCCTCCTTGAAAACTTTCAGGGAAGAGACAATTGTCTTTTGGATTAACACATCCCTTGAAAGGGCTATCATCAATAAGCAATGCATTCTTCTTATTGCAAATATCTTGGCACTGATTCCAAACCTTGAGTAAAGGTTTAAACATATCTGGCCTATACACTTTTCGAAGATTATGGATATAACATTCTTCTTGTCCCCACACCATAAAGAAATGATATTTCTTATGTGCATACTGTTCAAGAGTGTTTACATAGGCAGAAACATTCTTGTGTAGCATGGTGGACCAAATACCAACATGAAACACCCGGGGCGAATAACAACTGTGGTGCGACCAATATCAATTCAAATACAATTTGTTTGTGGATGCCTCTTCTCTTCCTTGTTGAGTAAAACTCCATTAAGATCAAGTATAAGTGCATGTTTCTTTATTAGTGATTGCACGAGGAATAATTTCTGCATACGATACAGAAGAATGATAACACTTTAATGTGTTTACATACTTAACAATGTTAAAACAAGTGATCCTATATTATCAATGAGAGCTAATTACAACAAAACATCCACAAGTTTACTTTCGTTTCATGCTCCCATACTCATCTATGATGATGATGGCTCCTAGACTTGACTGCATTTCCCTATTGATTGGTGAAGATTGAAATACTAATCTATCTCCATCTCTCTCAAAAGAATATAAACTTCCTAGAGGCCTACTCTTTTGTGTATCGGAACGTAGCTCCTCAACACGTTGCTCTATTTCTTGCGCACTTAACTTGTGATTGTTGTTAGAAGCAGTTGTACCTGCAAAAACAACTCTCGCTGAGAAACATACTTTTTAACACACAAAATTGCTGAATAAATCATCTTAAATAGCATCCTATTGAAAAAGATCTACCTTTAGTTTTCTTAGCACCCTCTATCGGGCAGAGTCCTTGATTTCAACTATTCTCTCTTTATTCGTAGCATATGTAGCCTCGTCAATTTCTTCAACACCCTCTGCCATAGAGTCCTTGATTTCAACTATTTTTCCTTTATTCGTAGCATATGTAGCCTCATCAATTTGTTCGACAATCTCTTCTTGTCTCTCCTTGGTTTTGCAAAAGTCTCTTGAAGCTCTTCATTAACTTTATCTTTATTCTCACTAACCTCAACATTAACTTGCAAATCAGGAATGTCCTTGGTCTCTTTAGTCCTATCACTTGAAGGCCTTGAAGATGTTTGCAAAGTTGAATCATCGATGTGATCTACCTCCACCATGTTGTCTTTATTATTTCTAGCATTTGAATCATGAGAGTTGATCTCTCTAGTAGGGCTTTCATGATGATGTTCTAGTTGAGCAATGTTATCTTTGTCTTTCCCTTATTTGTATATATCTGTAAGATTAAAATAAAATGCTATTACTTTTAGGATTTAAATAATACACCAAGGCTAATACAATACTAGTCATTTTTATATCTACACATATACTTTGTATCCAAACTTAGAGTACTCAACATTAAGTGATGTACCATAATGAATTAGGAACCATATTACCTACCAAGACTTTCACACAAGGGTCAAACTTGAGTTTGAGCCTCACTTGCAAGGGCAAAGTAAAGATCACTCAACTTGAGATTGTGCCTTGTGTTGGAAGATATTTCCAAGGTTGGACATAAGTGGAGGTACGGCTCAAACTTAAGTTTGAACCCCTCACCGCTACACCAAGATATGGAGTAAGTGTAATTTCTTAATAGTAAGTTTGCGTCATCATTTGTATTAGGCGCAAACTTAATTTTGAGCCTCACTGCTACACTAGGATATGGAGTAATTTCTTAATAGTAAGTATACATTATCATTTGTACCAAACGTTGGCATGAAATCAAGGATAATTAGAATATAAATATTCACTTTAATAGAAAAATGTTAAAAGTGAATCCAAAAAACCAATGTATTAATCAAAAGACTAATAATTATTTCAACAAGTCCACACTTTGAACAAGACCTATGTTAATATTAGTTGTTGATAAGCTCCTTTCAATGTACATTCATAAGCACTATCAGTGCACTTTTCTACCTTTCTTTGGTTGAGAGCTTGATGTGCTATGAGCATGGAAAGCCTTGTTGACATCTGTATCCCCAATCTTCTCAATGGCCATAGCAACCCCAACATTTGAAGCTTTCATGGCTTTTGTAGTATCCAATATATCATCACCATTCCCACCTTCATCTCATCATTTTCATGCCTTCCATAGTCTTCAAAATTGTCTTCGGCATCCTCATTGAATAGAGCATCATTCCCTTGGTCCTCTTCATTCCTTTGCCCTGTATCTTCAAGGTCTATAGCATCCCCAACTTCTTTATCATCATCTCTGTCATTTTTGTTGTCAATATCATCACCTTCGTCTTCCTCCTCTGTACTTGGCGAGTCATCAATGTGAAGATTTTGAAGGTTCTCTTTTTCTGCATCATCTAGTGTTTGCTTTTTTGTGCCGCCACTTGCACCACACCACTCTTGCAAGGACGAGTGACCGTCTAAAAGAGCAGAGCACTTTGATTCTAATGCCATCACTTCCAAATCATCTTTGCAAGGACGAGTGACCGTCTAAAAGAGCAGAGCACTTTGATTCTAATGCCATCACTTCCAAATCATCTTTGCATAAAGCAATACATCATCTCTTCTTTAGCAAGCTCTCCTCTAGCACAACTCCACCACAATATATCTCTACAACATAGCTGTGTTCAGGACAAAACCTTGTGATGAGACCGTCAATAAAGCCTTTGTCGATGAATTCTCTATTTTGGCCACTAGAGCCTGAGATGAATACATTTTTTGTGAGAACCTTATCAATGGCCTCAAACTTGTCAACCTTGCTGATGAAAAGAATAACAGTTGCAATCTCAACTGTTCCAGATGTCCAGGCATCATCTTTGTGTGTGGATCATGCCAAATTCATGAATTATGTACCTACTTTTGTAATGTCGAAAACGTTATAGCACTCTCTCTAACTTTTTCAACAAATTCGCTTCGTTCTTCACATCAGAGTACAGTTGCCTTTAGTACTCTATAAATTTGGCATAATGGTGCATTCAGCTATAAGACTGCAGCTGGATGCACCATTATGCCCAAAAAAAATTAATATCTGCACGCATCGAAAGTTTCCTGCATCCGTCGAAATAGCATCGAAAGTTTCCTGCATCTGTCAAAAACAGCGTCGAAAGTTTCCTGCATAGCGTCGAAATGACAGTTGAAATAAGTATTGAAATACCAGTCGAAATCATAGTCGAAATAACCGTCCAAATAGTAGTCGAAATATCAGTTGAGATAGTTGTCAAAAACACCGTCGAAAAATGCGTGGTAAAATTACTTTTTTCGACTCTTTCGACGCTTATTTCACGACGTTTCTATTTTGATGCTTTTTTTGACAGGTATTTGGACATTTAGGGGATTTTAAGCTTAATTCTAAAGTGTCAAAAAAGCATGGATAATGGCATCGTCTCTTGTAGTGTTGCCACGTGGCCATAACAGATTCAAATCACCAATTTTCCTCTGTTCTTTGCATATCGAGATCTTGCCTTTGTAAGCTCAGAAACCAAAATTGTTGATGCTCTGCTTTTGCCATCTTTATGTCAACTTCTAATTCCTTAGATGTTGGAAAGAAGATTTGACCCATCTTGGCATCAATTTTCCTTGTCTTACATGATCATAGGAGTCATTCCACTAAGTCTCAAAGGGTTAGTGTTCCTTGTTCCAGATGTTAGGGCTGTATGTGTTGGTAAGTCCAGTTTTGGACCATTTCCCGTGCTTGTTTGACAGGCCCCTACTCGTAGATTGCGCTTCATCTTCTATGCCGTGTTGGAGACCAAAAAATCCCCTGGCCATATCAAAGATTCTACTAGAATTTGTAAGAGAAGTTGGTTCCCTTCCTCTCCAAGTCTCCTGAGAACCTTAATCCTTTTTCCATGGATTCTTCGCTACTAGTTTCTATGCAGTGGTTAAATTTCTCCAAGCTGCAACACTCAATTGACTGCTCGTCGCTAAAGCGACCTGACCCAACACTTCTCTGGTAGGAAGAACCTGGGTGATTAGATGCACTGTCGTCGGGGGTAAGGTCATCTCTAATAAGTTTTCCTAATCTCAAGTGCATGAGAATACCATTCAATAGGCTAACTCACTATTCCAACTGGTATACTTGGATTTCTATTGGATTGTCATTTCACATTGTGAAATAGTAGACTGTGTTTCACGTCGTGAAATGGTTTTGACATCGAGAAATGTATTTCACACTGTGAATAACTTGTGTTTCATGCTTCAAATTTTCGGTTTAGAATTGCATTAATACGAGTCAGGGAGACTCCTATAGTGCACTTATGACCCTCTCTTACCTGTGGTTTGAAAATTCTTTACTCTGTGAAACAACCCTTTTCATGTCGTGAAATAGCATGTTGCCGTGAAATAGCTGACTCTACGTTTCACGTTGTGAAATGGTAGACTGTGTTTCATGTCATGAAATGTAATGCGTTTCACGTCATGAAATGTTATGTTGCACTTTCACAAGAGAAGACTTTTCTGTTTCCTTGTGTCACTCATGTTAGGATAAGACTTAGTAACTTTAGTAAGGCAATTCCAAAATTTCAAGCACTAATGGCGGGAGTGTTTCATGTCATTAAATGCAATGCGTTGAGAATGCGTTTCACACCATGAAATGCTTTCCTGCACTTTCATGCGTTCCTAGTAGTCGAGTCAACAGAATGATGTTTTGATTGATTTAGAGTATAATTTCCCTGCCCAAAAGATCCAACAAGGTTGTGCCTAGCAAAAGGACTATAATGCAAGTCACAACCACAACCAATGGCTCCTTGTTTTTGTGATTTTTGTTGAAAAACATAAAACAGAGTGTTACTAACTGCTATCTCACGATAGTGAAATTGGTAACAAAAAATAACAAAATCGAAAGAAAATACAAGTGTAGATTTCCTCTAGGCAATACCAAGTACTCACCCACACTTCCACACACACAATTTTCCACAACTCCTCTAATTTCTTCCCTTCCACACAAACCTTATCTACACAGTCTTTCACAATGCACTTTCAAAATGCAAAGGTAATAGTGAATCTTGCATAATGGGAACTGGAGCTCTTAGAAGATGGAAGAAATAATGGTTGTTTCCTCGACACAACAACAGCGCCAAAATTGTTATAGGCTACTACACCTCCCACTTGAGAACTCCACACATTCACAAATGGAAGAAGCAATAGACAACAAGGTACTTCCCAATGTTCTGAGCTCACGTCCCTTGAGGCTCTCCAAGATCTCTTGTAGAAGCTCCAATCCTCCAATCTCCACCTCCACTCTGTCACTGTGGAGTCGCTCACACCATAATGCAAGGTAACACTCTCCCACACACAAACATGGAAGAGGCACATGCACTATTCCAGGAGCAATTCTGATGCATTGGATGATAAATAATATATTTTTATACATAATTAAAGGTATTTTTATTTTGTAAATTACTGTTTTTATAATTAATGTACTCAACTTCATTATAAATGCATCAGAAACGATCCTGATGCATAATTACTCAACTTCATTAATGTACTCAACTTCATTATAAATGCATCAGAAACGATCCTAATGCATAATTACTATTTTTATATTTAATGTGCTCAACTTCATTATAAATGCATCAGAAATGATCCTGAGTGGATGGGAAAGCAGTGCCAGAACAGTGCGAATTTTGAGCCTGCACCGCCGCTGCATAGCCTAAATTCGCACTTTTCTGACATAGCTTCCTCAGTCCTCCAGGAGCAATTCTGATGCATTGGATGACAAACAATGTAATTTTACACATGATTAAAGCTGTTTTTATCTCATAAACTATTGTGTCTCATAATTACTGTACTCATCTTTATTACAAATGCATCAGAAATGATCCTAAGTGGCTGGGGGAGTAGTGCCAGAACAGTGCGAATTTTGAGCTTGCACCGTCGCTGTGCAGAGCCTAAATTCGCACTATTCTGGCATAGCTTTCCCAGTCCTCCAGGAGCAATTCTGATGCATTGGATGACAAACAATATAATTTTACACATGATTAAAGCTGTTTTTATCTTATAAACTATTATTTCTCACAATTAATGTAGTCAACTTCATAATAAATGCATCAAAAATGATCCTGAGTGGCTGGGGAAGCAGTGCCAGAATAGTGCAAATTTTGAGCCTGCACTGTCGATGCAGAGCCTAAATTCGCACTGTTCTGGCACAACTTCCTCAGTCCTCCAGGAGCAGTTCTGATGCATTGGATGATAAACACTATATTTTTACACATGATTAAAGGTGTTTTTATCTTATAAACTAATATTTCTCACAATTAGTGTGCTCAACTTTATTATAAATGCATCAAAAATGATCCTGAGTGCTGGTTGGGGGAGCAGTGCCAGAACAGTGTAAATTTTCAGCCTGCACCGCCGCTGCAGAGCCTAAATTCGCACTGTTCTGGCATAGCTTTCCTAGTCCTCCAAGAGCAATTCTGATGCATTAGATGATAACTAAATACTATATTTTTACACATGATTTAAGATGTTTTTATCTTATAAACTGCTATTTCTCACAATTAGTGTGCTCAACTTCATTATAAATGCATCAGAAATGATCCTGAGTGGCTAGGGGAGCAGTGCCAGAATAATGCAAATTTTGAGCCTGCACCGCTGTTGCAGAGCCTAAATTCTCACTGTTCTGGCATAGCTTCCCCAGTCCTCCAGGAGCAATTCTGATGCATTAGTTGATAAATACTATATTTTTACACATGATTTAAGATGTTTTTATCTTATAAACTACTATTTCTCACAATTAGTGTACTCAACTTCATTATAAATTCATCAAAAATGATCTTGAGTGGCTGGGGGAGCAATGCCAGAACAGTGCGAATTTTGAGCCTGCACTACCGTTTTGCAGAGCCTAAATTCGCACTGTTCTGGGCAAAGCTTCCCCAGTCCTCCAGGAGAAATTTTGATGCATTGGATGATAAACACTATATTTTTACACATGATTAAAGTTGTTTTTATCTTATAAACTACTGTTTCTCACAATTAGTGTGCTCAACTTCATAAATACATAAGAAATGATCCTGAGTGGCTAGGGGTGAAGTGCCAGAATAGTGTGAATTTTGAGCTTACATCACCGTTGCAGAGGCCAAATTCGCACTATTCTGGCACAGCTTCCTCAGCCCTCCACCAAGAGTATTTTTGATGCCTTGGGTGACAAATTGGCACATGATAGACACTCCATGTTAAACAAACATGATGACATCGAGATATTGTAAGAGAAACTTAAAATTTTAATTATCAAAAGGTTACAAATGAAAGCCAGATAGGCTTGCTACAATGGGGGGTTTGAAACAAAAGAGTTGCTTTAAAAAAAAGGTTAACATCTAAGATCTCTAGATCGTGTCTCGCTCGCCTTGAATGCGCCGAGCTAGTTGCATGTCCTTGGCAGATATGGTAATCCTCTTTACATGTATTGCAAGGAGGTTGGTGTCTTCAAGAAGCCCAACAAGGTAAGCCTCGGAGGCTTCTTGCAATGCTTCAAGGGCAATCCACTGCACACAGAACTCTGTTCTATATCGTTGGAGAATCTCCTTCACTGTGCAAGCAAAAGGGGATCTTCTTATGAGCAACTCAATATTTTTTTAAGGAAAAAAACCTAACTAAACTTATTTTCTTAGCCTTATTACATCTAGATTTATGCTAGTGCATGCACAACCCAACGCCTCCCTTGTCTCCTCATTTGTGCACGCCAAAAGCACCATGCCTACTATGGGGAGCATTGGTCTGCAACCATTCAAGCCAAGCATGACTTTTTGCAGCCTTGCGTGCCTCTTGCGTAAGCTTAGATTGTTGGGCCCGCTCCCTAACCAATACCCTTCCAAAGGTTGTGCGATAAAACCAATTGAACATCTCTTGTAGATAGTTTGTATGTGTTCCTCCTACAGAAGCTCCACCTCCATGTCTTGTATTTTTGAAATAAACCCCTCTTGCTTTATAATGTGATTTCTCCATCCCTTGGGTATACTCCACATGTCGAGCAATCCATACTTGTTCATGGAATACGCACCATGCGCATAAACTATGTCCTGTACACATGATAATAGAATTTAATTAGAAAAAGTCAAGGTTAAAACACCAGTTTATTTTTTTACTGTACAACTTACCATATAGTGTGTTACTTTACTCTCTCCCCAAGCACCTAGTACACTTTTGGTGAATTCTATGATATGTTGTTGGAATGATGCTCGTTTCTTGGGTAGTTGTGCTACTTTGATTCATAATGTGAACCATGTTATTGAAATTTATCCAAAGATATTTGCGTATATTTACAAGAGCTGGCATTGGACAATCTACATTTGTGGTGATTGCACATAGGTCTCTCCAGAGTCCCTAAGCCTTCTTTGAATTCTCTATGTTTTGCTGGCTTCTCCAAAAATCTCCTTGCCTTTGATCCAGTCATGGAGACCTTTTGAGAAACCTCATATGACATACCAGAGGCCTGCTTATTCACTCCAATTTTCACATTTCCGCCATGGCAGCCCAGAGAATTCAGAAGATGCTCTAATTTACCAAGGGCTGCAACTTTCCTCTCTTGTGTAGGCATTGTGAATGCATAATCGATATGGCACTTAAGCAATCGATCAAAGATTCTCATGATGAATGCATGAAGTGTGCAGAAGTGAATATTCTTTAGTGAAAAATTAATGATGGGGCTCCAATTTGAATTCCTGTTTGGTTCTCCTAGCATATCACGAGACATGACACCTTCCACCCATCTTGGTTGTTCCTCATCTTCATCATTAGTTGACTCGGTTGGATCTACTGCATCTTCTTGTTGCTTCTTCCCTTTCTTGGGACCTTTTGAGGCATCCTTCCCAATAGAACCAACCTTCTGTATACCTTTTTCATTTGTCTTTTTCTGCCTAGGAATATCAATCTGAGCATTGCAGTATGGACAAGGCCATCTTGATGTCGCGCCTTGAGCACAACCCATCATGCATTTAATTGTCTTCAAATCTCCCCCAAGATGTCAATCCACCTTGAACTTTCCTATGTTTTCTATACGTAAAAGTTGACCATCAATTTGTTTTTTGATTACATCTGTTATCCAGGGAGTCCTTTCAAACATCCATGTCAATACCTCATGTGTCTCCTTCGGTACCTCAAATGCACAAAGCCACCAAACCTCTTTCTCAGATTGCACACTAAAACTTGGTTTGGTAGTCTTTTCCCATGCACAAATCATGGCCTCATTCATGAGCGTAATGCTCATACGTTCTAGCTTCCGACCTTTCACAATTTGGCACTCATCTAGCTTGAGCATAAATGAAAGTGTGCTCCCCAAAACTGCAAATAAACGGTAATTTACAATATTCAAAACAAAATAATTGTCTTCATTTTCTATTGAAAAACATGAATAGTAGCAATTCCAAGTTCTCACCTTCTGGTGAAAGACCATAGAACTTCACCACCATAGCGTCTTGATTTTCTTTCTGCTCGACCCTGTGTCTAATGTACGTGTGTCCTCAATGTGATAAAATTGTCTTATAGCTCGCTGCACATCATCATTATTGATACGCTTGACATTGTGAATCGCCTTGAGTGTAGGAAATAAAGTGCCAGTGATTCCTTGTCTTAGAAATGCATCTTTTACAACCTAACGGATTGCTTGGTACCCTTTCATGCTGATTCCAGCCGCATCACAAGCATGTTGAATTAATGAAGAATCGATGGAGGTGGTAATCTCGCTCACTACATTGCTCACAATAGCTTAGCGTATTTTAGGATGATGAGGGTCAATAATAATTGAGAGAATATCCTTGGTCTTCAGAATGGCTTTGACCAAATCCTTCCATCCCTCTTCATTAGAACCACACACCTCTTGCAAAAAATTCCTGGCAGAACACAAATCATGACTATTTTGTTTAAATCACTGAGTGCATAATGAAAGTTTATGTTACTTACTTTGTTGTACGAATGCTTTTCTTCCGTGCTCCACCTTTAAACGCAAGAGATTCTATACGAGCCAATGTCTTTTTGCGTTCACGACATGAGCACCATTTGGCGTTGCTTTGAGTCGTTTGATAAGTTCCTCTAGCCTTTGAATCTTTGCATCCTTCTCCACATTCTCTGCGAGGATCTCTTTCATTTTATCTTATGATGTTTTAAGTCCTTTTTGACATTGTAAAAGGCTGAATTGTGATGCTTGCAATTGAGATTGGAGAATATGGGTTTGCCAAGCTCCGACTCACGTAGCAAAAACATGCCTAGGTCTTGACCAGCCGGGGTATGGTGTAAAATGGTGTGCTTCCGATACCATGGGCGAGGGCCAACGAAGCGGTCCCTGAGTGAAGTGCCAAGACACCTAAGGAGGATCCTAGAGGGTTCTGACCAAGCGATGCACAGGCTCGAGGTGCTTAGGACACCCATGTGTATGTCGTGGAAGATGTATATATGGATGATGACGAGAAAATTATTGTAATCGGTTACTGGATCTCGTTACTGACCGGCTGATCTCAACGGAGAGTCCAGAGTGATTCTGTTTTGTGAGAAACAAGGATTAAATGGAAATTTTGAGTTATGACATCTATAACCAGTAATTGTTTGTCAATGGATTGTTTTATAAATTAAAGTTTAAAGAGGAGTGTGTGAGTATCTGTATTCTAAAGCAAAAGTTAAGAAAGGCTTTCAATTATGGGTGGGTGAGTACTTATCTGGTTCTACTATTCCAGTGGTTGGGTGGTGGCTAACCCATGGGCCGGATGGGGTTAGGCTAGAATCAGTAGAGTTTTAACTAATAAAATTGATAGGATTACGCTTAGAACTTGAGTAGTTAATTAAGCCTGAAGACTTCTCTAATGAAATGATCAATGGCTATGCCTGATTCAATTAGGAAAAAAGCGTTGATTCATTCAAGTTGAGTCTATAATAGATTCCCTTCTATCCAATTTAATCAGATGAAGGTTAGTTCAGTATCTTGACCTCGATAGAAAAATTCGTTAAGAAAAAAAAATGGTGGAATCGTCCCCACTTTTGGGCATGGGAAATTTTCCCAGTTTCGGTTTTTGGAATGACCACCAACTTAGTCTCGTGCTGCCCGGACATTCGAGGGCGAGGCCCCGAGTGAGAAACCCTGTCCCGCGCAAGAGGAATCTACTTCTGCTGCTACCATCCAGGAATCCGGTGCACGGAGGGGGCAGTGAGATTTCACAGTTGGTATCAGAGCGCTGTTATAATCTATGTAACAGCAACTGAAATTGCTTAAATTTTTAAAGTAAATCTGGGAAATAATGTTTTCACTTATTTATATTATGTTGAAGTTTGAACGAACTTCAAAAATTGAAAACTCATAAATTGAATTGGAAATTTATAGATGGATACCCCGAATCTATCTGGCATTCCTGAACTCTCCCAGAGTTAGGATATGATAGCCTTTGCATTTGAGCACCTCATCGACTCTGCTACGACCGGAGTAAGTAGAGTGAGACTCGCACATCATTTTGAGAGTCTTTACTTTCTTGATCCTCTTGAGCGACGTCGGTATGTGTGGTTCTGTGGAGGACGATGTATTAATGTTAGTACCAGTCAGCGTCAGAGGCTCAGGCAGAATATTTCCTTAGCCATGATTCTGATAAGGCTAGGGCTTGTTCAGCATGTGCAACTCTTTGATCATTCACCCAGGAACTTCAGAACTTCATGCCGAGTTTTTAAGCTTCTTTATCCCTAGAGATAGAAATATAGCACCTCTTTCTGTAATGAATCGTGTGTACCATGGCATGTCTCCTTTGCAATTTCACTTCTTTATGCGTATACGATTGAGACAGTGATTTTGGGAGCCGTGATGCTCTATGTATATATCGAAAACTTTTCTTAATAAATGATGTTTTGCAAAAAAATTCCAATTTGTTTTCATGATTGTGAATATGGTTAATCTTGTTTCATGAAGTATGATAAAATAAATATCTATTTAAAGAATAAATCGTAAAAATTAAATAATCATAAATTTGTTGTCAAAGTTAAGTTGACGAAAATCTTGTTTTGTCAGAATCATGAGGCGCACAGCCCGTGCAAGGCAACCGGATCCTCTAACCGATGATGAAGAGTTAGATCCAGATGTTCGAAAAGCCCTAAACAGATCCCAATCTAGTCCCTTCAAGGGTGAAGAGAACAATTAGGTGAAGTAGTGGAAAAGTGGATTGAAGGAATGGAGGAATACTTTGATGTAATTGGCTACAATGAGAGAAGCAAGATGGCTCTCACGGCCAGGTTAAAGATTGTGAAAACGGCCAGGGTTGCTTGGAGGAATCAATGTGAGACTAACTGTCTCAACCGGAATACCCAGACCTGGACCGATCTTAAAGCTTACCTCAGAATGAGGTTTTGTCCTCCGGGCTTCCTTAAAACTAAAATGAATGAATTCTTGGAATATAGTAGCATCTGTATAGCAACAAAATGATCCTAATATTTACCAAGGCTTGTAGTTATAATAACAGTGCTAAAAACGTTGCTATATTGTCGTTCTATTGTAGTGATTCCAAGAGGCGGGCATTGAGTGTACACTAACACATAGAGTCCAAGCAAGGAGACACTTTAATATATTTACATATATATTAAAACATGATTTTAAAGAATACTCTCGAGGGGTGCACTACTGAGAAACCCTATGTATCACGTACGTTCAAAGGGTATTTAAAAACCCCTTACTTGTGAATTTTTCAAGAATAAAATAACCCCTTTTTCTTAATGGACTTACGGGTTTTTTTCAAAATCTATTAAAAAAAATCCCTTATGTAAATGTATTTTTGTAAATTTGCCTTAAAATTTTGAATTAAAAAACCCCTTCATTTGAACTCATGCAGTATACTTACATATTTTTAGGTGAACCTCCCTAGAGAATACAATGAGAAGAAGGAGGCGTAACTATTTTTAGTTGTCCATGTGGCATTAATATTGATAGACGTGTTTATACATACATTCAAAATATACTATGAAGAAGGGGGCATAGTTATTTTTCTTCTCTTGTTGTGAATGTGGCATTAATATTGACACATTGTAAAGAAGATAGCTATATATAAGTTCTCTCTAGTTTGTTTTATTTTAGGTTTATTGGAAAAAAAATTATAGCTTCATAATCAATTGGTTAATTAGAATAATTTGTGGGGTTCTTGGGGAGGTCATGGTTTTGTTGGAGGAGGTCCTTAGGGGTGTTGTAGTAGACCTTTCTTTTTTCTTCTTCTTCTTTTTGACCTAGGTTTTCTCTGAAGATTACATGGCTTTTGCAATCATTCAAACATATGGAGAGGGTACTTGGGAAGGAGAAGGAAAGTATCCACTACACTCAATACATATTCATGTAATGACTGATTCAGGTCCACACAATTCTAATGCATCACACTAGTGATCTCACATGTTCCATAACTAATCTTTGCTACATTAAATGTGAACAGGGTTGTACTCAAGTGCTTACTCAAACTACTTTAAAAATATGCTCATTAACAAATGTACCTTTCATCACTTGAAGTATCTTCTTAATAAATGTACCTTTCATCACTTTACCTAGCTACACTCCAAATTAACCTTACTTAGAGGACACACTTTAAATATATGTACATTTATATTGATATTATATGTGTTTTTACATAAATTTAAAAATCCTATGAAGAAGGAGGTGTACAACGTAGTGGGTTTTTTTTCCTTGTATTTTGTTTTGGTAGTGCATGTGGCATCAATATAAAGTAGTTTAAAGCAGGAAGCTATATTGGTCGTATCAAGTGTTTTTGTTTTTTTTTGTTTTTTGTTTTTTTGTTTTTTTCGTGGTTTCCTGTAAAGGTGCAACATGGCTTTAGAATCAATTGGTTAATTCGAACTTGTGCACGGGATTCTTTGGGAGCTCGTGGTTTTGTTGGAGGAGCCCGTTGGGTACACTACCAAGCTGGAAGTTTCGGGCAAGAGGAGCGCTGGTCTGCTGGCCCCGAGATCTACCTACAACCGTCTGGAGGAAGTCCGTAGCAAGCTTGGCGCTGTTCAGCAGGAACTCGTAGATGCGCTCGTCGGGCACCCCTGCTTGGTAGTAGAGTGTGAGCTTCGGCCCGCCCTGCCAGCCGGGGACGTTGTGGGGGTCGAGCTGGTCTCCCTTGCGGTTAACGAAGACGAGCTTGACGGCTCCCGCCTCTCCAAGTGGGTTGCCCTGAGGGTCTTCCACAATGCCGTCGTCGCCGCTCATCTCCGGGGCGGTGGTGATGCCAAGGCGAAGCATGGTCTTGGTGAGCTCCAGGGAGCCCCTCATAAACTGGTGTGTTTCACAGTTAGCGCACCTGCTGTTGGTGGACCTCCCGAACACGGAGATGGAGCCCGCGTAGTTAGGGGAGGTGAGCGGCGTGGTGGCATCGGCGTGGGGCATGTCGAGGAAGACGCGGATGCTGTAGGGCCCGTTGAAAGCTCGCTTGAGGATCTTCTCGAGCACAAGGAACCACCTGTGGATGAAGTGTTGGGGCGGCTTGTAGAGGTGGAGCACGTAGTGCAACATGCGGGCGGGTGGCCACCTCTCCTTGCGGGCTCGGAGTATTTCCGGATAGGAGTAGCCGCAGTCGACGTCCACCGTGCGGACGTCGTCGGAGGAGACGAACTGGTGGTCAGCCTGGGAGCGGCGGAAGGGTGTGAGATCGGTGGAGGAGTTGACTTGGCTGTTCGGGTGCAGGGTGAAGGTGCCGTCGCTGTCGGGTTGTGGGCACTTGTCAGGGATCCAGGAGGTCGGGTAGCAGTACTGCCAGAGAGCGAAGAGACGGTCGACATTGCAGTGATGAAAGAAGAAGATGGGGTCGAAGCCGGCAGTCTCCGGGTAGCTCATCTGGCCCCCTGAACCCCCCACGGTGTCGTGCACGATGTCGTGCACGAGCTCGAGAGACGAATAGTGGCCGTATTGCGGCTTCTTGGGGTCAGTCGTACTGGTCGGAGACCAGTAGTGGTTGGAGAAGGAGAGCCAGTCCCCATGGTGGAAGAGGGCGTGCACCCCCTCTACCAGCGTGGTCTCGGCGTTCCGCAGAAGCGTGAGGTTGAGCTTGTCGTTCTGAGTGGTGTAGGAGGGGCTGACGTGGCGCACCGTGGGGTAGCCAAGCGGGATGAAAGGCGTCCCTTCGGACGGGACCACGTAGTTGGGCTTGGCGGCGGGGTTGAAGGCGTCGGAGGAGGCGACGGGGGTGCCGACGTTCTCCGGCAGGACGAAGGACTTGAGCGGGTTGGGGACCTTGCGGCGGGCAAAGGATTTCCAGGCGTAGGACAATGTGATCTCGGTGGTGGTGAAGATGTCCGGCAGGCCCAGGATGCGGCTGGTGTGGTCGGCCCAGTCCCAGAAGGGTATGCGGAGCTTGTCCGCCATTTCCTGGACTACCTTTGCCTCCGTCTGATCCGACAGCGTCTCCGCCAGCAGCTTGGCCTGGCGGATGATGGACTGCTCCAGGAGCATCACGTACGGGCGATGCCAGGTGGGGAAGAGAGGGGAGCCGTGCTGGCAGTAGCCTCCCCACCAGTCAGGGTTGCTGGAGTCCCAGTCGCCCCCGTCGCCGTCGTAGGGCACATGGGGAAGCCCGTGGATGCCAGCGATCTGGTAGAAGGACCACTTGTCCGTGGAAGGAAGCTTCTGCACAGCTTGGATGGCCAGCAGGAAGACGTCTCTTCGCATCTTGAGCCAGTCGAGATCTTGGTCGCTCTTGTGACCGCCGACTTCGAGAGCGTGCGGATAGAAGAAGTCCAGCACGTTCTCGCGGGGGACGGCCGTGGTGAGGTCCCCCGGTAAGATGTAGCGACAGATGACGGCGTGGGCATGCGGGTCATCGTGAGGATTTATAGGGCCAGGGGGCAGTCGGCTAGCCGGGGTGCTATCACTATACGGCGACGCTGCCCATGAGTCGACCATCATCGGATCATGCGTAGGTTTTGAGTCGTGCAGGTGCTCAGACGAATCTATACGCACACGCTTGTTGCTCTTAGGAGGTGTGGCAGTGGAACGTGGGTTAGCACTACTGGCCATCGATCTTACACACTACTCACACAAGGCGCAGTACAGTACTACTAGCAGCAGCCACTAGTTGCAAGCAGCTCCACGACAGAAACCACATGCAGTTACTATGTGATGCTGGGGACACTGCGATACACACACAGTTACAACCTTAAAGCTGGGGAGACACTACGACTTGAGGCATGATCATCAGCTGCACTGCACCGTCTCTTTATAGGCTAATTCTTCCTGCAGGGCTGGCTGCCGAGGGTGGTCGGTGGATAGGGAGAGAGCGGGGTCAGGTTGGTCGGTGGGGTGACGGTGAGGAAGAGAGGGTGGTGGGCTCGCCAGAGGGAAGGGGGAGAGGAGAGGGATGGTGGTCGGTGGGGTGAGCGAGAGGGGAGACCGAGAGAGGGGATGGTCGGTAGGTTGAGGAAGTGGGTGAGGGAGAGCGAGAGAAAGAGATAGGGGGATGGTCCGTGGGTGCGATGGGGAGATTGTTATTATTATTATTTTTTTTTGAAAGGGTCAACGAGAGGGGGAGCAAAGGGTCAACGAGAGGGGGAGCACGGGTGAGCGACCAAAAATAGGGGGAGGAAAGCCTCGTCTCTCTCTCTCTCTCTTCGCAGCCCCCTCTTTCCTTTTGTCTTCGGTGCCCCACTTTCTCTCTAAATCCTACGGTGCCTTTAAGAGGCACCTCAAGTGGAATCGACGGCTGAGGTGAGCGCACAGATTTCGGCCGTTAGATCAAAAGCGTACAAAAAGTAAACTAGGGATAAAAAAGTAAACTAGGGATGAGGGTGGCGGCTGGGAAAAGGACGCGGATCATCGATTCGGGAGGTCGTGGTAATCATTTGCATTGGGTTTAGAGATTTTTGAATCTTAATCATTTTTCAACATTTTTTTCAAAAGAAATCTATTGGTTGCATGTAGTGGTCAATTAATAAGGTTTGAGCGTCTTCCCAAGGTAAACTAAGAAAAAAAGTAAACTAGGACACGTAAGACATATGCAAGATTTTCATTGTCATTCAAAAATGCTCGCTTCCACCTTGTCATATGTTGCTTCAACCACCTCTTTTACTGAAAGAAACTTGCTATTGACTAAACATTGAAGGTAATTTTCTCTCTCCCTTGTCTCTAAATCACACAGTCTATTTGATATGTGGTAGGAAAATCAAAAAACAAGACATGCCACTCAATCCATTTTCCTCCCTCTAGAAGGAAATCATTAATGAGGCAAACCATGAGCATGTGGCTCCATCTCAAGTGAAGAAGAGGCAAAAGTGTGTTGTTTTTTCTCCTTTGAATGTAAAAGATAGATGTACTAGTTGGTCAGAGGGCTTCTGATGTACTAGCTGAGAGGGCTTCTTTGTAAACACGGTACTAACCTTAAATTGTATTTGCCATGAAACTTTGTAAACATGGTACTAACCTTAAATTGTATTTGCCATGAAACTTTGTAATCTTCCAATTCAAAAGACTCGATCAAAGAAAAATGTTCAAATCCATGATAGTGAAGGCTCCTCACATGGAAACAAAAATATCGCTGAGGAAGTGTCAATGAGAAATGTGGAATTCGAGGGAAAAGCCTCCCTTACAATGGTATGAAAATACTACTTTTCAACCTTTGTACTACTTTATTTCTTGTTTTCCTTACACTAATATACATAAATATGCATTGTTTCTTGTTTCCTCACTTTAGGAGAAAATTGTCAACAAGGTGGCTCATGTAGTGCTCTCTAAAAAAAGTAAGAAACGGAAGAAGGTAAGGGGTGGAAGATGTCTCTTTGTACACAATTTAAGAGTAGGCTTTATTTTATATACCTTGGCTTCTTATTTCAAGTCTTGTTTGTTTGAACTTGAAGGGGATGGCTTGCAATGTAAATGCATCTCATGTTGATATTAGCTCTCCGAGTGAGAGTAAGCCTTCAAATGTAATAATAACAATATCCACTAGTGAGATTAAGACGCACAATGTCTTGGGCATGGTAAAAGATCTAAGTGCGGTCTATGAAAGGTATACTTTCTTTAACTCTATGGCCTGAATCTTGAATTATCTTAACATATGCATGGTTTCAATCTTAACATGTTTGAATTTTGGTTATGTAGACTTCAACACAGAGAAACTATTCACTTACACTCTACACATTGGGGATCTATTGCCGAGGTGGATGTGCAACTAGCCAAGTCAATCATGCATGTGAAAGCGTCTACTTGTGTGCTTAACCTATTTGCCATGTCGATAATTTTTTAATTCTGAAATATAGCTTTTGGATTTGCAGCTGAAAGATGCTTGAAGCATGTTGATTTTGTAGGTGGATGGAAAAAACCCTACCTGTAGATGCTCTGGAGAAGGTTTCATTCGTGGATAGTTTGTGGTATGAATATGTGGCTTCACGGCGTCCAAAGAGCAATAATTCATTACAAAATTTCTTTGGACATATTGATAAGAGCAAGCATGTGTTCTTGTTTCTACCTCTAGTACATAGGTAAAGCCAATAGTTTACTCATATTGATGCATGTGTTCTTGTTTTTGTCATTAGTAGACAAAGCACTTACAACTTCATGTTTTTCAGGCACCATTGGACTCTTTTTGTGGTCTATAATTACCACATGATGAAGGTGAGAGGCTTGTCATCAAGAAAACATATTCTCCTGCACCTAGACTCATTGCATGTAGGAAATTCGGGCAAGTATGTTTCCATTGTGCAATGGTAAGACAAGAGGTTTACTTTGAATTTCATGAATCCATAATGCTTGGGTAAATGCTAACTAACATTTTACATCTATATATTATTAGAGTTCTTGAGTCAATTTCTTCAAGTTGCACACATGGACCATTACAAGAGTCTCTTGCATGCCCATCCACTGGGTTTGAGTTGAAGTGTATAGAGGTATGTGAAAAATAATTTTGGCTTTCAATATTGTGTCCTTTATATAGCATGATATATGGCATTTTTTGGATTGGATCAATTGAGACATATGTCGATAAACATTGTAGGTGCCAAAACAACCAAATGCAATTGATTGCGGATTTTATGTAATGGCATTTATAAAGAAACTAATTGATGGGAGCCTTATAGATACACCTCCAAAGCATTGGGTATGCACATGTTTATTAAAAAGCTTCCATACGAAATCTCTTGCTATGTATGTGCTTAATGTGATTTTGGTGTTCTAAACTCTAACATTGCTTTTTGTCTTGTGTAGCTAACAAAGAAGTGGTTCGACCATGGATATGTCATGAAGTTGAAGGATGAGTTCAGTACTTGGCTCAACCATGTTTTGGACGAGTATCTGCCCCCCTTAGCATCGTGACCTTCTTAGTTTGCTATATTAGTTTTTTGGGCACTAGATTTGCGAGCTTAGTCAATGGAAGGCTTAAGCCATTTTATGATATATGACATTGTATGAGTAGAGAATTCACAAGAATTGATTCAACCATAAAAACCATTGCTTTGCAAGCTTCAACTAAATCAAATCAATTGAAATTTAAACACTTAACAAAATTAAAATACTTAGCTTAATAGACCATATTGGGTGCAATCTTCCCTCCTCTTGTGCGTCGCCTCTTCCCACACAAGAGTATTTCTTTATTAGCTTTCTTTTCCACCAAAATTAGGCCATAGCCCCCAAAATATACAAGATGTGCTTTTTAGAGAGCACGGCACTCTTCTTTAACAAAAATAGAGTGTCAAATATTGGGACTAGGGTAAAGCCATAGGCTTTAATAAATTCCACATAATAAATGTATCTTTCCTAAAGTTCAAAATGGACAAATCATTTGCTAAGGTTGTAAGCTACTATGCTTGCCAAAAATGAAATGTGATGAACCAAGACATTTCTTCCAAAGTAAACTCTTCAATTTCCAGAGTCTTTATCACCTGAAAATATAAGCCCAATTAATTATTAAATTAATCCCACAAATATTAAACAGGCACAAATCATCACCAACTCATGACTACCAGGCATAAGTACCCCAGGAATCACCCTGCCATACAAACCTATCTGAAATAATCATAGGTGGCCTCAAACATACGTCATATACCACACGTATTAATATTTATAGTGGTATCACCCACGATATTAACCTAGCCGGCATGACACAAGAGTAATCTAGGCGTCCCCAAATTACTCAAGAGGGGATAAATAATATTTTTCTAGAAGACTTAAAATATATTCTCATGACATCCCTCTTGCTTGAGTTTGCAATTGTCCTCAATTGCGGATTTGCTGGGTTTGAAAAGAATGAAGAATTTCAGGGTAAACTCGGAAAAATTTCTCAGGCATCCATTTAGCATCTTCTTGAGGATGATTCTTGAAAGTCAAAAGATACTTGAAGTATTGATTACCTGTTCTTGTTGTTGTTATCTCTTGGTCAATGATAGCATCAGGAACTAGTACTTCTTCCTTTCCTTCAATAAGAGGTGGTTCCTCATATGTTGGGTGAGTAGAAAGTGTTCCTCGAAAAGGTTTCAAGAGATGGATATGAAAAGAATTGTGGATATTCCAATTAGATGGAAGCTCTAGTCTATAGGCCACATCATTAATCTTTTGAAGGATTTTAAATGGCCCATAATATCTAGGCGCTAGCTTCATTGCAGGGAATTTTTCCACACTCTTTAATCGCCGTTTTTCAATTCTCAAAAGTACATAATCACCTTCTTGAAATGAAAAATCTTTACGCTTTCTATTTGCTTGAGATGTATACTTCTCTTGAGCTCTTGCAATACAATCACGCACTTCAGATAAAATGCGATCAAAGTCTCTAACATATTGGTCGGCAGCTTCAATCTTATGAGAGAGTCTAGTAGCCGGAATAGGTAAAGCTCTACCATAGATGATCTCAAATGGTGCTCGACCAGTAGCAATATGAGGAGTATTATTATAAGCAAATTGGAGTAGGTATATGTACTTATCCCATGCACTAGGTTGCTGGGAAACATAGGCTCTAAGCATATCTAAGATAGTGCTATTTGTGACTTCGGTCTGTCCATTCGATTCCGGATGGGAAAGCCGTGGAAAAATCTAGCTTAGTGCCTAAGTTTGAGAAAAGAGCAACCCAAAAGTGACTACAAAATTTAGAATCTCTATCAGAAACTATCGCTTTGGGTAGTCCATGATGAACAAAAATTTGCTTAACAAATATGTCCGCGGCTTGCTGAGAAGTTAGTGTCTTTTTACATGGAATGAAATAGGCTTGCTTACTAAATTTGTCCACTATTGTCCAAATCATGTCATGGTGACTGGAAGTAGTAGGAAAGCCAGTAATGAAGTCCATAGACACTTGTTCCCATGGTCTATCAGGAATAGGTAGAGGCATAAGCAATCCTAAAGCTTTACCTTTGTAGCTTTTAATTGTTTGGCAAATGTTACATTCAGCTATACGAATTTAGCTACATCATTCTTCAAATGAGGCCAATAGAATTCTCGAGAAACTACTTGAAGTGTTGCGAAAACTCCTCTATGTCCCACAAATGGTGGTTGGTGCATCTCTTCCAAGACAAGTTGTCTATAAGGTTGAGTAACATACAATCTTTTCTCAAAGAAAAGATAGCCATCATTATGAGAATAACTTCCTTGAGGTGTCCAATTGTTTTCACGCAATTTGATCCATATTTCAGAAAAATCTGGATCAACTTCATAAGTTTCTTTCATAAGTACAAATGGTTCACTTTCAATAATGGAAATGTTGTTAATATTTGGTCTTCGACTCAAAGCATCGGCAACAACATTTTCTTTTCCAGGTTGGTATTAAATCATAGGTTGGAGACTTTGAATGAAAGATGCCCATTTGATATGCCTATCTGAAATAAGAGGTTGCGTAAGCAAATGCCTAATGCTTTGTTGATCTGTCTTGATGAGAAATTCAGAACCCATTAAGTAATTCTTCCAGATTTTCAAAGCATGCACTACTGCTGCTAATTCCTTGTCATATGTGCTATAATTTTGCTCTGCAGGATTAAGCTTTCTACTTTGATAAGCAATAGGATGGTTGTCTTGCATAAGAACAGCTCCAAATCCTTTGCCACTAGCATCAGTCCAATTGAAATTTGTAGCTTTCTTAAGGAGTTCAGTCAAAGGATGAGCAATACAAGCAAAATTCTTGAGACGAACTTCCTATAATAACTACATAGGCCAAGAAAAGATCTAAGATCATGTATGTTTCTAGGCGTAGGCCAAGAAGCAATACACTCAATTTTCTTAGGATCTACACGAATCCCTTCAGCCGACACTATATGACCTAAGTATTCAATCTCTTCTTGAAAGAAAGAACTCTTTTCAGGATTGACATACAATTCATTTTCTCTCAAAAGATTGAACACTTGTTCCAAGTGTTGTTCATGCTCTTGTCGATCCTTGCTGAAAACAAGAATGTCATCAAAGAACACTATAACAAAAACTTTAAAACTTAAGGAATATGCGATTCATCATACGGCTGAAAGTAGCTGGAGCATTGGTCAAACCAAATGGCATAACCAAAAACTCATAGTGACCAGTTTGGGTTCTAAAAGCTGTCTTGAAAATGTTAGATTGAGTCATACGAACTTGATGATACCCAGACTTTAGGTCAATCTTGCTAAAGACCTTTGATCCTCTAAGCTTGTTAAGAGGATCATCTACCCTAGGAATAGGATATCTGTTCTTGACAGTAATCTTATTCAATGCACGATAGTCTACACACATTCGGTAAGTTCCGTTCTTCTTCACAAGAAGTACTGGAGGTCCAAAAGGTGAACTACTAGGTCGAATAAGGCCTCTCTCTAGCAAGTCTTCTATTTGGCTTTGGATTTCTTTTTGCTCTAAATTGTTGACTCTATAGGGAGCTTTACAACGGAGAATTTCCAGGTAATAAGTCAATACTATGATCCTCGGGCCTAGACTTAGGTAATCCTGGAGGTAGATCTTCCATGAAATAGTCACTAAATTTGGAGATAAAAAGATCAAACTTTGGACTTTTGGATGTGTCAAACTCAGCATCAAGCTGGTTAACCCATACCATATAAGTCTTGTCTCTTTTTCTTAGAGCTCTCTTTTGCTTGAGTGTGACTCAACAAAGGACTCATTTCTCCTTTGACTTGACACTAGAGGATAATATTTTCATTGTCCTTCCTTAGAGAAATGCCGTGAGTGTCATAGTCTATAATAGGATTGTATTTGTGTCTCCAAGGCATACCCAAAATTATATCTACCCCTTGTAAAGGTGCAACTAAGAAATCCCTCTTTTCTGTTAAAGGCTTGATGCATAAATCCAAACCTTTCACCTCTTGCATGCAATTATACTTTGTTCCAGTAAATGCTGCTTTGACTTTATAGTGCGTGGGTGAGGGATTAAAATGGCACCTTGTATCTATAGTTTATCTTGGGGAATGGGAGAATTGTAGGGGGGTTTCATATTAATAGGTCTGTTAGACAAGGTTTCCCTTTACCTCCCCTCTTGTTTGCTATAGCCTCTCACCCTCTGGTGGCATCACTAGAGAATGCTTGTAGAGATGGGAGTATCTCACCGTTGAAGTTAAGATACACTGAGCAACGAGTTATACAATGTTTTTATAACGACTCTTTGTTATTTTTGAGAGCTGAGAACAACAATGTAAGATTGGCATTGGACATTGTACAGAAGTTTGCAGTAGCCTTAGGTTCCAGATGTAATATCCAAACGTCAGAATTATTAGTTTGATAGAAGACAATGATTTTGATATGCAAAGATGGGGGTGTGAGGTGGTGCATAAGGGACAAATTGTTAGATTGTTGGGAATTCCTTTCGGAGTTGGTGTTACTAATAACAAGCAGATGACTGAGTGGGTTGTTAATAGGTTTCTGGAGGAGAAGTGAAGGAAATGGGAAGGTATTAGAGTCCTTTTTCATAATAAGATTGATACTTGTAATGCTATGCTGAATGCTTACATAATGTTTTTATGCCCAGTGTTGGATTTTGGGAAGTGCCACAGGTATTAGAGTCCTTTTTCATAATAAGATTGATATTTGTAATGCTATGCTGAATGCTTACATAATGTTTTTATGCCCAGTGTTGGATTTTGGGAAGTGCCACTGGAAAAAGATAATAGGCCCTATCAGAGATTTCCTTTGAAGGAATGGCATAGTATCCAAAAGGGTCGCAGCTTGGTTGGTTTGGGAAAAACTGTCAGTCCTTAAGGGGGGCTGGGGGTATTGGCATTTTGCATATGCCCACTCACTGTCTTACAACAAGGAGTGCCTTGTTGTTGCCTAAATGCTTGCTTCACATTGAATCCTGGTCCATAATGGTTAGGAAACTAGTTGAACTTTCTGAGGTGTATGCTAATGGTAGATGGTTGGGATTGGTCTATGGTTGGGGTGGAAATAATTGGATCATGTCACTTGGGAGTTCCATCTATCTGGTGGTAGAGAAAGAGGTTTGCTAACATAGGCCTTTGATTAGATTTAGAGTGGGTGGTGTTCTACTGTTGTTGATGAGACTTGCTGGATTAAGGACTAGTCTTAGCTCAACAGTGTTAAGCTTGTAAATGGTAAAGCCAAGGACCTTTATGCTATAATGAGATATGGGGAAGGCAATGTTGAATATTGCAATAAGATCTGGAAAGTGAGATGGAGTTCTGATGTTTGGAAGAAGAGATGGAAGATGTTGTGGGGAGAGTCAGATCCCTAGGACATTCCAAATTTTTTAATGGAGGATTGGCATCTGGGCCCTCCCTATTGGTTCCAAATAGCTTCAAAGAAACATCTCTAGTGGATGCTAGCCTAGGTGCAGGTTTGCATTAGAGGATGGCAAACATGCTTTTTGGGAGTGTCCAGCCATTAGAGGTGCATGGACCAGGATTGCTAAATGGGTTGAGCAGTGTTTGGGAATTTAGGTTTTTTGGGGGGACTGGATCCTTGGGAAATGTTCATTCATTGATGAAAATGCAAGGCCACTCTTTAACATAATCAGAGCCTCGTTGTTTGTGGGAAGTTTGGAGCCCTAGGAATGTTATTGGGTTTGGAGCCCTAGTTTGGAGCCCTAGGAATGTTATTGTGTTTCAGAGGGTCTCCTTTGTTGGCATTGATGTAACATATGTTATGCATAAATATGTTTGCATGTACTGGTCTATTTGTAATTTGAATAAGCTAAGAGGAGATGGGCTGGATCAACTTCTACACTGAATCTTCAAAGGAGCATTACCTGATTTCTGTCTTAGTCTGGGTGGGACCTTAAGCATACTAGAGAGGGGTTGCCTAACCCTTGATTTATATTTTACAGGCGAGCTTGTGTGAAGCTTGGAAATGCAGACTGCCCAAATTTGGGCCCAGAACCAGAAGATGGTACCTCAAGGAAAAACAGGTTGATTATACTTTTATTGCATTTATAGAGAACCCAGTGGGTACCAGACCCACGATTACAGTTTGGTCAAAGAAGGGGGCAGTTTTTTGGAAAAACAATCTCCAAGGGGGTGCACCCCCTCACTCTCTCACCCCACCGACCACCTACCTCACTCCCTCTACCCACCGACCACCTACCTCACTCCCTCTACCCACTGACACCCCTCTATTTACCCCCCCTTTATCTCACTCCCTCTACCCACCGACACCCCTTTCACTCACCGACCACCCCTATCCCCCCCTTGACCCCTCCCGACCCCACCAACGCCCCCCCCTTGTTCACTCATCCCACCAACCCAACCCTCTCCCCTCTCGCCCGCAGCTCTCTCCTCCCTCCCACTCCTCACTTCCCACTCCTCATTTCACTGACCAGCACCCCCCCTCACTCGTGTGTAGCATCCCCCGCTCTCCTCTCTCGTCCTCGACACCCCAGCATCCCCCCTCCTTGCCCTCCCGACCCCACACTTACTCACGCCCCCCTCACCCCTCGTGCCCCAGCCCCCCACTCTCCTCACCCCATCGACCAGCCCCACACCCGACCACCCCCAGCCCCCGCAGCTCTCATTCCCCCCTCACATCATGCCTCACCGAACATCACCCAACCCCCCCTCTCTCTCTCACCCCACCATCAACCACCTCCTCACCCCTTTGTCAACTCACCATCACCAGCCCCCTCACCGACTACGCACTAGCCCCCTCACTCTCTCGGGCGCATCCCCGACCCTACCCTCTCTCCTTGTTGCGACCCTGCACTCTCTACCCCACCCCCATGAATTTATTTTTAAAAAAATAAACAACAACAACGTCTTTCTCTCTGACCCCCCCCCCAAAACCTCTCTCGGCTCCATCTCACCCGACGACCCACCTCCCCCGTGCCCAGCCCAACCCCCCCGTTCCTCACCCCACCGACCTTCACCACCTTCAGCCCCCTCGTCTCAAAATCCCACATTGCCTTTAAGAGGCACCTCAAGTGGGATGATCGACGGCTGAGGTGAGCGCACAAATCTCGGCCGTTGGATCAAAAGCATACAAAAAGTAAACTAGGGATAAAAAGTAAACTAGGGATGAGGGTGGCGACTGGGAAAAGGACGCGGATCATAGATTCGGGAGGTCGTGGTAATCATTTGCATTGGGTTTAGAGATTTTTGAATCTTAATCATTTTTCAATATTTTTTTTAAAAATAAATCTATTGGTTGCATGTAGTGGTCAATTAATAAGGTTTGAGCGTCTTCCTAAGGTAAACTAGGAAAAAAAGTAAACTAGGACACGTAAGAAATATGCATCACTTTGTCACTTTATTCTATCAACAGCGTCACCCATTTCCACATTGTCAAGAGTGTGCACGACTCGTATTAGGAGAAGCTTCACACATTTGTTGGCTATGCCACTCTTACTTTCGACGATATGGCACGGGCTTAATGAAACAAATTGTGGGAATTACACCCCAACGCCATAACCTTCTTGATGTGAGAGTACCAGACCGAGGACCAAATCAACGTAGATTACCTGAGGAGGTTCAAGCACAACAATGGAGGGATACATGCATAAATGACTTGCAACCACCTATCTTGCAAGCCCTCCTTCCCCCAGCCTCAACATGTCAATTTTGGATCACTATGAGTACCTATATTGAGCAATTCCAAAATCAGCATTGTTTGCTTAACCTTCCCATAGAACCAATGCCATATTTTAGCGAGGAAGCACTCCTTCCTCTACCACCTTCTCCAGAGGCCGGCTTTTGTACAGGGTTGTCCTTGCATCCTAAAGTGATTGATACCATATTTCCAGCAGAAGTGGACACGGATCCACCACCAGTGCAAGGGTAAGCTCATCAACTCCACAATACGATCAACAAGCCAGGGCACTTTTCTCCCACTGGGTTTTTCCCCTCGGCTATATTCAGTGATTGGCACCAATAACAAATTTTATTCTTTTCTTGTTTGTTAATAAGACATTTTGTAGAGATCTCAGCTAATCAAAAGCATACAAACATGCCCCAATAGTCCACCTACTGTGCACACAAATTAGGAAGGGGGGAGACATGCCCCAATAGTCCACCTACTGTGCACACAAATTAGGAACGGGGGAGACATGCAATGCCTACAAAGAGCAAAAAGAAGCAATCTGCAAAACATCAACGAGCACTACAACAGGTGTATTCAAATCATAATCTTTTGTTCTTTATGTGCTTTTCACTTTTGCATATATTGTTTGCATGTTCACACACAGTTGGCTGGTTTAAGTTTTAAATTAGTTGTTACTATGTGGCGAGTGATTTCTAGATTCTTAGAGGACTTAGTAGAAGGTATTTCTATTTGAAGACGATGTAGGATATATGCCAACGGAGTATGCCAAGTTCTTATGCTCTCGAAGTATATTAGTTATCCCTAGTGGTAGCTACCTCTTAGGTAGGGAGGGGATCATCGGTTGTGCCTCAAGAATGAGGAAAAAAGCGGTGATTCCATGGACCAAGTGCAAGTCTCTTCTTGATCTGACCATGTGACTTCAGGTTCGGTCAGATCAGTTTAATTTAGTCAAGACTTGACTCGTTAGAGTAATCTCCTAGTTAAAAGATTTTTTCCCTTCCTAGCGGAATCACGCGTGCCTTCTGGGGCGAGGGGAGTCTTACCGGCCCGGTCTTGGAGGGATGCCCCCCGGGCTAGCCTCTCATCCCGGACATCCGCGGGCGAGGCTGCCCCGAGTGTGCAAGACCCCCGCCCCGCGCGGGAGGCCGACACCGCTTCCGCTGCTGTCGCGGGCAGGTATCCTAGAGCGGAGCGAGCGGGGACCTCGCATATGTAACCATGAGTTGAGGGACTATTTGGGATATGGTTGGGTGAAGAATCAAAGTTCTAGTCTTACAAGTCCTCAAGCTTATAAGGCAAGGAGAATTACATTGGTATCATAGCTAGGGTACTCTTCATGCTTCTCGCGTGTTTGAACACAACGAATCGATAAGTTATCTTTTGCTCTTTTTAGTAAGAGGATAAGGTGCTCTAATTCATCTTTTTGTTATATTATTTTGATTAAAATCTTGAATAGCCATAGCCATATTTTTGGCAATTATGGTATGGTTCTCTTTGGGAAAACAAAGAAAAGTTTGAAGTTTTGATTTATCAAACTTTACAATGGATTTTTTGAGGATGCCTACAACCACCGCTAATCGCCAAGAAACCACTCTGATGGCGTCTTTCCCGAAGGCATGTACCAAGCGCTTGTGGCACTGCCTTCTTTGGAAGAAGGGATGCTACAGTCCCTTCAGCATTTGGTTGAGTCCTTTATCTCTTAAAAGGTTGAGCCAGAAGAAGAAGAATCAGAGCTCATGGCCTCTTAGCGACCTCTATGCTGCAGAGAACGATTAGACTACTGCGAGCAACTATTCATGTTGTGCAATCACGATCAAGCTCAAGAAATCATTGTCAGATGATTGGACTAATGCAATCGCCAATTAGACTTTTTACAGTCACCAATTGGATCTTTTGTAGTTTGCGGGTGATTCTTGATCCAAAGAGATTGTTGCTTGCACTTGTGATTAGAGATTTTGGATGATTAGATACTCATGGGGCGATTGTTGCTAAAGCTAGTGATTCCTGAATTCGATAATTTGAAGATCGGATGATTACAAGTGCAGGCGATTGATGGTACAATTATCAAATAGACGTCAATAATCCATGGATGGAATTGATGAAGAGACAGATCTGGTTTCGACTACTGACTTCAGAGGATATCAACTGTAGGTACAACTAGGCATTGGTTTCTCACAAAGCATAGTCCCAATTTCCTATTCTAAGGTTGTTTACGGCATAATGCACGACCAAGTTGAGAGAGTTAAGATGATTTGTGTACGTAGTCACACACAGTGCAGTTTATGATATATGATTGATGGGCACGGGGAGAATATTTTTACATCAAAGTCTTCATCGAGAGCGTGGAGTAAAGGTTGATGCTCATTTTTGTTTGTAAATTCTTGTGTATGGGGCCATAAAATGAATTTGTTCATATGACTTATGTCATCTTAATATTTATAAGTTTTGTACATCACCAAGGACCATTACGTGTAGAAGATCTTGTACATATTTCACACTCATGACGTATGTGTTTGAGTATGATGGGGGTCTAGTGTGTTTCACACCCGATTATTTGAGCTTCTTGCTCTAGTTATTATGGTATTGGCCTCATGTAGACATTTGAGTTTTTGCAAGTGAGCATCTACATAAATATGCATGTATGGGTCATGTATGAGATTGAAGTTTAATATTATGTGCTTTTAGCATGCGATTAGAAGCATAGATATGTTTAATTTTTGCATGCTTGCATCAAGTGTATGAAGGATGATTGGTCACATGTTTCAATACAGTTGAGTAGTAGGTGTAAGAATACCAATTAAATTGTTGATCCTAGTGAAGTGCTAGTGTATCATCAATAGTTAATATTTTTTATGGAGTTAAGGGTGCAATACTGACACGTGACTTGAAAGTTATGGACAAAAAATTTTCCCCTACTCTCTTTATTCATTATGTCAACAAAGTTCAAACTATTGGAGAGTTCAGTTGAGGACTTGTTTTTCAAGTCTTTGATTTATATCCAAGCAACCCATTTGAGTCATAGTCTACATGTCTTAGTGTAGTGCTCTTGCTTGCACAGTAAACGAGCTTTTGCATGGTTGAGAAACCAATGCAATTGGGTTTTTCTCGTAAGTTTTAGTTCCACATGGATGCAAAGGGACATAGAGTTGTTGGCCCTAAATTTTAACAATTTTTTATGCATATCACATGTATGTTTGTGTTATGTTATGTTATGTTGAGTTCACATCAAATAAGCTGGTTTGTGAATTTGTATCATAAGATCCTATTGTGTCAATCATATTCCTTTGGAAATTTATGGTCGAGGGACTTTCACAATGTTATGTGGCTAACCTATTGAGAAAACACAGTTTGTGTTTGTTGTGTTAGTTAGTGAGACAGACTTCAATATCAAAAGTTATGTGTCATGTGCTCAGTACTTTCATATTCCAACGAGGTCTTACCTTTCCGAAGAAGTTTGTTACTTAAGGGGATATTCCTTTTATCATTGGTTTTCCATTAAGTTAGGTTATCTAAAGATAAATGTTGATGTTTAAGTATTGCACATACAAGCACTTTAAGGCTGAATTCTTTTAGATTTTATGTTATGTACAAGCACTTAAAGGTTGGTAATAACTATAGCGCGTTTGATCTTGATTTATGTAAGTTGACTCATAATGGAGTACAATTCACATCTATTATTAGGTCACTTCATTTACAAAGTTTAACCTTAATGAATGGGCAGGGTGCCTCAAACCTAATCTTTTTAGATTCGTTTAAAGGTATGACTCAACAAAAAGTACCACTTTGGGTCATGAACAAAACATAAAAGAGCAATGAAGAGTCATTAACTACATACAAGCCTCTGATCAAGGACATATGCAAAGTTGGTTGGGACATAATCATATTGGTTTGTCCTCCTCATGTTTAGCATCAACCAAAATAAAGTATTCATCTTAGAAGGTGTTAAAGCCAACCTCATTGTTCTAAGGGTAACATAACGTTCAACACCGTGTCAAATCTCTATGGTGTAATGACACTTACATGGACATTAGGTATTATAAAAGAAAGAAAAAAAGACACTCTCCCATAGAAAGGGAGTTTAAGGGCACATGAACGAGGAAGTAATATTCCTCTACTAAAGGAAGTGTTTCTCAAACGAAAATACTTATAAAAGATAACTTATTCCAAGTTAAAGACTTGTTTAAGTTTGATTTAAAAGGAAAAGTTAGAAATCTTTAAACAAGATTTCTATTATGATTATAAGCATTGCTCGAGTATAAGAGAGTAAAACTACTCTCTTGAAAAGAGGTGAAGTATGAGACCTTAAAAAAGAGAAGGTTATAATCTGAGATAGCAATAAGGTGCACCACCAAAGAGTTCAGGAGACTCTGTTTCTTTAAAAAGGGTTGTTTCTTTTAAAAGGGGGAAAGGCTCTAATCTTTCTCCACAAAAGGTAACACTAGGAAAGATTATTTATATGTAAAAGGTTGCATATAAATAAGGTTCATCAAGGAATTTCAAACACGGAATACCTAAGAAATGGTTAGTAGGCATTAAAGTTAAAGTAAAAAGGGAAGTAGATGGTGCACAATTGAAGCCCAAGGGACACAAAAGTAGGCACCCCCTTCTAGGGGCAATTGAAAAGGCATTGGACAAGGAAAAGATAATGTCTAGCCAATGAAAGGTCAAGGCGCTGAAGTTGAAAGGTCATGCACCACTTAGGCCTATATAACCACCATGAGTTAAGGGACTATTCGGGATATGGTTGGGTGGAGAATCAAAGTTCTAGTCTTACAAGTCCTCAAGCTTATAGTGCAAGGAGCATTACATCTTGAAATAGTTGAAGTGCTAGCCCATGATTACCCGTATGATATGATTTCAATGGACTCCAAAAAGACTTCTAAGTCTGGACAGAGAAGACAAAACAAGGTGATAAAGAAAGGAAGAGTCAAGAAGAAGGATGATCCTTTGAGCCTAGCAAAACCAGTGAGACGACCAAGAGGAGAACTCTAAACAAGTCCCTTCTCAATTCAAGAATTATAAAGTGGAAAACCAAAAGTTGTACACTCCACCACCAAAAAGGAAAAAAGTCAAGGAATGAAGAGTGTCCTATGATAGACAAGTGGATTTAGCATTGCCTAGGAAGGAGACCAAATTGGTGTGGATAGCTATAAACTTAAACTAAGAAGAAGAGATAGAACTTGTAGCAGTTCTCAAGGAAAACACTAGAGATGTATTTTCTTGGAGCTATGTTGATTTGAAAGGAGTCCCTCTCTAGAGGTTTGGCTAGCACACAATTCCTTTAGTAAATGGTGCTATGTTGGTCAAGCAACAACCATACACATACAATGAGACCTAAACCAAGGTAATCAAGGATGAAGTCAATAGACTTATCAAGGCGGGTTTCATTTATGAGATTGAGCACACAAATTGGGTGTCTCCAAGTAAATGCGGCCACTATAAGAGATCATTACTCGCTACTATACATTGCACATGTGCTTGAGAGAGTGGAAGAGGAAAAGAAGCCTATAGCTTCTTAAATGGATTTTATGGTTACAACCAAGTATCCATAGACCCAAAGGACCAGCACAAAACAACATTTACTGCTACAAAATGGAAAACATTTATGTATAAAATAATGTTGTTTGATTTAACCAACGTGCTACATACATTTCAAAGACTTATGTAACATGCAAGGATTTCCTAAGGAAGTTCTTAGAGATCTTCATGGATGCTCTACATAAGCTCAAAGTTTATATGAGAGCACATACCCCATCTAAGGTTAGTGTTTGAAAATGTGCCAATGATACAGACTGTGCCTAAATCTTAAAAAGTGCAAGTTCATGGTGGTGAGACAAGGGGTAATCCTAGGCATTGGTGTCAAAAAATGGGATCTCCATAGATGAAGGAAAGACTCAAGTAATTGTAGAACTCAAAAGACCCGAAACACCTAAAGTAGTCTAAGGATTCATGGATTACACAGGGTATTAAAGATGCTTCGTATTCATGTATACAAAGATTGCTAGACTCCTATACTCCCTATTAGTATGTTTTGTGTGAACTAAAGAGTGTGAAGAGTCAATCCATAAGCTCAAGAAGGCCTTGATAAATAGCTTTGATTCTTAGAGCGCCAATGTGGAATGTCATTTTCCATGTATATATAGATGCATCAGCTTACACTATAGGATGCATACTAGCTCAACCTAGTGAAAACATCATAGACTTTCATGTTAATTATGCCAGTAATCCTAAGAAGAATTATAACATGATAAAGAGGGAAGGCTTAGAAATGGTTTATGCAGTTAAAAATTTTTACCAATATCTCTTTTGGTGAATAAATTTATATTTTTTGTAGACCATCAAGCTTTGCTAAAAATCCCAAAGGTAATTCTTGGATCATAACAATTCAACTCTCAAAATGCTCCAACTCTGAAATGATCCTACTTCACAAGAGGCCAAGACCCTATAGAAAGAATAGTCCTAGATGATCAGATGCAACAACTAAAAGCAAAGGTATCCACAAAACTTACACAGAAAACATCTATGCTAGATGACCACCTCTCTAGGGGTCAAACAGAACTATTCAATAGAAGAATGAGATCATTAGTAAATGCAGTGCTGATCTTGAAGAAGCATTCTTCAAGGCATTTGAGATGCAGGTTAAATGCAGTGCTGATCTTGAAGAAGCATTCTTCAAGGCATTTGAGATGCAGGTTAAAGCAGATATAATACAAAGAACCCTAGAGAAAAACACTACGGTGGATATACTATTACACATATGTAGGTCAAGGTGACCACATAAAGTCATTGAAGGAGGAGTTGCGAATTCTTAAAGATGCTTTAGAAGTAGGCCACAAAGCCTTGCACTCCTACTGACACCCATGAGGAATGGGAGGCAACCTTAAAAGATGTAGCATTAATGCTTGTGGACCTCCTATGAGACAGAAAAAGCCCTCGCACAATAGAATGAAGCTCCTAAGATATAGCTTGGTCTTGGCTTTCATTTGCCACCAAGGGATGACACTCGATGAGCCACTCTCCCTATTGCAATTTGCCAGATTATGCAGGTAGGTCTCCCAACCTCTGGAGCCACATGTAATGTTGATGTTTTCTCAGGGGGACCTTGGCCTTGTAAAATTTTGTTGACTTGTATCAATCCCAAATGCACCCCATGGTAACCAAGTGCATTGATATCCCTGTTTTAAAAGGCACCCCTTGACTTAGCCAAAAGAGTGTATTGAGCCATAACCGAGTACTCGACAACAGTTCCCATGGATATGGTGGTATGCAAGGTAGACTTAACATGGCTAGAGGGCATGGGAAAGAGGATGACAGCAAAGGCTTACAAGAAGCTTGTGCCTATGGCATGCCTGGAATACCTGTAAACTTTCTACTGTTGTATCTCCATATCCACCGAGACAACTTCAGTTTGCATATAGAGGAAAATGTTTGTTTCTTTGGAACATAGCATTTAGCTTATCCTCAAACAATCCCACAAGAAGAGCAAGGCAAAGTTGAAGACCTCCTTAAACATGGCTGGAAAACACAATAAATGACCAAGGTAAGAAGAATAGCCTGAATAGCCCCAACACATTGAATTTGAAGATTTACCTTATTCTATAAGCTCGTAAAGGAAGCAACATAAGCCTCAGCACTACCCTGACCAAACCATGTTGAAAATCTCAGCACTACCCTGACCAAACCATATTGAAAATCCCCAAGGTCTTTCCAGTCGGCTATTCCCATGGAAGAACCATGGCCAGAACCCTCGATCCCTTGGCACACACTAATACTGGAACAGGAAGAAAGTGTGGGAGAGGAAAGTTTGGATAAGGAGGGGGAACTCCTCAAGAATTCAAAATTTAACCTATTGCACAAAACAAAAGTTCAAAGGTCTTCATCTATATAATAGCCTACCAAATAGAGTGCGGTCTCTGGTGACGCCAACAGATATCTACAAGATGGAGCTACTAAAGGAGTACTTGGAATCTAAATGGAGGCAATGAAACACAAATCACATAGAATATGAAAGGGCAGGCTACCATAGGCCGCAAAAGGAGAACTTTTAACACGAAGCACAATAGAAGGCGAGTCCCCTACAATATGGTTTTCAAGAGGCCCACAATATAGGGACACATACCGCAAGGCACCACAGCAATGAATAAATCCATAACACATGCTAATCACAAGGATCTATTTGTAGAGGACATACTTTGAGAGCGGCAAGCCACCAACTCCTTTTTTTTCTAGGTGAAGCCATCTCACTGAGCAATGATGGATCTTGGAAACAAGTTCCAATGAAGTAAAGAGCACCAGGGGTGGCATGTATACCACAAAAGCGAAGTGCAAAAATTAACCTTCAGCTTTGCCATCTAAGGCAAATTTATGGCTACTATGAGTGAGTTCACTACCTCCCATCTCATCACCAATCATAGGAATGCTTTGTGATAGAATTTTTCCAATGTGGCATACCAAAGATATTCCAACCTTTTTCTATCAATCCTCTTCTTTGATATGATGCCATCCATAACTTTTCGCTCACACCACTCGTGGTGTAATAAAGCTTTCGAGAACAAAAGCTAGCCTAGGTATGTAGGGGGTTTGTTACTCCTTTTCCATACACTCCTCATTCATACACTCCTTGTAATCCGCACCCTAGCCTACATGTTTCACATTGTACATGGCCAAACACCTACCACTGTAACAAAAACCAGCCCATATAAGGCTTGAGCTTATAATGAGAATAGATTTTGGATACCCCATAAGTGCGGGGGCGGTCGAACAAAGCCTAATTGTATATAAGTGAGTTGCGAGAGTTTGGAAGGATACTTTTTTAATACAATCTACATTTGAGCTCAAGCTTCATTTTAGCTTGTCTTAATATCTTCTTAATTCTTTCATGCTTTCATGTTTAAGTTATCATTAGCTATATAGAATATTGAGGAGTTGCTTGCTTGCATGTGTGAGTGCTTGAGTGTGTGCGTGCATGCTTGAGTAATCTTACTTGATTCTTACCTAGGCCCCAAATGCCTACCTCTCACACAAGCCATCGGGGAGAGAAATGAAGAGAGAGAGAGAGAGAGAGAGAGAGAGAGAGAGAGAGAGAGAGAGAGGGTTGAAGAAAACCTACACTACCTAACACCCTAATAAATGGAATGAACAAAGGAATAAGCAACCATAGAACACACATTTCTACACATCCCTTGATAGCCCTCTCTCCAATACCATGAACAATCCCAAAGATTAGTTTAAGAGCTCACTCACACATAGAGTGCTCTCACCATTCCACATATGTAAGGAACCCAAGAAAGGTGACACTCTCCCATCTTCCTCCAAGAAAGATGAAAAACCTCAAGCACACAAACCTTCCTCTCGCAACACAACATCACACCTTCTCACTAGCTACATGGCAAGAAGAAGGGCCAAGGGATCTTCCACCCTTGCAACACACACTTGACAAGACACAAGAGTGGATTCCAACTCTAGGGTAGAGAGAATGAGCTCTCCCTCACCCATGTTGTTATCATATAGCAAAAACAAGGCTATCCATATGCCACATGGCAAGTATAGGAGAGTCGTACAAAATACAACTAAGGAGGTGTGGACAAGCCCATCATCCCCATTACCTAAGGTAAATATCTTAGGCTATGTGCACCAAATAAATAATACAATATGTGCAATGTGTAGCACCAAATAAATCATACAATGTGTGTAATGTGCATGTACACCTAGGTGTTAACCCAAGGGGTTAACATTTTCCCACCTCTGATGCACATCCACCAATCCCATCGGATGTGGAAAAGGATGTCTAAGGTGGAAGTACAAGGGGGGAAGTACAAAAAAGAGATAAAATAATGTAGCATAATATACCAAAGAAAATGAAAATATGTGTCAATGACGCACATGTTGATGAAGGAGGTATAGAAAGCTCCCCCACCTTTAATGTGAAACACATGTCTAAAGAGAGACGAGAGACTCCCCCACCGCTAATGTGTAGCCCATCCACCAGGATACCAAATAAAGATGCGAAACGCAATGGGTTTCCATAAGTGTATGCATGGATCCTAAACATATGATGGTAAGGTGAGTGCCCTAGCAAATTGCAATGTAAAAGTAAATGAAGCATATGTTGATGGCAATGGTTGTTAAACAATCCAAAAATGGAATTGATCATGGTGATAGACATAGATTAAGCAACATAATTGAGGTGGATTAAACCACACTACGAACTCCATAAGAGAGAGAGAGAGAGATTGCACACTCATCAACACTTGATCTCTATTGCATATCTCAAGTGAACCATACAATGATATAGGCCTTCTAGCCTTATCCCACTTTACACATCATCATCCATGCAGCACTCCCTTTTCCACTCTTTTGGTCAACACTCACACACCATACAATATTTGTGGCATTCTTATCTTGCCACAATATCTTGCACCGCTAAGGTGCTTTCCCACATACACACAACACCGCGATTACATCTCTCAACACCCCCTCTTAATCGAGGTGTTCCACAACTCACCCGTCATCCATCACCCATATCAATGTAGCATTGCACAACCGCAATCGCTACCTCTCAACACTCCCCCTCAATGATACATTGGAGTGTCCATCAAACAAACATGTGTGCGTGTGTCTACCATCTTAGACACCAAGTCCATTTTGAGCCGACTCGCTCACAACGGAACCACTGAGTCCAATTTGAACATAGAAGTTCGGGTGGGAACCAACCCGTGCGCATGCACCTCACACGTGCATCGCTCATGCACACATCACGACAACCATTTTGAGCTTCTAGGTGAGCTCGGGCAGGGCAACCCTCATACCAATGGGTGAATATACATCTCGTTTTGAGCATGCAGGCTCAGGTACGGTTACCCATTATCAATTACGGGTGAGTTAATTTTACAAACCTTTTTATGCGCTATGCAAGGGTAGGGCACCCATCTCAAAAAATGATCAACATCCATGTATACAAGGTGAAACTTGCAATGTTAGTGAAGTTGTAGTGGGGGGGATAAATCTCCATATGAATGGGAGATTATTTAACACAAAGATTAATAAAATGGAGTGGGCTTTTTTTGTTCTCATGTGAATGGGAGGTTAGAAGATAATGAGGATTAAAAAAATAAATTTTTTTTAATTTTAAAAAAAACTTATCATATCCACGACTACGAAGGTATGGTTGTGAAGAGATCTGCCCGCCGCTACTCCTCTGTATCAGCTCTACAGTTGTCTCTGCTTGCTTTCTGCAGGTTCCATGGTGGCCTGCAAATATAGCTCAATAGCCATTGCTACTGTTCCACGCTAACCTTCATTCTCATGTTTGCGCGCGGCTGTTTGAAGTATGCTTTAGTCACTGCTCGGCAATTGTTTTCTCAAGCTCCTATGAGTTGTGCGCCTTTATGCATAAAGATGGTGCTACTCCATACTCTCTGCGCCTGTAGTGTTCTCAGTCTGTGCAAGCTTCAGCTATGCCACACTGAGTGCTTGCTTCCTCTTTGTGTGTATATTTTCTTAGCCGATTCTACTGCCTCAAATCCAAGGAAGATCTACGGCGTACTGAGGATGCCGCTCAGATGGGCATGCAAGCTAATGCAAGTTTCTCCTGAGCGTCACAGGCCTCCCCTGGATTCTCTTTCATGGAGCTTGAGTCTGATGTTCATCACTGCAGTGGAGGTTTGCTACCATTTTCTTTCTTACGCTGCCCTGCTACTACTCCATACGCTCTTGCTTCTACTATGACACAGCTTCTTTGCTCATACTCAACTTGTCTTGACTGAGCTAGAAATTTTATGGCAATGCCAAATACTCTCTCTGACCTTGTCAACTCTCTGTAGACACTCCTGTGTGTGCGCTCTTGCTTCATGCTTGTTGTCAATCATGAGCTCTCTTTTTGTCTTTTCACCAGGTTGAGTGTAATTGTGTCTTTTCACCAGTTTGGGTGAGTTGGTGTTGGAGAGGAGCTTCTCTCCCATATGCTTGCAATAAATTAAATCTTCTTCTTTTTTCCCGAGAAAAGATCCTTTCATTAGTTATATAAAAAAACTCCCGTTGGGCTACAAAAGACCCTCTCCTACTCATAAGAAAACAGAGCAGAGATCCAATCAAGGCAGCTAGGGAGACTCTCCCTGGGTGCAAAAAAGGTACAAATATCAGTACAAAGAACTGAGGGGCTGTATCATACAATAGGAGGGGGGGAAAGCCAAACAGGTGGCTTGTAGTGCCAGCGGGGGGAAAGCCAAACAGGTGGCTTGTAGTGCCAGCGGGGGGAACCCGCGTGTAGGGTATAGAAGGGGCCGCTGCGCCAAGTGATGTGAAAGGCATGGCGCCGCAAGATCGCCTCATCCACCAAGTCGATGCGGTCATACTGTCCTCGCAGGGTGTGGATCAACTCCTGCCAAATCCCCCGAACAGTCTCTGCTGGTGGCTCCAGTCTCCCCTCAAAGGCCCTGGAACACCGGGCTCTCCAGGTGAACCAGATGGTGAGGCTGCTGAGGAGCTCCCATCGTAGATCCCTCTCCTGTGTCCAGCCGGGCGAACGAGAAATCCGGTGAAGGAACAAGGCGAGGCTGGCCCCTAATGAATCTGATGGCCTGGCTGTCCTGCTCCGTCTCATATCCCAGAGCAGGCCCTGACGAAGTCAACCAAGCAGCGGCACCCCACGTATACATGCCCTCTGGAGAGAGGGGGGCCAGTATGCACAGCATCCGCAGCCAAATGTGTTGCGCCTGAGGACAGTCCCATAGGCAGTGTCTCTATGTCTCCAAAGGGTGGCCGCATTCGGACGCACGCCGCCGAAAGACCACTGTAGACAAGCCAACTGCAGAGCCCCTGTGGGCGACCAGCACTGGAAAGTCGAGATCCTGCGTGCCTGTCGACTAGCCCAGAGCCTGGTCCAAAAATCCTCCAGGAACTCCTGTGAGAGTCCCTATAGCCGCCAATGCTCCGATGCAGTTAAAGAGACCATCCTCCTCGCAGTCAAAATATGTCTCCCCAACCAAACAGTGTACTAGAAAAAGGTGATCTCTGTGGCCTCGGGGGATGCATAAGGATCATGCCACTCGTACTCGCCAGGGTCCCACTGGGAGCCGAGCCCAAGGGGCGCGAAGCATATGCCCATATGCGCCAATCAAAGTCCACATCAGCAGGGTCTGGATCAATATGCCACTTCCGAGAAGCGGCGGCCATTACCCGTATCCTCTGAAAGATGCACTCTGCAACCAAAGGCGACTCCGCCTCCACTCTCTGGAGTCTGCCCTCATCCTAGATCTCATAGTAGAGGCATCTACCATCCTCAGTGCAAGCTCTGACAGCAATCAGGATCTCCAACTGTAAAGGCTCCCATCCACCGTGGAGCCACTGGCTCGAGAAGGCGTAAACCACTCCTCTGTGAGTGCCTCCTGAATGTCATCCCTCATAATTAGCCCCCTCTGAAGTGACTCAGCCTCTCCACCTGGATCTCCTATGGGAGACTGCAGAAGGCCTGCCAGTCTCCAAAACTACGTGCTGGGCCTTCCGCCAATGGTCCCCAGGCTAGACGAGGCCGAGAACCCAGCATATGACCCTGCTTTGTGCGTACCGCTGGGCTCCAAATGAGCAGCTGTTTGGCCTGCTCATCACAAGAAGGAGGTCTCTGAGAGAGCCCCGGTCTCAGCAACTCCCAAGCTCGCAGGATGCTCAAGGCAAATCTGTCCTCCCATCCTCTACTGAGGCCTGTCCTCCTCATCTCTATGAAGATCCATCGTATCTCTGGTGCCCAAGTGCCCCCTGCTGGGGGAGCCCTAGCCTGCACAGTCGCTGAAAAAGGCAATCCTTGTTGCCATGCAATCTTTCTCAAATTCCAATTTTTCTACTTGCATCTCTACTATCCTGCATTAAATCTTAGGTGTAGGCGTGTACCATGGACAAACCTCTCTTCATGCTCTCGTGTGTGTATATAAAACAACATCTATAGCAATGAATATCCCACTAAAGTTGCGTGGGACTGACCAAAGTGGACCATTATAAGTTCCGCCCCCACACAATTTTAACGTCCATGGGACCAAAAATTGTTGTTGGATCATTAAAACCTCAGAACATGAACAAAAGTCAAGTAGAAAGCATAACCTCTTATGTACCTTTATGGTCTAGACATGCATTAGTTAAACAGGGGTGCAAATTTGCTAAGTGATGGCTTTTTCATCATGGAAAATTGTCCTCTTACTTGCCTCGTGAGTTGTTGAAACCATGGTTGGTTCCACACCCTATCACCTAAGTTGTGTTGGTGAGCTCCTCTATATTTATAACTCTACCCCCGTAAGATTTTTGGCAACCTAGGGGTCATAAATATGTCTTCTCTAAAGTGGTATCTATGTGGTTCTTGCCTTTGTTTGTAAGGGATATTACAAGTAGTACATTCCATTCATTAGTTGGCACTGCTTTAGTCACTTTTTGCCATGTATCATACGGACCTACATCCTCATACCTATCAAAATATGCAGCGGAAATGATAACCAAATCTGAGACCACAAGAGCAAGTAGAGTGCAGAAAATAGACAGCACAAGAGAAGGAGAGAGAGAGGCGTATAACTCTTCTCTATACACAAGATCCCGAGAAAGAACTGAATGAGTACAATGTGGGGCAATGGGGCCTATTTATTTGGCCCCATCATGCAATCGGCCAGCACTAGTGGCCCTCACGACTGGGCACATCCAGTCGGCCAGCAGAGAAAAATACCACGATCCCTCCTGATGAAGTCGGCCAGCTCCTGGTACACATGAGTGCAGTCGGCCAGCATCAGAGGCTCCTGCCAACCTGTGGTAGCCACCCACATCATGGAAAAAATGAAAAAAAATGGGAAAAAAATACGACGAGTGAGGAAAAATGATAAAACACCTATACATGGCGGGGCACACCCACCCACATCATGGAAAAAATGGAAAAAATTGGGGAAAAAATACGGGGAGTAAGGAAAAATGATAAAACACAAAAAAAAAGGGCGAGCACACCCACAACAGAGGCCCTGGTGTCTGATAAAGACAGGAGATGACTTCCCCTTAACCAATCACCCCAGTCAAATTTGAAGTGCAAAGACTCTGTCCTAAGCTCCACAATGATTTGTGATTGGACTTCCTTCTTAAGATTCTTGACCACCTCTTGCAAGTTGCCTTCCACTTCCTTTACCTTGGTCAAAACTTCCTCTTTCCCATTAATTCAACCTAAGAGATCAACTTGTTCTCTACAATTACAAGGCAAGCTTCAATCACACAAAGCTCCACTAGTTTTGGTAATGGCAAGGGGTTTCCGGGGTGAGAGCAAGACTCCAGAAAAGGAGAGTCTTCTTTCCTCTTCTGCCCCTTACCATGAACACCAATATCTCAAAAATCACATTAAGTTGATAGACAATGACTTAAGGTACCACTTTGTGGAACTGCTTGAAACAAGGTAGGCCCATAAAAGCTTATTATATATTCAAAAGCTTGCAGCTTTCTCCCCTAACCTCTTGCCCTTGTGTGATTGTGTAGCTTAAAGCATTTGTACACTTCTATTACCTAGATTATTGTGAAGTTATAGTTTATCATGTTAACCCACCTGCTTAATCATCCTTTATACGATACTTAAGTTGTAGTTGCTTAAGATCATGAGATCAAAACCTTGTCAATTCCATCATGCATGGTGTAGCCTACATTTCATCACATCCCTACACCCCTTTGATATTCCCCAAGCATGTGAATGTACTGCATAGCTGTACAAAGACGTATACCCTTGTTCAAGCTTTTCTCTTAACTACAATGGTTGATAGCCTTTTCCTCCATATTTGCTAACAGCAGCACACAGCCTGCAAGGTAATGAATCAAGGCTAACAGCCCTAGTTTGATGATAATGCCCCATCACTCCACACCTTCTCCAAGCATGATATCCAGCATAGAGGACTGGATCAGCCGCCACTCTCTTTACATATGTGGCCAAGCTCTCTAATGTTTCAAATTTTGAGCCATCTATGATAGAATTTGGGGGTACTAAATCCCCAACATTTGCAGCACCAAAGTAAATGGGTATGGCCCCTGCGTCTAGGGCATAGAAAAGCTTCTCAGTAACATAGGACTCCATCATCGAGTTCTCAATAGCCAGAACAAACTTGTAATGTGACATGGCACAATGTAGGTGATATGCCCAGTATGCTTTATTACCCGAGCTTCTTCCACAGTCGGGATACAGTGTCAATATAGCATCTTGTCCGCCAACATTGTTTAAGCATTTGCCAAATGAATGGTGAGGCAGATAAGTGAGTAGTTTCCTTGCAAGTGATGATCTGGCGGCCACGCAGTGAGACGAAGACCAGTACACCAAAACATCCTGATTTAAAAAAAGAAATGCAAACAAGCTTCTGCTCAAGCGCGAAGATGATGTAGCATAACAAGTCAACCATCCACCTCTTCAACCAGTAGGCCTTGTGTTTTTAAGCAATTCTTGTGATTGAAGAGGCAAAATAACTAGCCTTGCCTAGATTTGATTTTAAGATTGAGTTAAAACGGTTTGTGAAACATACTTTTCTCTTGATTGAAGAGGTAAAGTAACTTCGATGAACGTGAAATGAAGCTCCTGCATATGTGGCTTGCACAGTGTCACCAGCATGATAGCTTATGAAAATGTCCTCATATCCTGGAGACTTTCTTCCTGGTTCCAGGTCCATGTAGACTCTCAAAGGCTCCCCGTGTTTCCTCTTTAAAAGAACGAACGACAGTCAACAATACTTAATACATCAAAGACCAGAACACAGGTTGAATGATAAATTAGAAGTATCCATACATGTACTACTGATTTTGCAATTTACCTGTCAAGACAAGACTTTGACAGACACTAGACAGATAATTGGTAAGTTGTACGATATCTTTCTATCAGTAACTGAAATTGCTACAAATTAATATCTATTTGCTTTTTGTTAACTAGAGGTGGGCAGGCAGGCAAGGGACCATCCCCAAACCCTCCAACAATATCCATGACAATTCCCTTCACTAGAGCCTTCATTCACCAATCATAACCAAGAGTACCGAAGTATTCTCCCTTAATCACATTGAAATTCAAGCATCAAAAAGAGACCCAAGTTTGTAAATCCAATCAACAAGCCTAAGTGAAGGCTCTCATAACCCTAAGGCATGCATGTATATATGTTTATACATATATGTATGTGTGTGTGTGTGTGTGTGTGTGTATACGTATATATGCATGTATATATACACACAATGTGTGTATACATATATGTCATGTGCATGCCCGTGCCATGGGTAATCTTCAGCATGAACTCGCTTAATCCTTGATTAGTGCAGTAGTTAGAACGGCATATAGGGTCTTCATCAGCATCATCATTAACATCATCAGCAGCATAAGCATTAGAACCATCATCGTAAGCATCAGCATCAAGACCATCAGCATCATCATCAGATTCAGCAGCAGCAACATCATCATCAGCACATGGAGGTTAAGGGCATCTGTCAGCTGGCTGTAGACAAAAGCTGTCGGTAGCCAGGAGAGGACCTAGCATGCAGGCGGCTGAGTGCCCAGCTACTGGCCAACAGCAGGGATTATAAAGCGCAGCATTTATATATATTAGAAAGGGGTTTTTGTCCAGCAGAGTTGGCCGTCAGCTGGATGCTGGCCGCCCAACACTCCAAACACATACATAAGCATAAATCATAATTCAGCAGTAAAGCAAGTCATTAGTTCATTATTCATTCATCTAGTAATCAGTAGAAGATATGTAGAAGAGCCACGGTCAACCCCTTGGGACTGACCAAAGCCCCAAATCATGTACAAACATTCAACTACCTTTTGCACCATATTAATACAAGAAAACCCTCACACCAAATACTCTCTTCTTCTTCTCTCTCCTCTGTCTTAATCATTCTTAATTAGCATCAATGTTCTTAATCAAGCTTAGGGCTTGGATCAGTACAGCAAGGTTTCCACGCATGCAACAATATATGTGTGTTGCCTTCAAAAGGAAGTGCAGCAGGATCCTCCCCAGTGACTATCTCGCTTGAAGGAGGGACAAATAACTCTTTGATTTCTGAATTGAAGACCGTGTCTGCCTCTCTACAGCACCACAATGGATGAAAGTCACACAGCATTCTCCCCGTAATCTTTACAAACCCTATCAAATGGCTCTATCTATAAGTGATCCTGACCTTGTATCATGTTGTATGTTCACAGAATGGTAACAGACGCTTGAAACCCTCACAATATGTCCAAGAAACACTAACAGACGCTGTGAAACCTCTCGAATAAGAGTGATGCCGACCTGAAATGTTCAAGAAACTAACAGACACTTCAGAAGTTCTTACCACCAACAGACGATGCTAACTTAATTTGTTAAAGAAACCCTCACAGATGGTTCAGTACCCTTTCCTAGAAGGAAATGCCAACCTAACTAGTTCCAAAAACCTTAAAAAAGCTCACATCTCGATTTTACAAAACCCTTGGTGACTTAAGCCTGAGACGCTGCTATAATCTGCTTCACAAACCTAAACTGATAAGAAAGCCTGCTTCACAAACAATAGCTAATTTGAAAGAAGAAAGCCTCAAAATGCCATAGCATCTGTTGTCTGTTTCTGCTAACCTGTTTAGAAAAGCCATAACCTTGCAAGCACTAACCTGTTCACGAAACACTAGCTGACATAAAAGGCTAAGAAGCTCCCATACATTCCTTACCTGCATGTGCAAACTTGTTCACGAAAACTCAAGTGTCATTTCTTGGTGGTCCAGGGCACCCTTCTAGTGGATACAACCAAGTCGCCATCCACCTGAACGACCATGCCAAGACAGCTTTCGTACACAATGGGGTACCTATGTCTACAATCAGATGCCCTTTGGGCTATGTAACGCCCCGGCCACCTTCCAAAGGCTCGTCGACAATATCTTCAAGGAGTACCTCCTCAGCTTTCTCCGCACTTTCATTGACAATTGTCTAATTTCATAGGCGCTCACCTCATTTCTAGGCTAGAGGCCTTTCCAGAACATCTCTCTCAGTAAGCTCAGGTTTTCGCCAAGTGTCGCTCCTCTCGGCTACGCCTCGACCCCTTCAAGTGTCATTTCTTGGTGGTCCAGGTGTAATATGCGGAAGGTTCGGAGAAGAATCGGTAACTTCAAAAACTCAGAATTCAGCACTCTTTTCGCGACGGAAATTAACGCACAAACTGAAAGGAGATGTGCAGAAAAATAGAGAGAGAAGGGGGAGATGGAGAGGACACAGTATTGGGTCCCAATTACCCTCTGTAGGGCCCCCACCACGGATGGTGTATTTGCTTTATTAGAATGATGTAAATCTGAAAACAAATACAGAATTCTTAACCTTTCTTGGCTGGGAAATCCTTGCCCTTGACCTTCAGAAGTCCACCCCTTTGCTTAGCAATCTCCTTGGCTTGTCTAGCCCTTGATTGGCTTGAGCTCTTGGTGAATACTGAGATGAATGATGGGATTGTGGACCTCTCCTATTTATACTACCCTACAGCAGCAGTCGGCCAGTATAGGACCAGGCGTCCAGCAGACAAATCCCACGACTGAGTAAATTCAGCATTAAATGCTCAAAAATCCTAATAAATGCTGCGTAAATTCCCTAGCAAGCTGGGGAGGCAGGCGCTTGCTTCTAGAAGGCTGGGCATAGCCTTTGCCCACAATCCATGGGCTGGGCAGCCTGTATGGGCTGCCCCATACTTGCCCTACAGCCCTATGAAGGCTGTAACCTCCTGAAAATAGCCTTATTCTTGCCTTAGGACTGTCCTACAGCCCTTCCATGGCTGGTGGATCCAGCCTGGGCCTTACTGGCCCCCATGGGGATAGTAAGCTCCGGGGTAGCCCTATGGGCTGGCCCCTTGTCCTAACCCTTATCTACTCAATGATCTGGCATCCGGTACCATACCAGATACACAGAACCACTGACATCATTCTAGAGGGAGACTCACAGCACGGACTGGCACTGTTTCATGTGCAGGACTGTGCACACCTGACCTTGGACTCATGTGCAGGACAATGCACACCTGACTTCGGACGATTGAGATGGATCCCTGGCTGACTCGTCCCGGACTGGACTCACATGGGACCAGAGGTCCTGCACCTTCTGTACAGAAATGTCTACGTGGCATCCAAGTGCGGGATGCACGTGACATCCCCTTCTGCTTAACTTGACGGAAGCTGCATAGCCTCCAAATAATCCGTCAATAACACCGGATAGTCTTCGAAGAACTCTTTGTCGATCCATACCGCTTCATGGGTTCCTCGGTCCTGAAACTTCGTGAGGAATTGTCGTAGTCTTCAGCCTAAGCCATGCTTGAAACGGTGCAGAAGGATCTGTTCTAGAACCATTACTTCTACTTCATCAACAATGTCTGGTTCCGCTTCATCTTTGACCTCTGAAGGGGGTGGACCTGCATATGGCTTTAACCAACTGACATGAAATACATCGTGCATAGTCCAACTCGGAGGTAGCTTTAACTGCATAGACACCTCATTAATCTTTTTCCGGATGGGAAATGGTCCGAAGCTCCTGAAAAACAACTTTGGGCATCGCTTGCCCACCTGTTTCAGTCTTTGCTTCATAATCCAAAGATAAACCCAATTTCCTTCCGAAAACTTCATATCCCTTCGGTCTTTATTGGCCTGTCGAGTGTAAACCTCTTGTGCTTTAGCCAATCTGTCCTTTACTGACTCTAAAATCTCCTGGTAAGACTCCGTCACTCTGTTCGCCTCCGGTAATGAAGACTAAGTCCTAGTTAACAACGACTGGAAAGGTCTTCCAAACGCTGCCTCATATGGAGTCCTACCAATAGCTGAAGAAAAAGAGTGATTCAAAACAGCTTGAACTAAAGGCAAAAACGATTCCCACTTACCTTGCTGATCGTGGACATAACACTTCAACACATCAAAGGCCAACTGGTTGTATATCTCTATCTGGCCATCTGTCTGTGGATGGAATGCACTGGAAAAATTCAGCTTAGTACCAAAATTATCAAACAATGCCCTCCAAAAATGACTGGTAAACTTGGCAACTCGGTCTAACACTATGGTTCTAGGAATCCCGCCAATTGGGTACCAATGCCGAATGAACAACTGGGCAACATCCTCGGCGGTTACATTGGCCCTACAAGGAATAAGCATAATAAATTTGCTAAACCTATCAACAATAGTTAAGCACTGCGTATTACGCTTACTCAGACTGGGAGGCAGATTTGTGACAAAGTCCATCGAAATGTCCTGGAAAGGACCCTCAAGAATTGGCAAGGGTTGTAACAACCCTATCTTCTTTCCACGAGGAGCTTTCACCTTTTGACAAATGTCACAGCGTTGTACATATGTAAACACATCACGCCTCATCTTTGGCCAATAGTCTTGCCGTTCTAATTTCTCCAGAGTCGAATTCATGCCAATGTGACCACCTGTAATGGCGTCATGGGCATCATGGAGAAGAGCTGGCTGGAATGACTTCATGACACATAGTCGGCCTTTGTAGAAAAGCCAACCATCGCGTGTCAGAAAATGGCATGGTCTTGTGGCATCCAATGCCTGTTCCCATTGAGTACCGAATTCCTCGGAATCCGCGTACGCGTGCTTCATGTCCTCTAGTCCTGTACCAACAAGGTCAAGTCTAGTGGTCTGAATCGTAGACACTTGTCCCTTCCTGCTCAAAGCATCGGCCACTGGATTGGCCTTTCTTGGAAGGTACTCAATCATATCACCGAACTGCTGGAATATCTTACTCCAACGGTGTTGTCGATCACCCCACTGTGCACTTGGCATCGTCTGAATCCAGCGCAATGCCTGATGGTGAGTGCGAACCTCGAAGTCACGGCCATACAGGAAATGTTTCCAATGTTTCAAGGCCTGTATAACTGCTAGGAGTTCACGATCATAGACTGAGTAGTTCTTTTCGACGGGCAGTAACTTTCGAGACATGTAAGCTACTGGATGACCATTCTGTTGCAATACACCTCCAATTGCGATGTTACTCGCATCGGTGATCACTTGAAATGGTTCGTCCCGCGAGGCAAGGGCTAAACAAGGCGCTTCTAATAAAGCCACTTTGAGGTTCTGGAATGCCTCCAACGCTCGTGGAGTCATCCGAATCTTTTGCCTTCTTGTTTTCACTCCCTTTAGCAGATCGGTGAGATCTGCCGAGAGATCCGAAAACTTGTCGATGTGGGTGGAATATGCCTGGCATATACCCACAAATGATCTAATGTCATAAGCTGTCTGAGGTACTTCCCAGTTAACAATCTCGGCCACTTTAGCCGGATCAAGTCGAATGCCTTCAGCACTAATTATATATCCCAAGTAATGCACCTGGAACAGATAAAATTCTGACTTCTTTTCATTGACATAGAACTCGTTGCTTTCCAGCAACTTAAGGACTTTCTCCACATCAATGTCATGCTGCTCAACTGTAGCTGAAAATATGAGTATGTCGTCCAGAAATATGAACACACACTTTCCAAGTGAACCCGTTCTGTCCGAAAGGCAGTCTTGGGGATGTCCCCCTCTACAATCCGTACCTGGTGGTACCCACTCTTTAAATCCAGTTTTGAGAACACCTTTGCTCCATTCAACCTCTCGAGAATATAGTCAATTCGAGGCATCGGGAATCTGCTCTTGATAGTTAGCTTGTTGAGTGCACGATAATCGACACACAACCGAAAAGACCCATCTTTCTTCTTGACAAACAAGATTGGTGCTGCAAATGGCGACACGCTGGGGCGGATGAAGCCAGCTTGCAACAATTCTTGGAGTTGGCGGTCCAACTCCGATTCCATTGCCTTAGAAAGGCGATACGAAAACTTGCTCGGGGGTTCCAGGACTGGGAGGAGGTCAATCCTGTGATCCTTCGGTCTGGACAGGGGGAGCTGGGAAGGGAGGCTATCCCGAAGAAAAATCTTTTGGAACTTTTCATGGAGAACGGAGTACTTCTCGGAAGCACTGGGCCACCGTCTGGGCTGTCTGGATGTAAATCATCGCACACTGTGCGCCTTTCCTGACTGCTCGCTTAGCCTGCAAGTGGCTTATGAGCGGAAAGTTCGGAATACTTGGCTCACACTTAATGGTCACCGGGGTGTTTGACACATTTCGATTGATCTGGAACGTGTGCTTGTTCCACTTGACATCAGGAAGAAACTTGTGAAACCAGTGGATACCCAAAATTATGTCTGCTCCTACAAGAGGGGTAACCATAAAGTCCCGCACAAACTCTATGCCCTGAATCACTAACTTAGCACCTAGAGCTTCATACTTGACGCTCGTTGTCATACCTGTGCTAAAATCCTCAACCTGTTTGTCAATCGGAGTCAGCTCGAAACGGGCACGCCTAGCGGCCTGTTCCGTGACCACATCCTCCGTGCTGCCGCTGTCAAACAAGACGACGACTCTTTGGCCACCTATGTAGCCAAAGGACTTGAGCAATTCGTTGCGCTCATACTCCTGGTCATGGGCGCCCTTCTGCTTATCTTGGAGCTCCCGGCTAATAGTTGCTCCAACTGAAGCACCGGAGTTTGAAGAACCAGAGTTAGCGGCTGGGGTCTGTGTGGGAGCTGAGCTCACCACGGAAGCTGTGGAGGCGACGGCAGCCTTTGGAGGCTTCTTCGGACAATCCCGAGAAGTATGTCCTTTTGTATGACAAAAGAAACATCTATCCTCCTCCTTGTACTGAGAAAGCTCCTCAGCACTCAACTTGCCACCTGTCTTGCCTGCCTCCGCTTTCTGGTCTGGAGTAAGCTTAGACGCATTGTTCGAGTTCTTGTAGCCAGAGGCTCCCGGGCTCTGTCCTGGGGAAGACCCCGTCTGGTTCTGGCTTTTGCCCCCCAAGGCATAAGCCCTGGGAGAGGCCGGCTGGGAAGTCTTGGGCTTGCCACCATTGTGTTTCATTTCTGCACTCTGCGCAAGCAAGAGTGCGTCCTCAAAGGTGGCTGGCCTAAACATACGCACCTCCCATTGGATTTGCGTGTCCAGGCCATACAAAAACTGCCCTTTCTTGTCCGTATCAAATAAGCCTAATTGCAGACATAAAGTCAAAATTTTATTGGCAAACTGAAGGACTGGTTGCGCGTTCTGACGCGCTCCCCTGAACTCGTCTTCGAGTCGCTCAAGGTAGTGGGGCGGTAGAAACCGCTGCTTAAGGTCACGGACGAGCTCGTCCCACACATAAGCTGCCATACCTGCTCTGGTGTGGGCATGAGCCCACTGAGTCCACCAAGGAATGGCCTCACCTTCCAAGTACCAACTGGCTAAGATCACTTTGTCAGTATCTGTTTTTCTAATTGCGGCAAAGTAAGCTTCAAATTGATGTAACCATGAATAAAGAGTTGTGGGATCGAGTTTACCATTATACTTACTGAAATTCATTTTCTCGGGAAAATGATTCGAGGGCGCCGCCGGTGTCAATCTGGCGTCCAAAGCTCTGAGGTAACGCTCGTGTTCCACGCGTCGCATGGCGTCGTCTTCTCGTTGTCGGATCTCCAATGCACACATCTGCAACTCAAGCAAGGAACTTGGCTGCGGCTGTGACCCCGCGAGAGGGTCCCTGTGACGAGGATCTGGTATCTGGGATACGAAAGAAGAGAGAGGAGGAGATGGAAAACGTGACGCTGGAGAGCGGGAACGCTCCTCCAGAGCCAAGATCCGCGCCTTCTGCTCATCCAACTTGGCTGTCTGTTCTGCGAGTGCTCGCATCATCTGCTGGAACATGTCTGTGACACTCAAGCCGGGTGCCCTAGCTGGGCTGCCTGGTACACTCTGGTCCCAAGGTTCTGGGTCTCTCTCGTCGCCGAAGCTCACCATAGTAGGAAAATGCAATTCCTTTCCGGAACGCAATCTAACCATCCACTATCTCTGTGGGAGACTTCCGGAGGCTTCCGGAGGCTAAAAACCAACCGTCCTTCGAGGGACAGGAGTCACTCCGAAAGGGGTAGTCCACCGGCGTCTAAAAACCAACCACACAAGCAAGAAAAAAATTTCTGGTTTTCTTTGCTGAATCTTTGTCCTTGAAGTAGGCTCTGATACCACTGTAATATGCGGAAGGTTCGGAGAAGAATCGGTAACTTCAAAAACTCAGAATTCAGCACTCTTTTCGCGACCGAAATTAACGCACAAACTGAAAGGAGATGTGCAGAAAAATAGAGAGAGAAGGGGGAGATGGAGAGGACACAGTATTGGGTCCCAATTACCCTCTGTAGGGCCCCCACCACGGATGGTGTATTTGCTTTATTAAAATGATGTAAATCTGAAAACAAATACAGAATTCTTGACCTTTCTTGGCTAGGAAATCCCTGCCCTTGACCTTCAGAAGTCCACCCCTTTGCTTAGCAATCTCCTTGGCTTGTCTAGCCCTTGATTGGCTTGAGCTCTTGGTGAATACTGAGATGAATGATGGGATTGTGGACCTCTCCTATTTGTACTACCCTACAGCAACAGTCGGCCAGTATAGGACCAGGCGTCCAGCAGACAAATCACACGACTGAGTAAATTCAGCATTAAATGCTCAAAAAAATCCTAATAAATGCTGCGTAAATTCCCTAGCAAGCTGGGGAGGCAGGCGCTTGCTTCTAGAAGGCTGGGCATAGCCTTTGCCCACAATCCATGGGCTGGGCAGCCTGTATGGGCTGCCCCATACTTGCCCTACAGCCCTATGAAGGCTGTAACCTCCTGAAAATAGCCTTATTCTTGCCTTAGGACTGTCCTACAGCCCTTCCATGGCTGGTGGATCCAGCCTGGGCCTTACTGGCCCCCATGGGGATGGTTTCACACCATTCCCATGCCCATACTAAGCTCCGGGGTAGCCCTATGGGCTGGCCCCTTGTCCTAACCCTTATCTACTCAATGATCTTGCATCCGGTACCATACCAGATACACAAAACCACTGACATCATTCTAGAGGGAGACTCACAGCACGGACTGGCACTGTTTCATGTGCAGGACTGTGCACACCTGACCTTGGACTCATGTGCAGGACAATGCACACCTGACTTCGGACGATTGAGATGGATCCCTGGCTGACTCGTCCCGGACTGGGCTCACATGGGACCAGTTCACCATCCCAGGTCTTGCACCTTCTGTACAGAAATGTCTACGTGGCATCCAAGTGCGGGGTGCACGTGACACCAGGGCACCCTTCTAGGTCACATCATCTCCGAAGGCTTGGCTCCCGACCCTTATAAAATCGTTGCAATCCTTCGCCTTCCTCCTCCAATCAGCCTCAAAGAAACCCAGGTCTTTGTCAGACACACCGGCTATCATCGTCATTTCATCAACATGTATGCCAATGTGGCCCTCCCACTCTACCCGCCTAGTCAAGCCACCCACCATCTTCCAGTGGTCTGACCCAGCCTCTACCGTCTTCTCCTACCTTTAAAAACGCCTCACCGAGGCCCCCATTCTCATCCCACCCGACTAAACAACCATCTTCCATGTCCATGCAGATGCAAGCCTCCCTACTATGGGCGCGGTCCTTACTCAACCTAGTGCGGAACACAAGATGGACAGACCAATCTACTATGCCAGCCGCCTCCTCACAACCGCTAACAAAACTACACCACAACTGAGCGGGAAGGCCTGGCTATAGTCTATGCTTTCCAAAAGTTCCGCCACTCTCTTGGGCTCCCACTTCATCGTCATCTCGGACCACCATGCTCTCAAGTATCTTCTCAATAAACCCCACGTGGCAGGTCGTATTTGGTGGTGGTTACTACTCTTCCAAGAATTCGACTTTGAGATCCTCCTTCGACCGGCGGGCAAACATCACATCATGGCGGACCACCTTTCCTGCATCAACACTGGGGAGCTAGCAACAGGTATTGATGATGACCTTTCAAATAGTGTCCTTTTCAAAGTTGATGCTACCCCGCACTGGTCTGGGGATGTCCTTGCTTTGCTTTCCAGAGAACACTTTCCAGTTGGCGCTAGCCCCAAGGACAAGCACCGGCTTCTGGTAAAGACTCGGCCAACCCTTCCAAATCATAGCTAGCCAACTCTACAAGGCTAGTCATGATGGTGTTTTGCGTAGGTGCCTCAGTCCTCATGAAGTACTCCACCTTGTCGAAGATGACCACTCCAGCCCTGGTGGCTGTCACTATCCCAACCACATCACGAACGCACTTTTGTTCCACCATGGCCTATGGTGGCCCACCATGTTCAAAGATTCTATTCAGTTTGCCAAATCTTGTGATACTTGCCAACAGTGTGGGCCCAAACCCACCCGTCAATCTCACCGGCCTCTCCAGATATCTCTCGCTTGGTCTCCATTCAAGAAATGGGGTCTTGATTTCATGGGACCCATCGACCCAGTGGCACACCCGAGCCAGTGCAAATACATTCTCATCACCACCGATTATGTGACCAAGTGGGCGGAAACCCAAGCCACCAAGGATTGCACGGCCAATACAGTGGCTCTGTTCATATATGAGCACATCCTTGTCCGCTTTGGTTGCCCCTTGGAAGTTATCAGTGGACAAAGGCTCCCTCAGTCCACTTCGTCAACGAAGTCATCACCACCTTACCGAGCAGCTATAAGATCTTCCACCGCAAGTCATGTGCTTATTACCCCCGGGCCAATGGCCAGGCAGAAAGCACCCACCAACAAAGTGCTCTGTCACTTACTCCGCAAGATGTGCCATCAACACCCCAGTCTCACTGGTCAGAGGCCCTCCTCAGCACTTTGTGGGCTTACAGAACCACCTTCAAAGCCACAACCCGCCACAGTCCTTTTCAACTGGTCCACGGTTTGGAGGTCGTTCTACCCTTTGAATTCAACCAAGGGTCCTACCGGGTAGGGTCCTAGCGGCTAGGGACTGTTAGAAGTCATCTCCTGTCTATATGTATACACCAGGGCCTCTGTTGTGGGTGTGCCCGCCCTGTATAAGGTGTTTTATCATTTTTCCTCACTCCCCGTATTTTTCCCTATTTTTCCCATTTTTTCCAGTGGTGTGGAGGGATGCCAGAGGTTGGCAGGAGCAGCTATGGCTGGCCGACTGTCCCATCTGCAGTCTTGTGGCTGGCCGACTGCCCAGACATCAGTCGTGGAGTATCTCACTGCTGGCCGACTGGATGTCTGCAGTCGTGGAGGGCCACCAGTGCTGGCCGACTGCTCACATGGGGCATATAAATAGGCCCCATGCCCCCACCACTTCCTCATTCAGTTTTCTGCGGGATCTTGTGTATAGAGAAGAGTTTACACACCTATCTCTTTGTGTTTCTTGTGCTGTCTATTTTCTGCATTCTACTTGCTCTTGTCTACCCAAGTTTGGTTGTCATTTCCGCTGCATATTCTGACATGGTATCAGAGCCCTAGGCTCGTGATAGATCTTGGGAGTTTTTCTGAGCAAGAGGGGGATTGTTAGGTTGCTGATTGGTGGACTGTTTTGGGCTGATTGAGAAGAGAAGGTGCAAGAGGAAGGCGGGCTAAGGTGCTGGACAGCCACTTGCAGGTTTTACAGATTTTTTTTTCCCACCCACCCACCCTTTCACGTTACTCCCCGCGATGGCAGATTTACTAGAGATGGCTGAGAAGCACGTGAAGATTCCGACTCTCCCCACCATCCCAGTGGATCGTCAGTTGGACGGGTCCAATTACGGCATCTGGAAGGTCATGATGAAGTCTGTGCTAGAGTCATATGACCTTGCTGATTTTATCATCATCGGGGTTCCACGGCCGGAAGCAGAGGAAGGGGAGTTACTGTCGACGAGGAAGGACCGAGAGGCACAGGCACACATATGGGATCGTGTCATCGCCATGGTCCGGTCATTTATTTTCCTCAACTGCACACCACAAGTGATCAATCATGTAAAGCACATGACGCTGGCGAGAGGCATATGGGAGCACTTGGCTTCTTTGTATAACAGGGTATCACCCATGAAACGGATCTCCTTGGAAGTGCAAATGCGGGTTATGAACCCTACAAAGTCCTCGACGATGCGGAAACACATTAACAAGCTGCAGGCCCTTCAGCAGGAAGTCCTACAAGCTGGGAAAGAGATATCATCAAAAGACATGGCCATCACTTTGCTGTCCCACTTGCCTGCTCAGTATTCTGCTTTCTATTCCTCATTGATTACGAGTGGCAGGCTCAGCACCATTACCTAGGAGGAGCTTGTGCCAATGGTCTTGGACCAGGAGGAACGTTTCACGAACCCTCCTCACAGCGAAGGTTCGGAGGCCTTAACTGGCCAACAGTCGAAAGGCCGGAATAACAACAAGGACAAAGGGAAGGCTTCACCGGAGAAGTCTTCTGAGAAGAAGCCTGATTCAGAACGAGAGAAGCTAAAGGCCGAAAGATCCTGTAATGATTGTGGCGAGAAAGGCCACTATTGGAGGAAGTGCCCTAAGCGGACAGGGAAGAGTGCTGATTCCTCAGCCTCAGCTGCAAAGACTCCGGCATTTGTGCACTTAGAGATGGTGGACTCCGACGATTCATCATCTTCGAGCGAGGAGGCAGTTGGCTTCACCGCGAAGGATACCCGGGAATGGATTCTTGACAGTGGTGCTTCCAGGCACATGACTCCATCTCGTGACTTCTTTCTGGATCTGAAACGGCAGTCAGGTCGCATCTTTATTGGCGACAACTCCACTATTCCGATACATAGTGAGGGCTGGATGGAGATTATTCCCGACGGCAAGGGGGGCAAGCATGCTTCCCGTGTTCTTTATGTCCCTGCTCTGGGTTTTCATCTTCTGTCAGTGCATGAAGTATGCAAGACTGGCTTTCAGGTGGAATTTGAGGAGCATTCAGTTGCTCTACGGGACCGTGAGACTGGCTAGGTTGTTTGGGAAGGCGGTGTGGAGAATGGTATCTACAAGCTCTCTGCACTCTCCTCGTTGACAGGTTCTCAGGTCGGAGATTTGTGGCACTTTCGTTTTGGCCACTTAAATGTGGATGCATTGAGGCAAGCTTTTCAAGACCAGATGGTGGTTGGCTTGCCAGATGTTGGTAGTAGGCAAGGGCGCTGCAGTTCTTGCATACGTGGTAAGCAGCACAGGGAATCCTTTCCGAAGCAGGCTTCCAGGCGGGCTTCGAAACCATTGGAGTTGATTCACGTTGACTTGTGTGGACCTCAGCAGATACCATCTTTGGGAGGATCTCTCTACTTTATGCTGCTTGTTGATGATTGTACTAGATTCACGTGGGTCTACTTTCTTTCCCAGAAGGACCAAGCTTTTGCTCGGTTCAAGGATTGGCACGTGATGGTGGAGAAAGAGTCTGGATTTCAGGTCAAGACTCTCAGGGCTGATAAAGGAGGTGAATTCTCCTCGACTGTATTTCTCAGATTTTGCGCAGATCATGGCATCAAAAGGGAACTCGCCAATACTGGATCGCCTTCAGGGAATGGGAGTTGTCGAACGCAAGAACAGGACTGTGGTGGAGATGGCGAGGACCATGCTGGAGCATCGTGATCTTCCTCGTCCACTTTGGGGAGAAGCTGTGGCAACGGCTATCCATATCTTCAACCGATCTCCGACGACTTCAGTACCCCATATGACTCCATTTGAGGCATACTTTGGCACGAAACCTGATGTCTCGCACTTCCGTGTCTTGGGAGTGACGCGTATGTACATATTCCGAAGAAGCAGAGGGGGAAGCTTGACTCCAAGTCCCGCAAGCTTGTATTTGTGGGGTATAACTCTCTTTCCAAGGGATACAGGTTGTATGATCCAGATAGGAACGAGATTGTTGTCAGCCGGGATGTGGTCTTTGACGAGCATGTTCCAGTATCCACTGTCGAGGAGCCGCCACTTCTTGGAGATCCGAAGGATTCTGATGATGATTCCCAGACCATCATTCCAGTTGATCGACCTCAGTCACTACAGGAGGTTGAGCCCGCAGCTGGAGTAGAGCCCCCGCGATCACAGGAGGCTCCACGATCTATTCGAGTACCTAGGTGGTTGTTAGACACCCTTCGGGAGTCATGTGTCACGGAGCTACCCTCCGAGTGGACCACAGAGGACGGCCCTCGAAGATCACATAGAGTCCGAGATAAAAGCAACACAGCGGAGCTTCTTCAAGTGAACTATGCTTTGATGTCTCGTATCATGCGGGACAAAGAGCCCACTTCCGTAAAGGAAGCCCTTTCACAAGATACTTGGAGGAAAGCCATGCAGGTGGAACTTGATGCCATCGAGAAGAACAACACTTGGGAGTTGGTACCGAGGCCGTCGAAGCGGTCAGTCATTGGTGTCAAATGGGTCTTTAAGACCAAATATGTGTATGATGGGTCGGTGGACAAACACAAAGCCAGACTTGTGGCTAAAGGTTATGCTCAGCGGCCAGGCATCGACTACGAGGATACCTTTGCACCGACAACACGGATGTCCACAATTCGGACCGTTCTTGCCCTTACTTCTTCTCAGAGGTGGCCCGTGTATCAAATGGATGTAAAATCTGCGTTCCTTAATGGTGACCTGCAGGAGGAGGTGTATATTGAACAGCCTCCAAGCTTCATTGTTCCAAGATCTGAAGGGATGGTTTACAGGTTACGTAAGGCCTTGTATGGTCTTAAGTAGGCTCCCAGGGCTTGGAATCAGAAGATTGATTCCTTCTTTATTCGGACTGGATTTCAGAGATCGGTTGCAGATCCGAACCTGTATCTCTTTCGGGAACGCGGCATGGTCACGCTTATCATCCTTTATGTGGATGATCTCATTCTCACTGGCGGTCATGTGGAGCACATTAGAGTGACGAAGGCTGCCTTGTCAAAGGAGTTTGAGATGACCGACTTAGGCTTACTCCACTTCTTTTTGGGATTGGAGATCTGGCACACCCAGAGGGGGTTTTTCGTCTCTCAACAGCGGTATGTTCATGAGTTGCTTGGGCCTTTGGGATGGAGAACTGCAAACCTATTACTTCGCCGATGGACCCGAACACAAAGTTAACAGTTACTAATCCTTGTGAGCCAGTTGATGCCTCGTAGTACCGGAAGTTGGTTGGTTCATTGATCTGGTTGCTGAACACCAGATTGGACTTGAGCTTCTCCGTGGGGCTGTTGAGCTCTTTTATGCAGACGTCATTGAAGACTCATTGGGACGCAGGATTGCGGATCTTGCGGTATCTGCAGAGTACGAAGGATCTAGGACTCTTTTACACAGGAGGGGATGGAGTCAGGCTCCAAGGTTGGAGTGACTCAGATTGGGGAGGAGATCCAGACACGAGGAGATCTACTTCAGGATACAGTTTCACTCTCGGCTCAGGAGCAGTTTCTTGGAGCAGCAAGAGGCAACCAACTATTGCCCTTTCTTCGACAGAGGCAGAGTACCGGGCTGCTTGTGGTGCTGCTTGTGAGGTTGTATGGCCTACGGAGGCTGCTAGGCGAGATTGGGTTTCCACAGAAGGAGCCCACAGTCATCCAGTGCGATAACCAGAGTTGTATAGCTATTGCTCGGAACCCGGTCTTCCATGCCCGGACCAAGCATATAGAGATACAGTATCACTCTGTACGTGAGAAGATCTTGGCTGGTGACATCTTGCTACTTTATTGTTCGACGGAGGACAATGCGGCGGACCTCTTCATGAAGTCTCTACCTCAGGCTACGCTCAGGCGGCACTCCAGCTCCCTTGGGTTGGTTTCACAGCCAGGAGCTGAGAGGGGGTGTTAGAAGTCATCTCCTGTCTATATGTATACACCAGGGCCTTTGTTGTGGGTGTGCCCGCCCTGTATAAGGTGTTTTATCATTTTTCCTCACTCCCCGTATTTTTCCCTATTTTTCCCATTTTTTCCAGTGGTGTGGAGGGATGTCAGAGGTTGGCAGGAGCACCTAGTGGCTGGCCGACTGTCCCATCTGCAGTCTTGTGGCTGGCCGACTGCCCAGACATCAGTCATGGAGCATCTCACTGCTGGCCGACTGGATGTATGCAGTCGTGGGCTTCATGTATTGCTGGCCGACTGCTCATGCAGTCGTGGAGGGCCACCAGTGCTGGCTGACTGCTCACATGGGGCATATAAATAGGCCCCATGCCCCCACCACTTCCTCATTCAGTTTTCTGCGGGATCTTGTGTATAGAGAAGAGTTTACACACCTATCTCTCTGTGTTTCTTGTGCTGTCTATTTTCTGCATTCTACTTGCTCTTGTCTACCCAAGTTTGGTTGTCATTTCCGCTGCATATTCTGACAGGGACATCCCGCTAGGATTACACTACCCACACTGCTTCAGTGCTCCGTCTGACCACCCTAAACGAAACCCGGGCATTGGCAAACCAGGCTTTGGAGGTGGAACAAAACAGACAGAAGGCGTGGCATGACCGCCATCTTAGGAAGCCCGAGTTTTAGGAAGGCCAACTTGTCTTGGTGTACGAAGCCCATTATTTGAAACAAGCAAAGAAGCTCGTCCCGGCTTGGGAAGGACCATTTCTCCTCCACCAAATTCTTCCTCATGGCACCGTGCAACTCCGCACCTTGGATGGCCTACTTCTCCCATTGGTCAACGGCTTCAAGATCAAGGCTTATAAGTTATCGCCCCGAAGCCCCCTTGAAGCCTTTCCATCACCATAGCCCACCTCCTTTCCCCACCCCCCCAAAGAAAAAAAACATGAAAAAGAAGCAGAAAACGAAGAGAGCATCTCCAACTACTTTCCAACCATGCTCTGGTTCGTCTTCCACCCCCCGCTCCCCCCCTTCTCCACCCGTCCACCAACCCTTCCTCTTGGTTCATCTGCTCAATTCACCCCCTGCTTCATCCGTCGTGGTTCATCCGCCGTCCCTTCTTTGTGGTGACCGGCTCATGCAGACAACATCCTCTCTCATCTCGTCTGATTCGGACAAACCCCTCGTCTGACATCCCCCACCCCCTTGTCGACTCAACCAAACCCCCAACCCTTGTCAACTCGGACAGCCCCACCCACCCCCTCACAACTCGTCCGCCCCTCTTGACTCACCCAAACCCACCCCCTTTCGACCCGACCCACCCCCACTCCCCTCTCCAATCGGACAACCCAAACCCCTCCCCCCTCTTTGGTACGTCCGCCAAACCCCCCCTCTCCACTTGTCTGCCAACCCCCCTTCTGTCTTTGGTTCCACTCCTGTCTGCCAGCCCCTGGTTCATCCACCACTTCCACTCACTCGTCCGACAGCCCCTCTTCACACTCGTCTGTAGCCCCTCCCTCTCTTGGACCATCTGCACCCCCCCCTCTCTCCGCTCGTCAGCCCCCCTCCTTATCTCCACTTGTTCGCCCCCGTTGGACCGTTCGACAGCCCCCCTTCACGACTCGCCCACAAAACACTCCCCGACACCCCAGTCCACCCCCTCACGACTCGTCGCCAACCCCACCCCTCCCTCTCGACTCGGATTACTCCTGCCCCCTTGTCGATTGTCCACCAGCCCAACCCTCCTTCTGGACTCGGACACACACCCCCCTCCCTCCCCCACAAAACACTCCCCGACACCCCAGTCCACCCCCTCACGACTCGTCGCCAACCCCACCCCTCCCTCTCGACTCGGATTACTCCCTCCCCCTTGTCGATCATCCGCCAGCCCAACCCTCCTTCTGGACTCGGACCCCCCCCCCCCCCCCCCCCCCCCGGGCGGGGCATCTAGGATCGTCCACCAGCTTCCCCCTTTCCACTCAACTCGTCAAAGAGCCACTCAAACCAACCGCCTCACGACTCGTCTTCCCCTTGACCCATCCTCACAACTTCCAAGTTAGAACAGTCGTGGCGGCATCATTATTTCCTACTCATGCACCTAAGGCAACCTTATGACCTTACCATATGCTTACATGGCTTCTTTGGACAATACAACATTGGCATTCTTGGGATTCATGGCAACACCTCGGTATCAGCATTTCCTCTTGAGTGCATACACATGTATACATTATGTCAACTTGGTTGCACTTCCTCGACATCCCTATTCTATAACTGAGAGGCAAGCAATAAACAGAAAGGAAATTTAGTTCATGTCACCTACCTTGCGAGGTGGATTTGAGGTCTCAAAGAGTACAGCATCAGGGTTATCGGCCAGCACCTTAGACTTGGTCCATATGCAAGTTAGACCACATCCACAGCTGTAAAGGTTCTCAAGATTGTTTGGCAGCCATCTCCATTCCTTCACAAGGACAGCTACATGCTGCAATTGCATGGACGCGCATGAGATTGCATTTGGGTCCTGCAAGCTGGGGTTAGGCAAGGTAAGGCTAGGTGTTTCTTTCTCTCTGAATTGAGCACAGCCCGCATGGGCATCCCACTGCTTGTATGCGTCAAAGAGATTGGTGAAGCTTTGATTCAGGGTTAGGCCATCTTCATATGACAGGAATGTGGGCACTGCAGATCTGTCATTTAAATGCAACACATCACGCAGATCAGGCGAGCTGAGAAGGCAAACGAAGAGGATTGCGAATATCGCAGCAAAGCGGAGCCATGATCGCTTCACAAATCTTCTGAAAGAAGCGACTGGGTTTCTCCACCAGGCCCGCATAGCGCAGAAAGCAAACAGAGGCTTTCTGTTTTCTGCGTAGTTGCTTTCCTTGGTGAAGCATTCCCGACTTGCTTTTTGCTGCGTCTTGCTTCTCCTTAGCTTCCTTACGCGCGGATCAATTCTTCGAGCAAGAAGAGCTGCTTAGAGCTTCTTGCCGCCCTACGAGGAGAGATCGATGTACTAAGATTAAGTACTCGTGTAGTATTATTCCGTACACACTCCGCCCATTGCAAGTGGCGTCTCTTGAAAAGATTAATCATCTAGATCCTTAGAAAAAGGATGAATTTCAATAATAATCTCTTCTTTCAATCTAACCTCTTGGCTTGATGAGCTAGAGAATGAGCATTGATATTTTCATGATTTTTAATTTAGTAAAAATAATGGTTAATTCTTTTTAGCTTGATTATGAGTAGGAAAATTTACATTAACTCATTCTAAATTGAAAGAGGAATATACTAACAATTTTAGAAATGAGGAATGGTTAATTTAGTTTAATCAAGGAAAATAATCATAATTATGCTTATAATTATACTAAGTATACATAATTTAATTTTAAGTCTAAAAGAAGAGTTTCTATCATATTTTCGTTACAAGTTTTCATTCAACTAGAAAATTGAATATTATCAGTAATTGCTGGCAAAACTTTTTAGAAAAAAAGATAAATCTTAATTTTATGCATATTTTGAATAAAGCAAAAAGAGGAATTCCTATCATATTCTAGGTTTAGATATTTTATACAAAAAGAATGATTTTTATCATATTCATGAAAAATACTTTTTTAGTATTTATGCATAATTATTTAATTAAGAGAAAGGAGAAAATTTTTGATAAATTTATTTTATGCATAAGAATTTAGATGTAAAAAAAGGAATTCCCATGACATTCGGGATTCAAACATTTAAATGTTAAAAGAGAAATTTTTGGCATATTCCAAAATATGGCTATTTTTACTTATTTAAAAAGAGAAATTTTCATTGTATTTAAGTAGAAAAAGATCTAAATTAATTTTGATATTAAAAGAAGAGTTTTCACCATAATTTCACGTAGGAAATTAGGGTATACTAATGTTGAAGATTAAATTGATGAAAAGAATATTTTAAGATATTTATATATGGATAAATCAACAAAATGATATATACTTAAAATTGGATTATTGAAAGAAGAGTATTTTTATAAAATCTCGTTATTCTCATATAGAACTATTTCTTTAATTCTATTGTGGCTAGGAAGGAATGAATTTCATAAAGTTAGAATTTTTCTTACGGTTGGAAGTCACCATTAACTTATATGAAGAAAATCCTTAGGAATCAAAGTTAGAAGTAAACCGAATAATTTTTTGTTAGACCACGATCATGAGAATGGTGGCCAGTAAATTACTTGCCCATCTCTTGAATCTGAATCAATCAAAAACCTCGTGATCAATTTCAAATCTTCGATACAAAGAATAGACTACTCATTGAATTAGAGAAGTTTTCCTTTTAACCGAAATCACCAAGATTTAAGTTAGAAATTCAACGAAATTGATGGGTAGATTACCCTGATGCGAGACTAGTGATTCTCATTAAGAAAATCTGAATTGTGGGAAAAAGGGTTTTGTGGAATCAAAACCGGGAATTCTACTTGCATAGAAACTCTACTTTTTTTTAAAGGATAGTTTTACACCAGAATGCTGGAGGAAGCATTTGGTTGTGATTTAACTAAGGAGAGATTCGTTGCAACAGCTGGCGGGGAGTCGTCAAGGGACGTCGCTCGCGGCAAAGCCTACCAAGGTCTTGGCCAGCCTCGGTATGGTTAAAATGGTGCGCTTCCGATACGATGGGCGAGGATCGACGAAGCGGTCCCTGAGTGAAGTGCTAGGACACCTAAGTAGGATCCTAGAGGATTCTGACCAGGTGATGCATGGGCTCACGGTTGCTACGACACCCATGCGTATGTCAAGAAAGATATGGATGAACTAGAAAGGAATTATTTTTGTGAATTGGATTTTGATATTGGATCTCGTTGGTTGACCAGCTGGTCTTCAACGGATAGTCCGGATGATAATTTTTGTAAAACAATGGACTAGATATTTTGCAGGATTATGATCAGTAGTACTATGGTTTCATTGAAAGATTGTTTTAAAAACAGCCGAATCTGTTAAAAATACAATTTCATATTGGGTGTGTAAGTGGTGTGTCTACCTTGAAATTTGCTTGAAGCACCGACTAGGGGGACCTGGAAACTCTTTTCCTCGGTACTTGGGACAAAATATAACCAAATTTTTATATAAAGGAATCCCACCAATACAGTGGTTGGGCAGTTGGCTAACCCATGGGCCGGTTGGTTGGATCGAGGCATTCTTGCGATACAGATAGATATGATCAAGTTACGTTAGTTAGATTAAGTCTTAGGAAGACCCTTGTTCTGTGGGAAGGAATCAGCGGGCGGATGTGCCTCGCTTAAGGGGGGGGGGGAAGCGATGAGTCTATGGACCAAGTGCAAGTCCCTTCCTTGATCTGACCATGTGACTTACGGGTTCGATCGAATCAGTTTGGTTAGTTAAGACCTTGACCCGTTAGATAAATCTCCCGTTAGATGATTTCCCTGGTGGAATCGCGCGTGCCTTCCGGGCGAGGGAAGTTTTTCTCGGTTCCGATTCCGGGGGAACTACCAGTCTAGTCTCTTGTCTGGACATCCGTGTGGGTGAAGACAGCATTCAATACTCGCTGGGCATCAGGAGTTCACAGTCATACCATTTGGATTGACTAATCCAGGTACTACCAGATCAGAATCAAGGAACAAGACATCTCGAAGACAGCATTCAATACTCGCTAGGCATTATGAGTTCACAGTCATGCCATTTGGATTGACTAATGTCCCAACAACGTTTAACCGTCTCCTCATGCAAGATATTCCCAGAGAATACTTGGGCGATTTGTTCTTGTCTTCTTTGATGACATCTTGGTATACTCAAAGAATGCTGCAGATCATGAAGATCATGTGCGCAAGGTCCTGGAAATGCTAAAGGAAGCACCAACTCTTTGCAAAAAAGATCAAGTGTTCTGTCTCTGTTGACTAGATGGAATACTTGGGATTCATAGTGTCTAAAGATGGGATTTCTCCTGACCCCGCAAAAATCCAAGAAATCGTAGATTGGTCAGAGCCCAAGACAGTGAAAGCAATTAGAGGATTCTTGGGATTAACCGAATGGTATAGAATCTTTATACCCAGCTATGCTCAGATAGCATCCCCTTTAACTAACCTTCTCAAGAAGAGTACCCTATTTCAATGGACTACTATGTGTTAGAGTACCTTTGATAAGCTGAAGACAGTCCTACCAATCATGTCCGTAAGTTGCCTCATTTTTCTAAACCTTTTAAGGTAGTTACTGATGCAAGTGGTTTTGCCTCAGGCAGTGCTCTTATGCAGGAAGGTCATGTAGTAGCCTATAAATCCAGAGAGCTCAGAACACATGAGAGAAATTATGATGTCCATGACTTGGAGTTACTCTCAGTAGTTTAGGCTCTGAAGTTGTGGAGACATTTTTTTTTGGGATAGAGATTCACCTTGATGAGACAGATCATCAAAGTCTGAAGAAGTGGATCTTCACCCAAAGAGATCTCAACATACGTCAAAGAAGATGGATGCAGACCCTGCAAAAATTCAATTTTGAAATTATCAGCCAACGAGAGAAAATGTGGTAGCTGATGCGCTCAGTAGAAAAGCCTCCTTGCTTGCAATAACATTGGTGTCAAATCCATTGATCAAACGAAGCAAGGGAGAGAATCATGTAGGACAAATTCTTTGCCCCTATGGCTACCCTTCTCATGCAAGAAAGCAAGACTCCTCAAGAAATGAGTTGAGTTCTTGGGTATAAATTGGATGAAGGATGCATGTATTATAATAATCGCCTATGCATTCCCAATGATGAGGGAATAAAGGGTAAGATTCTGAGAGAAGCCCATGATAGCCTGATAGCTGGACATCCAGGGTTCATAAAAACCTACATGTCTGTGAAGAAAAGCTTCTTATGGCCAGGACTCAAAAAGGATGTACTTGATCATGTGCGGCAACGCTTTATGTGTTAGAGAGTCAAGGCAGAGAGAGTCAAGATGCCAGGAAATCTACAGCCCCTAGACATTCCACATATGAAGTGGGAATGTATCAGTATGGATTTTGTCGCTCGACTAGCTTTAGTGCAATAAGGTTACAACTCCATTTTTGTGGTAGTTGACAGACTAACCAAAGTTGCCCATTTGATTCCAGTGAAAGAAACCTACACTGCAGTGGATGTTGCCACAATTTTTCTGAAGGAGATCTTCAGATTGCATGGCTTACACAGGAGGATAGTAAGTGACAGAGATCCTAAGTTCACATCAAGATTCTGGACTGCATTCTTCGAAGCAATAGAAACTTTCTTGAATCTCAGTACAGCCTATCACCCCGATACAGATGGCCAGACTGAAAGATTGAATAAGGTAATAGAAGATATCCTTCGGCCATGCTGTGGGGCAGGGAACCCAAGAAGTGGTTAAGCCATTTGCACCTGGTTGAGTTTGCTTACAATGCTTCTTATCATCATCGAAGCATCGGGATGAGCCCTTTCAAAGCTCTGTATGGACAAGGTTGCCTTACACCATTGACTTGGTCGGACCCATTGATCAGGGTGTCGAGATGTCCGGACAGATGCTTGATGACATGGACCAGCAAATGCAGTCAATCCGTAAAGATATTAAGGCTGCCCTAGGATAAGCAAAAGCAGTATGCTGATAAAAAGAGATCAAAGAGAGTATTTGAAGAATCAGATACGGTCTTCATTCGAGTACGACCCAAAAGAAGTTCCTTATCTTTAGGGAAGTATAAGAAGCTCTCTCCCAAATATTGTGGACCGTATACTGTTATAAATAAAGTAGGAGATTTAGCTTATAAACTTATTCTGCCTCCCCATCTCAAGGTAAATAATGTATTCCATGTTAGTTTGCTTAAGAAGTATGTACCCCAGCCCGAGTCACGGGTGATGATGAACAATTGATTTCTCCGACTCAAATCTAGATGGTACTCTAACTTGAAGAAATCCTTGACGTTCAAGAGAAGGTTCTCAGGAGCAGAGTCCTCAGAGAATTTTTGGTCAAGTGGAAGTTCTTCCCTTTAGAAGACGCCACTTGGGAGAAAGAAGAAGAGTTGGTAAAAGATTACCCTTACTTTGCGAGATGAGGACATCTCACGTTTTTTAAGTAGGAGAGGATGTAAGATTCCTCCTCAGCCTGAATAATGAATAAGCTTTTACCTCAATCCCTTGTAATCATCCGCTATTTCAGAATGCAAGAAAATATTGTTTTCCCTAGAGAGAAGAAATATTCTAGAGAGAGATAATTTAATATTGAGATATTTTTGGATATAAAAATTCTCCTAATATCTAAGATATATTTCCTTGAAATAGAAGTTCAAAATAAATTCTCCAATGTGCATTAGGAATCAATTAAATATGTGTATTAAAGGCCTTAGCCTAAGGGTCCACATTTCAGAAAAAATTTTGGATTATGGTCCAATTAAGGTTCCCATGGGCCAATAGGATTAATCCAAGTGTTGGGATGAGATAAATCCAAAGAATAAAAGAAAATACCCAAAAATGAGTAAATGCTCACATAAGATGAAGAGTTGACTGAGTACAAGGTTTATTAGTTAAAAATTAAGATATATTAGTTAAAAAATGAGATATTTAGGAGAAATGATGAATTTTTGACACCTTGGTAAGGAGGGGGAGCCCCATCAAGTAGGTGCCTTTTTCTTCATCATTACTTGGGTTTTTTAATTCAAAAAATGTGATATTTTTCTCTCTCCTCTCTCCTAGAGCAATTGGATCAAAAAGGGAGCCAACCTGGTCCAAATCTTGTCCAAATTGGGTCAAACTGAATTTTGAAAGCTCTAGAACCCAGTTGGACTTGGTTAGTGGCCTCCCTCACCTATAAATAGACCCTCATTTCTTTGTATTTTCATCTTTGAGCTATACATACCATGCCAGTATTATCTTAAAAATTAGCATATTTCTATTATCCCTTATCTTGCCTCTTCTCTTGGGAGCTTGGAGCTTCTCTACTCTCCAACATCTCTTGAACTTGGTGGCCAAGGACTTGCTTGGGGGCGTCACTGCTAATCAAAGAATCAAGCCAAACTTAGAGGTAATCCTATTTTTATGGTTTTTTTTCAATTATCTCAATGATTTTCTTCTTCTCAACCCCTCTAAAGCTTGAGAAGCTTTCAAAGTAAAGGTTCTTTCTTCAAATCAAGCTTTCCAAAGATTCATAATATCTAATTAGAATCATGTTAATCTTTATGCTTAATTATAACGTTTTCTTTAAGAAAATCTCTCTATTGAAAAAAATTAATCATCTTTATGGCTAGATCCTTAGAAAAAGGATGAATTTCAATAATAATCTCTTCTTTCAATCTAATCTCTTGGCTTGATGAGCTAGAGAATGAGGATTGATATTTTCATGATTTTTTTAATTTAGTAAAAATAATGGTTAATTCTTTTTAGCTTGATTATGAGTAGGAAAAATCACATTAACTCATTCTAAATTGAAAGAGGAATATACTAACAATTTTAGAACTGAGGAATGGTTAATTTAATTTAATCAAGGAAAATAATCATAACTATGCTTATAATTATACTAAGTATACATAATTTAATTTTAAGTCTAAAAGAAGAGTTTCTATCATATTTTTATTACAAGTTTTCATTCAACTAGAAAATTGAATATTATCAGTAATTGCGCGAAGCTATGGCAAAACTTTTCAGAAAAAAAAAGATAAATCTTAATTTTATGCATATTTTGAATAAAGCAAAAAGAGGAATTCCTATCATATTCTAGGTTTAGATATTTTATACAAAAAGAATGATTTTTATCATATTCATGAAAAATACTTTTTTAGTATTTATGCATAGCTATTTAATTAAGAGAAAAGAGGAAATTTTTGATAAATTTATTTTTATGCATAAGAATTTAGATGTAAAAAGAGGAATTCCCATGACATTCGGGATTCAAACATTTAAATGTTAAAAGAGGAATTTTTGGCATATTCCAAAATATGGATATTTTTACTTATTTAAAAAGAGAAATTTTCATTGTATTTAAGTAGAAAAAGATCTAAAATAATTTTAATATTAAAAGAAGAGTTTTCACCATAATTTCATGTAGAAAATTAGGGTATACTAATGTTGAAGATCAAATTGATGGAAAGAATATTTTAAGATATTTATATGTGGATAAATCAACAAAATGATATATACTCAAAATTGGATTATTGGAAGAAGAGTATTTTTATAAAATCTCGTTATTCTTGTATAGAACTATTTCTTTAATTATATTGTGGCTAGGAAAAAATGAATTTCATAAAGTTAGAATTTTCCTTACGGTTGGAAGTCACCGTTAACTTATATGAAGAAAATCCTTAGGAATCAAAGTTAGAAGTAAACCGAATAATTTTTGGTAGACCACGACCGTGAGAATGGGCGGATAGTAAATTACTTGCCTATCTCTCGAATCTGAATCAAGCAAAAACCTCTTGATCAATTTCAAATCTTCGATACAAAGAATAGACCACTCGCTGAATTAGAGAAGTTTTCCTTTAACCGAAATCAGCAAGAATTAAGTTAGAAATTCAACAAAATTGATGGGTAGACTACCCTGATGCGAGACTAGTGATTCTCATTAAGAAAATTTGAATTGTGGGAAAAAGAATTTTGTGGAATCAAAACCAGGAATTCTACTTGCATAGAAACTCTACTTTTTTTTTAAGGACTATTTTATGCCAGAATGTTGGAGGAAGCATTTAGCTGTGATTTAACTAAGAAGAGATTCGTTCCAATAGCTATGGGGAGTCATCTAGGGAGGTCGCTTATGGCAAAGCCTGCCGAAGTCTTGACTAGCCTCGGTATGGTTAAAATGGTGCGCTTTCGGTATGGTTAAAAAGGTGCGCTGTCGGTACGATGGGCGAGGACCGACGAAGCGATCCCATAGTGAAGTGCTAGGACACCTAAGTAGGATCCTAGTGGGTTCTGACCAGGTGATGCACGGGCTCGCGATTGCTAGGACACCCATGCATATTTCGAGGGGAGGATATGGATGAACTGGAAAGGAATTATTTTTGTGAACTGGATTTTGATATTGGATCTCGTTGGTTGACCAGCCGGTCTTGAACGAAAAGTTCGGATGATAATTTTTGTAAATTAATGGACTAGATATTTTGCAGGATTATGATCACTAATACTATGGTTTCATTGAAAGATTGTTTTAAAGATAGCTAAATCTGTTAAAAAGGCAATTTCATATTGGGTGTGTAAGTGGTGTGTCTACCTTGAATTTTACTTGAAGCGTCAGCTAGGGGGCATGGGAACTCTTTTCCTTGGTACCCGGGACAAAATATAACCAATTTTTTATATAAAAGAATCCCACCAATATAGTAGTTGGGCAGTTGGCTAACCCATGGGCCAATTAGAGGCTGGATTGGGGGATTCCTGCGATACACATAGACAATCAAGTTACGTTAGTTAGATTAAAAAGTCCTAGGAAGACCCTTGTTCTGTGGGAAGGAATCAGCGGCGGATGTTCCTCGCTTAAGGGAAAAAAAAGCGATGATTCTATGGACCAAGTGCAAGTCTCTTCCTTGATGTGACCATGTGACTTATGCATTCGATCGGATCAGTTTGGTTAGTTAAGACCTTGACCCGTTAGATAAATCTCCCGTTAGATATAGATGATTTCCCTGGTGGAATTGCCCATGTCTTCCGGGCGAGGGAAGTTTTTTCGGGTTCGGTTCCGGAGGAACCGCCGGGCTAGTCTCTTGTCCGGACATCCGTGGGCGAGGCCCCAAGTGTGAATCCCTACCCCGTGCAAGAGGCCTACACTGCTTCCACGCCAGCTACCCAGAGGGGGCATCGCGGAGGGGCGGGGGTCTCACAGTTGGTATCAGAGCTTTGTTGAAAGCTAAGAAGGAAATTTTGATTTTATCAGAAATTTATAATAAAAATTCAGAAAGAGCATTTACGTATTGTGTTTTCATTCCTTAAGCTTCATTAATGAAGACTTTTAATCCATGAATTTGGTTTTATAGATGGAAGTTCCATGTTTATCTCGTATTCCGGATCTCAATCAGTCTCAGGATATGACTGCTTTCGTCCGACGACTCGAACAGGCAGAGCAAGACTCGCAAATCATTTTGAGGAATTATATTTCTCGGACCCGGCTGAGGCGGTAGCATAAGTGGCATGCATGGCAATATGTCCATGCCTCACAAGCAGCTCCTGATGCTACTAAGGAAGAATATCTCTTTAGCCATGGTCCTGGTAAGGCTAAAGGTGGTTCACGGTGTTATCCCGTATCACCCCACACCTCGAGATTTTAGGCTTTCTTGTCATATTCATAAACTTCTTAGATGTTTTATCCCAAGTAGTAAGATTGTAGCACCTTAGCGATAAGGGAACAATTGTATCGCGTGGCATGCCAGTATTGCTGTCTCATGCTTATACCACAGAGGTTTTGATTTTATGGAGCCATGTTGCTCTATGTATATATTACAAACTTTATATAAATAAAGAAATGTTTTGTGGAAAATTCCCAGTTATATAAGTGATTGTTTATTATACGATGAATTGAAGAAACAAGATCTGTTCCTCAGACATATGTCGTAGATCTCCAATAAGATCAATTATCTTGTTTAAGCAATTATTTTTTCGAACCTCTTACGTCTTAGGATCTCGTTGACGAAATTAAATAAAATGTATCATTTTTGGCAGAATCATGAGGCACGCAAACCATGGCCGACAGCCAGATCCTCTCATAAATGAGAAAGAGCTTAACACCGATGTTCGCAAAGCCCTTCACAAATCTCAGCCAGGTCCCTTCAAGGGTGAAGGGGAGAACTTGGGCGAGGCTGTGGAGAAGTGGATCCAAGAAATGGAAGAATACTTTGATGATGTCAACGAAAAGAGTAAAATGGCTCTTGCAAGGCTGAAGATAGTCAAAACAGCCAAAGTGGCATGGAGAAATCATTGTGAGACAAACCGGCTAGACAAGAACACCCAGACTTGGAATGATCTCAAGACTTACTTAAGGAAGAGATTTTTCCCCCTCCGATTTTTGGAAACCAAGATGAATGACCTTAGAATTAAACCAGGGGAGCAAAACTATTGAAGAATATCACCAAACGTTCGCTCTTCTCCTCAAGTACGCGCCACCGTTAGTGGATGAAGAGCAACTCATGGGCCAGGTTCATTCGAGGAATGAACAAACCTTTGGATACCTTGGTCAAGAATGCCAACCCAGTTACCATGGCTGAAGCAGTAAGGATGGCGAAGGACTTCGCCAAAGCCTTTATTGTTAAGGTCCCGCCAAAGCTAGCTCCCTCATGCTTCAAGAGGTTCCAAACACCGAGAAGTTCTTTCAACCTTCTGCCTCCAAAGAGACACCAAGGTCCCAATGAGAATCACGAGACAGGAAGTTTCAGAAATGAAAGAAGACCTTTTTCGCGAAGCTCTTTTTTAGGAACTCCAGCTCTTTCTAGAATGCAGAGGGAAGAGCTTCGAAGGAAAAAACAGGTGTCTCGGTTGTCAAGGGTTTGGGCACCAGCTCAAGGATTTCCCAACTCCTTCTATGGGCCAAGGAAGCCAACGTCCCAGAGTTCAAAGACAGACTCCTTCGTATCAGTCCACAATCAGGGTCCCTCGTGCGCCAAAATCAGGGCAACCCTAGAAGAGTGCTAGCTCAGCCTACAGCCTCTATGCAAAGTAGTCTTAGAATTCCCTCCCGAAATTGGGGAAACCAAAGAGAGAGAGTTCCACCTCAGTCTGCAGCATTTAGATCCGTCACTATAGCTGAGGAAGGGGAGGAAGAAAAAGGACATATCTATGTCGCCATTGAGCATCAGGGGCAGAATCATCAATTCTCAGTCCTCCAGACTCCAATATAGAGTACCAGGGTAAGCAATTCAAGCTTTTGATTGATTCAGGTAGTACTCATTCTTTTATTTCCCTAGGATGTCTACATAAGTTAGTCCTAAATCAAAAATCAAGGAAACCTATGCAAGTGGAGATTAAGTGCGCAAGGTCCTGGAAATCCTAAGGAAGCACCAACTCTTTGCAAAAAAGAGCAAGTGTTCTTTCTCTGTTGACCAGGTGGAATACTTGGGATTCATAGTGTCTAAAGATGGGATTACTCCTAACCCCGCAAAAATCCAAGCAGTCGTAGATTTGGTCAGAACCCAAGACAGTGAAAGAAGTCAGAGGATTCTTGGAATTAACCGTATAGAATCTTTATACCCAGCTATACTCAGATAGCATCCCCTTTAACTAACCTTCTCAAGAAGAGTATCCTATTTCAGTGGTCTGCTATGTGTCAGAGTGCCTTTGATAAGATGAAGACAGTCCTAGTAACCAACCATGTCCGTAAGTTGCCTGATTTTTCTAAACCTTTTGAGGTAGTTACTGATGCCAGTGGTTTTGCCTTAGGCAGTGCTCTTATGCAGGAAGGTCATGCAGTAGCCTATAAATCCAGAAAGCTCAGAACACATGAGAGAAATTATGATGTCCATGACTTGGAGTTACTCTCAGTAGTTTATGCTCTGAAGTTGTGGAGACATTATCTTTTGGGACAGAGATTCACCTTGATGAACAGATCATCAAAGTCTGAAGTGGATCTTCACCCAAAGGGATCTTAACATGTGTCAAAGAAGATGGATGCAGACCCTACAGGAATTTGATTTTGAAATTAAGTATCGGTCAAAGAAAGAAAATGTGGTAGCTGATGCGCTCAGTAGAAAAGCCTCCTTGCTTGCAATAACATTGGTGTCAAATCTAATCAATGAAGTAAGGGAGAGAATCATGCAGGACAAATTCTTTGCCCTTATTGCTACCCTTCTCATGCAAGAAAGCAAGACTCCTCAGGAATTTAGTTGAGTTCTTGGGTATAAATTGGATGAAGGATGCATGTATTATAATAATCGGCTATGCATTCCCAATGATGAGGGAATAAAGGATAAGATTTTGAGAGAAGCCCATGATAGCCTGATGAGGGAATAAAGGGTAAGATTTTAAGAGAAGCCCATGATAGCCTGATGGGGAATAAAGGGTAAGATTTTGAGAGAAGCCCATGATAGCTGGACATCCAGGGTTCATAAAAACCTACATGTCTGTGAAGAAAAGCTTCTTATGGCCAGGACTAAAAAAGGATGTACTTGATCATGTGCGGCAAACTTAATGTGTCAAAGAGTCAAGATGCCAAGAAAGCTACAGCCCCTAGACATTCCACATATGAAGTGGGAATGTATCAGTATGGATTTTGTCACTAGACTATCTTCAGTGCAATCAGGTTACAACTCCATTTTTGTGGTAATTGATAGACTAACCAAAGTTGCCCATCTGATTCCAGTGAAAGAAACCTACACTGCAATGGATGTTTCCAGAGTTTTCCTCAAGGAGATCTTCAGATTGCATGGCTTACACAGGAGGATAGTAAGTGACAGAGATCCTAAGTTTACATCGAGATTCTGGATTGCATTCTTCGAAGCAGTAGGAACTTTCTTGGATCTCAGTACAACCTATCACCCCGAGATAGATAGCCAGACTGAAAGAATGAATGAGGTAATAGAAGATATCCTTTGGTCATGCTTTGGGGGCAGGGAACCCAAGAAGTGGTTAAAATGGTGCACTTTCAGGTGTACGATGGGCAAGGATCGACGAAGCGGTCCCTGAATGAAGTGCTAGGACACCTAAGTAGGATCCTAGAGGGTTTTGACCAGGTGATGCACGGGCCCGCGGTCGCTAGGACACCCATGTGTATGTCAAGGAAGATATGGATGAACTAGAAAGGAATTATTTTTGTGAACTGGATATTGATATTGGATCTCGTTTGTTAACCAGCTGGTCTTCAACGGATAGTCCGGATGATAATTTTTGTAAAACAATGGACTAGATATTTTGCAGGATTATGATCAGTAGTACTATGGTTTCATTGAAAGATTGTTTCAAAGATAGCCGAATCTGTTAAAAAGGTAATTTCATATTGGGGGACCTGGGAATTAGGTGTGTAAGTGGTGTGTCTACCTTGAAATTTGCTTGAAGCGTCGACTGGGGGACCTGGGAACTCTTTTCCTCGGTAACCGGGACAAAATATAAATAAATTTTTATATAAAAGAATCCCACCAATACAGTGGTTGGGCGGTTGGCTAACCCATGGGCCAGTTGGGGTTAGGCTGGATCGGGGGATTCCTGCGATACAGATAGACACGATCAAGTTACGTTAGTTAGATTAAGTCCTAGGAAGACCCTTGTCCTGTGGGAAGGAATCAGCGGATGTGCCTCACTTAAGGGAGAAAAAAGCGATGAGTCTATGGACCAAGTGCAAGTCTCTTCCTTGATTTGACCATGTGACTTACGGGTTCGATCGAATCAGTTTGGTTAGTTTAGACCTTGACCCGTTAGATAAATCTCCCGTTAGATGATTTCCCTGGTGGAATTGCCCGTGCCTTTCGGGCGAGGGAAGTTTTTCTGGGTTCGGTTCTGGAGGAACTACCGGGCTAGTCTCTTGTCCGGATATCCGTGGGGCGAGGCCCCGAGTGTGAATCCCTGCCCCGCGTGAGAGGCGGATGCTGAATCTACGCCGGTGCCCCGGAGGGGGCATCGCGGCGGCGGAGGAGGCGGTATCTCACAACTGGTATTAGAGCTTTGTTAAAAGCTAAGAAGGAAAAATAAATTTTATCAAAAATTTATAATAAAAACTCAAAAACTCAAAAAGAGCATTTACGTATTGTGTTTTCACTCCTTAAGCTTCATTAATGAAGACTTTTAATCCATGAATGTGGTTTTATAGATGGAAATTCCATGTTTATCTGGTATTCTCGATCTCACTCAGTCTCAGGATATGAATGCTTTTGCCTTTGAGCATATCCTCTCCTCCACTACGACTCGAACGGGCAGAGCAAGACTCCCAAATCATTTCGAGGAATTATATTTCCCAAACCCGATTGAGATGAAAGCATAAGTGGCATGCATGGCAATATGTCCATGCCTCTTGCAAGTAGTGCCTGATGCTGAGTAAGAATATCTATTTAGCCATGGTCCTGTTGAGGCTAAAGGTGGTTCGCGGTGTTATCCCGTATCACCCCACACCTGGAGATTTTAGGCTTTCTTGTCATATTTATGGACTTCTCAGATGTTTTATCCCAAGTAGTAAGATTGTAGTACCTTTAGTGGCGGCGGTAAGGGAACAATTGTATTGCGGCATGCCAGTAGCCCAGTATCGCCGTCTCATGCTTATCCCACGGAGGTTTTGATTTTATGGAGCCATGTTGCTTGATGTATATATTGCAACCTTTATATAAATAAAGAAATGTTTTGTGGAAAATTCCCAGTTATATAAGTGATTGTTTATTATATGACGAATTGAAGAAACAAGATCTTTTCCTTGGACATATGTCATAGATCTCCAATAAGATCAATTATCTTGTTTAAGCAATTATTTTTTCGAACCTCTTAAGTCAGGATCTCATTGACGAAATCAAAAAAAAATTAATAATGTATCATTTTTGGCAAAATCATGAGGCGCACGAACCATGGCCGACAGCCAGATCCTCTCATAAATGAGGAAGAGCTTGACCCCGATGTTCACAAAGCCCTTCACAAATCTCAGCCACGTCCCTTCAAGGGTGAAGGGGAGAACTTGGGCGAGGCTGTGGAGAAGTGGATCGAAGCAATGGAAGAATACTTCAATGTCACCGGATACAACAAAAAGAGTAAAATGGCTCTTGCAAGGCTGAAGATAGTCAAAATAGCTAGAGGGGCATAGAGAAATCATTGTGAGACAAACCAACTGAATAGGAACACCCAGACCTGGAATGATCTACCAGATCAGAATCAAGGAACAAGACATCCCGAAGACAGCATTCAATACTTGCCGGGCATTATGAGTTCACAACATGCCATTTGGATTGACTAATGCCCCAGCGACGTTTAATCGTCTCATGCAAGATATTCCCAAAGAATACTTGGACGATTTGTTCTTGTCTTCTTTGATGACATCTTGGTAAACTCGAAGAATGCCGCAGATCATGAAGATCATGTGCGCAAGGTCCTAGAAATCCTAAGGAAGCACTAACTCTTTGCAAAAAAGAGCAAGTAGTCTTTCTCTGTTGACCAGGTGGAATACTTGGGATTCATAGTGTCTAAAGATGGGATTTCTCCTGACCCCACAAAAATCCAAGCAGTCGTAGATTTGGTCAGAGCCAAAGACAGTGAAAGAAGTCAGAGGATTCTTGGGATTCATAGTGTCTAAAGATGGGATTTCTCCTGACCCCACAAAAATCCAAGCAGTCGTAGATTGGTCAGAGCCCAAGACAGTGAAAGAAGTCAGAGGATTCTTGGGATTAATCGAATGGTATAGAATCTTTATACCCAGCTATGCTCAGATAGTATAGATGGGATTTCTCTTGACCCCACAAAAATCCAAGCAGTCGTAGATTGGTCAGAGCCCAAGATAGTGAAAGAAGTCAGAGGATTCTTGGGATTAACCAGATGGTATAGAATCTTTATACCCAGCTATGCTCAGATAGCATCCCCTTTAACTAACCTTCTCAATAAGAGTACCCTATTTCAGTGGACTGCTATGTGTCAAAGTGTCTTTGATAAGCTAAAGACAGTCCTAGTAACCAACCATGTCCTTAACCATCCCCTTTAACTAACCTTCTCAAGAAGAGTACCCTATTTCAATGGACTGCTATGTGTCAAAGTGTCTTTGATAAGCTAAAGACAGTCCTAGTAACCAACCATGTCCTTAAGTTGCCTGATTTTTCTAAACCTTTTGAGGTAGTTACTGATGCCAGTGGTTTTGCCTTAGGCAGTGCTCTTATGCAAGAAGGTCATGTAGTAGCCTATGAATCCAGAAAGCTCAGAACACATGAGAGAAATTATGATGTCCATGACTTGGAGTTACTCTCAGTAGTTTATGCTCTGAAGTTGTGGAGACATTATCTTTTGGGATAGAGATTCAAGTAGGTGCCTTTTTTTAATCATAACTTGGGTTTTTTAATTCAAAAAAATGTGATATTTTTATCTCTCCTCTCTCCTGGAGCAAAACTGGATCAAAAAGGGAGATAAACTAGTCCAAATCTTGTCCAAATAGGGTCAAACTGAAGCTGGAAAGCTCTAAAACCTAGTTGGACTTGATTAGTGGGGCCTCCCTCACCTATAAATAGAGCCTCATTTCTTTGTATTTTCATCTTTGAGGTATACTATGCTAGTATTATCTTAAAAAAATAGCATATTTCTATTATCCCTTATCTTGCCTCTTCTCTTGGGAGCTTGGAGCTTCTCTACTCTCCAACATCTCTTAAATATTTCTCTTCTGCTCTTGGTGGGCAAGGAAGTGCTTGGGGGCGTCACTGCTAATCAAAGAATCAAGCCAAACTTAGAGGTAATCCTATTTTTATGGTTTTTTTCAATTATCTCAATGATTTTCTTCTTCTCAACCCCTCTAAAGCTTGATAAGCTTTCAAAGTAAAGGTTCTTTCTTCAAATCAAGCTTTCCAAAGATTCATAATGTCTAATTAGAATTATGTTAATCTTTATGCTTAATTATAATGTTTTCTTTAAGAAAATCTCTCTCTTATGCATAATTATTTAATTAAGAGAAAAGAGAAAATTTTTGATAAATTTATTTTTATGCATAAGAATCTAGATGTAAAAAGAGGAATTCCCATGACATTCAGGATTCAAACATTTAAATGTTAAAAGAGGAATTTTTGGCATATTCTAAAATATGGATATTTTTACTTATTTAAAAAGATATATTTTTATTGTATTTAAGTAGAAAAAGATCTAAATTAATCCGGAATACAGAAAACCAACAGTTTCGAGAAAATGAAAAGACCAAAAAAATCGGAATGTGAAAGGTCAAAAGTTTCCAAAATCGGAAAGGTCAAAAGATTTTTCGAATTTGGAAAGCCAAAAGGTTTCCCGGGAATGCGGAAAGCCAAAGGTTTTAAGAGAAAAAAATTTAGAAATTTCAGAGAAATTTTTTTCCCTCAAATCTCACATTTTCTCAAATTTTTTAGGCTTTTCCAAGCTTTCTATTGAAAAGATTTTGAAAAAGAAACCTTTTTTGGAAAAAAACACTTTTTTAATATATTTTAAAATTTACAATAAAGCTTTTTTAAGACTAAGGCTTTAAAAAATGAATTTTGGGAGGGTGGCATTTTTTCGCTAGCCGCCTGCAACGATCCCCCCCGGCTCGTGTGCGCCAAAATTGAGAGAGAGAGAGAGAGAGAGAGAGAGAGAGAGAGAGAGAGAGAGAGAGAGAGAGAGAGAGAGAGAGATGGAGTTCTCTCTCTTCTCCCCTCTCTCCTCTCCTTCTTCTCCATTCCATTCTCTCTCCTCCCCCTCCTTCTCTGTAATCAGAGAGGAGGATTAAAACTCGATTAATATTTTAATTTAATTAAATCACTCCTAATCATAATTATTAATTAATTACATGATTAAAGCTTAATCAATTTTTACCTTTTAAGACGGACGGGAGGAAAATAGAAGAGAAATTCAGATTTGAGAGGCAAAGAGGGTCCCACGCATATGGGAGAGCATTCCATGCATCAACATGCTACCCCCTACTGCATTTCAGCAGAAAATCGACATAAATTTGATCGCATACCCGCGGAAAAACCCGCAAAAATGTATTTTAAAAAAAATATTTTTAACCATAAAAATGCTCAAACAATTTCTAAAAAATTAGGAAAAAAATCTTAAAATTTCTAAAAATTTAGGGAATCCATTCTACCAAAAATATCCACATTAAAATATGTGGTATTTTTGTATAATTTTTCATTAATGCTTATTTTAAACCACAAAAATAGGAAAAAATAGCATTAAACTCACGGAATTCCCCCGTCGCAACGTCGATTCATCCATTGAATAGTAGTAACACATGTTCCAACCGCCATATCGATGATCCACATGCAAATCATCAACATAAATCAATAAAATAATATTTTTATTAGTTAATATTAAAATTTACTTCAAAAAAATACCAAAAATTATAATAAAAAAGAAAAATCAACAACAATTAACTAGAGATTGCTCTGATACCACTGTTAAAACCCTAAGATCTCTCTAGATAATTGTTATGCATAAACATGCATAAATCAGGCATAAACTCATCCACCCGAGCCCAAGGGATACACACATGAATTATAATGAAATACATCATACCTTTACCTTGATGCCCCATACCATCAAGAGGTATAACTCCAATCCAATAGCATGTAGCTATAGTGTGAAATGATAGGTGAGTAGTTATGATCCTCTACACGAGATCATAACATAACCTAGCCTCAAGCTAACATCGAGAGACCATAGCCTAAGCTACCTCAAGATAACATAGCCTTGGCCTCCAAGCCTCCAAGCCTCCAAGCCTCCCTTGAGTGTGCCCCATGCCCCTATTATATAGGAGGGCCCTCAAGTGACTCTTGACTCTCCATTTCCCATGTGTGATCCTTGGATGCCTGACCCTAACCTTAAACCTTAAGGTTAGTCCTAACCCATGCTCCACTAGAGCTTGTTCCCATGCTCCCATGCTCACAAGCCTAATGTGGGTTAGCCTCCTAGTATATGCACACATAATGTGCATATAACAGTCTCACAGGAATAAAGTACATGGAAATGGATATAACAGACCAAGGTCCTTCAAACTCAATATTCATGTGCTACGTGTTGGAACCTTTGTTGATGATTCAAAAAGTGTGTTCTAAAGTGCAAATAGGTCTAATACGATAAGGAGCAGCCGAAAGGTTTGTATCTCAAGACGTGGTTGAAGCAAAAATTCTACCATACTAGGTGCAATGATACTCTACAGAGAAAATTGTATAATGCTTAGTGTGGTTAAGATATGGTGAAACCATTATAGTACATAGAGAATTCTTCAATAAATGGGGTGAAGAATCAAACAAGGTAGTTGCCAATGGTAAGAAACAAATGATAGCTAAACCTGAGGAAAAGATGTAACCTCGACTCACCAAGTCAAAAAAGAGGAAAAGAAATAAAACCTTGGTTGAAGTAAAAAAGGAAGCCAAGAGGATCGTGCTCAAGACGAAGATGATGATGTGATGGAAGAACCACAACTAAGACTAGTTCCAGAACATTTCAAGTTATATACTATTAACAAGAGAACTGTGGTTCATCTTAGAGCATAACACTCTAAAGAGCAACAAGAAGATGTATCTTATGAGACAGGCCTGCCAACATCAAGGAAGTTGTTATAGCAAACCTTGGTGAGGATCCCAAACCAATCTTCATTGGCTAAAGACTTAACCCCTAATGAAGAAAAAGTTGGTTTTTGAAAGAATTCAAAAATTACTTTTTTTGGAAATACTCTAATAAACTACTTTGGTGTATAAAGATTCACGAGACATGTTGGGTATTACGGAAGGTTCATTATATTCTATTAAAAAAAGTGTAAGAAGTACATTATATAGACTACTAATAATCTTTGAATGGACAGAAGAATGTCAATAAGCATATGATGAACTTAATAATAAACAGAAAAATGTCAACAAGCATATGATGAACTTAATAATGCACTAGAGCTATTGCACACCAACCTTGAGACCACCTAACTAGGACTTAATCTTTCATTTATACATTGAAGCTTTAAATTTTGCCATTGGGTGTGTGTTGACACAACTAGGGGGGGGGATACAAGTTGGACTACCTTGTTTGTTTTTCTAGCATAACACTTAATGAGGCCTAGAGTAACTATATCACTATAAAAAGAGATGGATTGGCCCTAGTCTATGCTATGAAAAAGTTTCATAATCATCTATTAGGATACAAAGAGAAACTATATCACCATAGAAAGAGAGGGGTTGGACCTAATCTATGTTGTGAAGAAGTATCATCATTATCTACTATTGGCCAATATGTTTTTATTTTTTGTTGACTGTCAGGCTCTATTATAGCTTGTAAAAGCAAGCTGTGCACAATGGGATGCATTACACTTATGTTGCTTTTACTTTTGGAACTCGGCTTTATGGCCACAATAAGAAAAGGATCGTGACATATCTTAGCTGATCATTTATCAAAAATTCCTAATGGTGGTAAACCTACCAAAGGCATTAATGATGGTCTTCCAGATGGTTATTGTTTCAAGTTGGATTTGGTACTTAAATGGAGTGATGAGATATCAGAGTACATGGCTTATGGGTTTTCACAAGATCACCTATTGAATAAGGATAAGATGTAATGGCTTATCAAGCTATTTGTACCTTACCATTGATAGAGAGATAAAGCCACTAGACCCCTGTGTATGGTTTTCACAAGATCGCCTATTGAATAAGGATAAGATGTAATGGCTTAACAAGCTAGTTATACCTTACCAATTAATAGTGAGACAAAGCTACTAGTAGACACTTGTGTATAAGGCAGTATTATCATTAAGCAATACACAATCATTCCCCTGGCAATAGAACACTTGTGAGCTCTTCTTGTTTTCCTCTCTACTCTCTTGCTTGTGTTCTCTTGATCCTTTTTTTATAGATGCATGCTTCGATAGGAATGGTAGTGGATTCTCTCTCTTGTGAGCTTCCCCTCTCATACCGCCTCTTTTAAGTGATATCCAAAGTGTAAGAGTCCTTGCCTCCATCAAGGTAGTTCAAGCTCTTGTTGAGTGAGATCAAAAGGGTAAGAATCCTGCTTCTTACTTCCATCAAGGTAGATCTAAAGTGTAAGAATCCCTATTCTTACCTTGATCGAGGTAGATCAAGCTCATCCTCCACACACCATAGCTATGAAGCCCTCCGTGTGACAACATAGCTCTAGTGAAGAGATGAACAAGCTAGCACACCCACATTGAGAAGCTACATTTGCAACTCTTAGTAAACTTCCCAATGACACACGTTTCAGTAAAGGCTAGGTAAGCACTTAAAACAAACACATATAGCATCACTCCCAAGGACTAGCCTTAGGGCTTAGCCTTTAAAATATGATGTACTCCAAGCTATTAGGATCACCCAATATTTCTTGATGTCAATAAGGAGGTCACACTCCAGAAGGCATACTATTTTGGGGCCTCGGATGTGTTGTTTTGTTCTTTTCCATCTTGCTTTCAAGATTTTCACCTTTGATTTGGTTTTTAGCGTTGATTTAGAGTTGCAAAATTGCATGGTTTAGAGAATTTAGGAGAGGGCTTTGGCTGAATATAGAGATAAATTTCCTTGTTTAAGCTTAAATATTATGTCTTTGATTACTTTGAGAGTAGGTAGGACACTTAGCACTTCATCAAGGCAATCTCACATAAACATAAAAAAATTTGGTTTTTCTTAATCCTCACTAATCTATTGGTTTTTTAATTAACGAAGTGATTAGGAGAGTCAAGAAGTCTAAAAATCCAAAAAAATAAAGGAGCAAGATTGACTCAATTGAGTGTGTTGGCTGTTTAAAGGGTAATGTGCACCTCCATTTGCCTTAATTCTTACATCAAATCCATCAAATTGAGGCTCTTTTACTTATTTTAAAACGTGTTAATGAGCCTAAATCAAGAGGGTTAACAATCAATGGTGGGGAGGCTGAATTAGTGCAAACCCTAACCTCCTAGAGGTTTAGCAATCAGAGGGGGAGACCTGGTTCGATCCCCTTCAATCATCGTCGTCACTTGCTCCATTGCCCCCACCATAGCTTGCCCCCTCTAAGCTTTACCTGCCTCTGCCTTACCAAAGCTACCACCGCAAGCACCACCCACCCACATGGCTAGAGCATGCTCATTAAATGTTACATTAACCACCTTAATGATAAAAAATTTTCCAACTTAACAAGACATGTGCCTAGATCTATAAAAATCCACTCATGCATTATAACTTCGACATAAAGCCACCACCTTTCACATATGCCACACGTGCCAACAATTGCATTGAATGTTGGACATCTTAGAAATACACTCCAAGGATTGTTGAAGAGAGAGATAAGCTCCAATCTCTCCAAAAGTAGAGGATTTTTAAGGGATAATAGAAAATATGCTTATTTTAATGTAATACTGGCATGGTCTAGCTAAAAGATGAGAATACAAAAGAATGAGAGTCTATTTATAGGTGAGGGAGGCCACTAACTAAGTACAACTAAGTTCTAGAATTTTCTAGCTTCAGTTTGACAAGATTTGGACCAATTTAGCTCCCTTTTTTATTTGGTTTGATCCAGGAGGGAGGAGAGATAAAAATATCACAATTTTTTTGAATTAAAAACTCATCCACATGTGTGAAACATGTGCCTACCTTAAAGGTCTCCCACTCCTTACCAAGGTGTCAAAAATTCATCATTTCTCCAAAATATCTCTTTTTTTAGTAATATCTCTCAATTTTTAACTAATAAACCTTGTAATCAGTCAACTCTTCATCTTATGTGAGCATTTACTCATTTTTGGGTATTTTCTTTTATTCTTTGGATTTATCTCATCCCAACACTTGGATTAATCCTATTGGCCCATAGGAACCTTAATTGGACCATAATCCAAAAATTTCTAAAAATCTAGACCCTTAGGCTAAGGTTTCTTATATCATTTTTAATTGATTCCTAATGCACATTGAAAAGTTCATTTTGAACTTCTGTTTCAGGGGAAACCATTTCAGACACTAGGAGGATTTTTATATCCAAAGATACCTCAATTTTGGATTATCTCTCTCTAGATATTTTCTCTCTCTAGGCCAAAACAGGGTAAAATAAAATCTTTTTTCTATTTCAGAGAGGGGAATAATTACAAGAATAGAAGGGGAGGTTCTTACACCTTTACACCTCAAAAGTTGGAGGGAGGAATCTTACATCCTCTTTGGCAAGGGAGGACTGTAGTAGGTGGGCATTGGGTCATGTGAAAGGTCAAGGGGCTACTAGTGTGGTTGCTAGGGCTAATGGTTGCTTTGGTGCTTTGGGAGCATAGGTCATGGTGTTGCCCGTAAGTTCACTTTGCTAGGTTTCCTTGGTACCAATAATGAGAAGTATCATAGTTCCCATAGCACTACCAATGAGCACAAATTGTTGTGTTGCCCCTAAGTCCACCATGCTAGGTTTCCTTGGAACGAACAATGAGAAGTATCATAGTTTCCATAGAACTAGAAACGGGCACAAATTATTGTGCCCTAGGCCTCAACATCAAAGCACTACATAGAAGTGGTGTGGTTGGCCTTAGGGCTATCCTTACTAATGTAACCAGTTGAGCACTGTTGAGATATCGAGCTCAACTAGTGCTACGAGACGGACATTGATGACCCGCCTGGGTGTGATAACTTCTGCATCTACACCACTGGCATGGTTGGTGAGATTATGGGTGATATGCGACCAGTGGGATGACAGGCTGTGTGACAGCCATTTTGGATTACTAGGGACTGGCATAGTTATAGCACTAGCTCATTTAGTCGGGTTCATATTATGGACCGACCCTTGTATGTTGTAGTAGCTGAGTACTAACCCATATAGTTGAGTACTAACCCATATAGTGTGTACTCTTATCTTTTATGTTATGTTGGTTGAGTAGAGAAGAAGAAGATAGAAGAAAATTCAGCCATCCATCTCTCTCTTGTGTCTTGCTCTCTCTCTTGTGTGTGTGTGTTTGCTTGCTAGGGTTTGAAGCTCTCCCTCTCCCCCACATTCTCTTTATGGTATCAGAGCCTAGTTCGTGTGAGAGCTAAGGAGGCAAGCAAGAGGTAAGAATAAGCAAGGAAGAAAGCGGGTACTACACAGATCTACGTTTCAGGCGCGTTACGAGCACCGTTTCGTCACTGCAAGGTATTTTCACAGCAATTTTCTAGAATTTCTAGTAGAGAACTGTTTCTGCTCAAAATTTGGTTATTGCAGTGCAGCAGTGCGTTTTGGAAGTTCAGACAGGGTTCGCACATGTATTGTTGATACTGAGTGTATGTACATGTACTTTGGTCACATTTGGTGACACACAGGCTGTGCTGAAGTACCGCTGCTACAACAATTATAGGAAATACTGTTGTATTATAGTTTGCATATAGAAGTTGTATGTTTGCAGGGTATTTAATTGCTCCAAAAAAACATGTTTGATAGAATTAATCAGATTGTTAGTGAGAAGCTGGATAAGAATAACTTCCATGCCACCTGGAAGTTTAGAATGACCAATTTCCTAATGGTGGGTAAAGGATTTTGGGATTATGTAGAAGGAGACAATGAGGAGCCTCCAGAGTTAGCTGAGGAGAATGCCACTCCTGCAGATATAAAGGCATTTAAGGATTGGAATCAGGGTGCAAGAAAAGTCATGTACTAGCTTTCAATTAGTGTCACAGACACTATGATAGGACACATACAGGATGCAAACACTCCAGCAGTTGCATGAAAGAATTTGGTTTAGATGTTCTAGACTAACACAAAGGCAAGGAAGTTGCAGTTTAAGAGTTGCATACTGTGGAAAAGAAAAGCATGTCCATCAAAATGAATATGCCTTAAAGATCAAGGGCATTGTTGAATCCCTTGGGTCTATCAATGTATCAGTGAAGGATGATGATTTGGTGAGTGTCTGTCTGAATAGTCTTGGCAAAGAATACAAGCCATTCAAGACCTCCATTGGGTGGTTGCAGGATCAGGGTGCCCAGTTTTGTCCATTCAAGCACCCTGTAAATAGTAAAAAAAACAGGCATTTATTTACCTTTAGTGGCCAATCTCTCCTAGTAGCTAACGAAGGAATTTCATTTCAAGTTCTTTTGTTGGAACGTCTCATGCAAAGTTGGGAATATAGTTGCATAATCTAATTAAGCATTAGATAGTTAAAAGTCCTCATTTCCTTAGGTACAAGCTCAATGTATACACCATGTCCCAAATTTGGGCTGGTTCCATAAAATGCTAATATCTTTCACATATAAACTCATATGAGATTTCCACTTTGCATCTTAGATCTTCACATAATATAGAGCTTAACTTGATTTTTTGAGAAGTTTTTAAGCTATTATTTCTTTAAATATTTCAAGCTCTTTAAAGTGTTATAATATATGCCACTTTTTGCACCCACAATAACTACCACTTAAAAATGCATAATCTTGTAGATCAAAAGAGTGATAGATAGTGAGACATTGGTAGAATGTGGTGGTTAGTCAAAATTGCAAATCCAATGGTTCGATTTTTAATGATCTCTTTTCTAAAATTCTTCCAAGCTATCAAAAGGCCTGCAAATACTAATAATCTAATTAGTAAAATTACACTTTTGGTGTAAATCATCCTAAAACCTATAGGGACTAGTATACTTGTACTGGTGAATCTATAGAAAAAAAATTAGATCACTATAAGTATGGAGAGAACATTTTTTTTATTGTTTTATCATATTTTTGGTTAATTTTGATAAATTGTACTAATTTATATTAATTTAAGTTATATTGGGGTTAAATTTGAGTGTATGTGTATTTTCTATTAGTTTCTTGATCTCGTTTGAAGTACCTTTGCCCCCCAAATTTGTTGTCCAAGAATTATCCCAGTCCAGCATAAACTGGACAAAACTAGACACCCTGATCTTGCAACAACCCCATTGCAGTTAGGGAGAGTATTCCCAACTTTCAGGACTTGATATCTATGCTGATCATAGAAGAAAAGGCTTTAGGTGAGGATTCTTCTTCACAAAGCAAGAACACATTGGAACATGCCTTCTACTCTAATTCAGGTAGAGGCAGACGTAGAGGCCGTGGTCAAGGCCAAGGTGGTGGCCGACAAGGAAATCAAAATTCTGGTCAAAACAATCCAATGATTCACAGCAGCAATCATACACAAGTGGAAGAGGCCAGTCTAGAGGAGGTAGGGGGAGCCAAAGAGGCCGAGGTGGTTGGCAAAGAAATCAAAATGCAAATAGCATAGAGTGCTATTACGGTGGCAAACTAGGACACGTGGCAAAGGACTGCTACAAAAAGCAGAATGACATTAAAAGTGGGAAGTTGCAGAGCAAGGCAACTATGCATCATCTAGCAAACATGGAGGTGATGACATAAGTGAGCAGTTGTTTGTGATGCAGCACATGCTTAGTTCCATAACAAGGGATGTGTCAGGATCTCAAGATATATGGTATGTGGATTTTGGCACCTCTAACCACATGACCAATCATGCTGAGTGGTTTAGAGATATGCAAAAAATGGAAAAATTGGGTTATGTAAAAACAGGTGATGATACTGCACATCCCATTGCGCATGTTGGTAAAGTGCCATTGTCTATGCAAGATGGCAAAATGAAGTACTTGGTTGATGTACTTCATGTTCTGAATATTACAAAGAACTTGGTTTTTACTATTAGCCAGACGGTTAAGCAGGGTCTGCAAGTGAGGTTTAATCCTCAAGGATGTTTTGTGGAAGATTTCAAAAATAAGTGTCGCTTGGTTGCAAAGGGTAACAGAAATGGCAGGATGAACATGCCTAAGATAAAGGCAGCCATGTTTGCACATGGAACAGGTGTCATTGCAGATATTGACATATGGCACAAGCGCATTGGTCATGTGAATGTACATCGACTGAAGTCTATGCAGGCCCAAAATATTATTGTAGGTTTGCCAAAGTTTAAGGTTGATGGTATGCATAAGGTATGTGAAGCATGCCAACTTGGTAAGTAGGCCAAACATGCTTTCCCACATGAAAAGCATGTCAGTGTGCAAGGCCATTGGATGTTATACATTCAGATGTATGGGAACGACCAAGACTGAAACAATTGCAGGTTGTTGCAGGTACTATGTTGCATTCATTGATGACCACACTAGGAAAGTGTGGGTTTATTTCATGACGGAGAAAAGTGAGGTGTTTGCTCACTTTCAGAGATTTAAAGCCTTGGTCGGGAAGGAAAAAGGCATGAAAATAAAATGCCTAAGATCAGATGGTGGGGGAGAATATTTCTCCAATGACTTCCACAATTTCTTGAGAAAGCAGGGAATCAAGAGGCAGTTTACATGCAGGTACACTCCGCAATAGAATGGTGTTGCAAAACAAGGAAAAACAGGCACATTGTGGAAGTGGCACGTGCCTTGATGGTTGAAAAGAATATGCCACATTACTTTTGGGCAGAAGCAGTAGTAGCAACTGCTGTGTACATTATGAACACGACACCTACTGCAACTGTTCATGGTATGACTCCTGAACAGAAGTTTAAAGGCATAAGACCGGATGTGTCTCACTTGAAAGTGTTTGGGTGTATTTCATATGTACATGTTCCTGATGAAGATGCAAGTAAGCAGAGATGTCTTCGATAAGATGAGTAGCTGGTATGCACCAGTAGTAAAGGCAACATAAGATGTAGATGTAAGAAGTGCGTTGCACCACATGTAGAGCAGCAATAACAGGTGTGTTGAGTGGACTTGGGGTGTCCTCAAGTAGTGGATCCAATGTTAGCCCATGGTCAGCAGGCAGGCAGGTTGAGAAATGATGCAGGTACACATGTATCCGGAAAGGGAAGAAAAAGGTAGATCAACCTTTTGTGCCTGATCTGTCAGCAGGTCACTCATATGTGGATGGTGACTCTAGTGGCTCTGAGCAGAGCCTCGATGAGGAGTTTGGCATTCCGTCTATGGTTACTCCTGGTGTAAGGAGAACCAGGGCTGTTTTGAGGACACCTGGTAGTGATCAGGTATACGCAAGTCTACGAGGGTTAGATACCTTGTTGAGGGGTTGAGATATGATGGATATACATGCCATCATTATGCTTACATGGTAAAAGAAATACAGGAGGTTGGGCCCATTTTCTTTGAGCAGGCGATTGGAAATAAGAAATGGGAAGATGCCATGGATCCATGGCAGCATTGGATGCAAATGCAACATGGGAGTTAGTGCCTTTGCCTAAGGAAAAGAAGGCAATTGGATGTAAGTGTATAAAGTCAAGCACAATGTTGATGGTTCAGTAAGCATGTACAAGGCAAGATTGGTTACCAAGGGCTATGCGCAGACTTGTGGCATAGACTATGAGGAGACATTCAGCCTGGTTGCAAGAATGGCAACCGTGAGAGCTGTCATTGCTATGGCTACAGCAAAGGGTTGGTATTTACATCAAATGGATGTAAAGAATGCCTTCTTGCATGGTGATTTGCAAGAAGAAGTGTACATGATGTAGCCACCAGGTTATGAGAGTGATGCACATCCAGATTTTGTGTGCAGGTTACACAAAGTCTTGTATGGCTTGAAGCAGGCACCTAGAGCATGGTCAAACAAGATCGAGGAGTATCTTATTACCATTGGATTTCAGATATGCAACACAAATTTTTCACTATATGTGAAAAAGACAAATAGAGGGATCATGCTATTAGTCATCTATGTGGATGACTTGATTATCACTAGTGATAGTGACGTAGACATACATGATGTCAGGATGATTTTGAAGCAAAAGTTTGAGATGAAGGATTTGGGTGAGCTGCAGTATTTCTTGGGCATAGAAGTGGTGACATCACCTCATGGCATTTTGCTATTTTTATAGAGAAAGTATGGCTGGGACATGTTATCCAAGTATGTTATGATAGGTTGTAAGCCTATTTCAGTGCCATTGGAGCAAAACACAAAGCTTTCCGCAGATACAGGTGAGCTTTTGGAGGACCCCACTAACTACAGGCACATAGTGGGTAGTTTGATCTACATGACCATTACGAGGCCATACTTGAGCTATGATGTTGGACTTGTGAGTCAGTTTATGTAGGCCCCTAGGAAGCCACACTTGGATGTGGCTAGACGGATTCTCAGGTACATAAAATCCACAGTTGATTATGGACTTTTCTATGAGGCTGGTACAGAGATATAGCTGCATGGGTACACAGATGTTGATTGGGCTGGTAGTATTGTAGATAGGAGATCTACTAATGGTTTATGTTCTCATTTGGGAGTGCTGCTGTGAGTTGGAGCCGTAAGAAGCAGCCAACAGTTGCCTTATCGAGTACATAGGTAGAGTACAGGGGTGCTGCTATGGCAGCTTGTGAGGTAGCTTGGTTTCAAAAGCTACTTGGTGACATGGGAGAGCCCGTGGATAGGGCAGTTGTCATATATTGTGACAACATGAGCAGCATACAATTGGCCAGTATCCCAGTATATCATGCTAGAAGGAAGCACATTGAGGTGCATTATCACTTTATGAGGGAGAAGGTTCTAGCAGAGATGTAGATATGGTATATGTCAGCATAGAGGATCAGGTGGCTAACATCTTCATGAAGGCATTGGGCACAGAGAAGCTCCACAGGTTTAGGAGCTTACTTGGAGTGCAGTGTGTGGAGTTGAGCTCGAGGGGGAGTGTTGAGATATTAAACTCAACTATAGTGCTACGGCAGACATTGATGACCCGCCTGGGTGATAACTTCCGCATCTACACCACTAGCATGGTTGGTGAGATTATGGGTGATATGTGGACAGTGGGATGATAGGCTCTGTGACAGCCATTTTGGATTACTAGGGACTAGCATAGTTATAGCGCCAGCTCATTTAGTCGAGTTCACATTATGGACCAACCCTTATATGTTGTAGTTAGTTGAGTACTTACCCATATAATGTGTACTCTTATCTTTTATGTTATGTTGGTTGAGTAGAGAAGAAGAAGATAGAAGAAAATTCAGCCATCCATATCTCTCTTGTGTCTTGCTCTCTCTCTTGTGTGTGTGTGTGTTTGCTTGCTAGGGTTTGAAGCTCTCCCTCTCCCCCACATTCTCTTTAGGCACGTTGTCTGCTGCTAGCTTATCTATGCTCATCTCTACGTGAGGGTGTATGGGGTTTAGAAGTGGTGTGGTTGGCCTTAGGGCTATCCTTACTAATGTAACCAGTTGAGCAGGTTGTCTGCCAGCTCATCTATGCTCATGTCCTCGACTAGAACCCTCTTATGTGAGGTGGTTAGGCTCCTTTTGATTTGGAGAGTATTTAGATGATGCATCCTTTATCTCTTAGTTTGGGTGGACAACTTCTACATTCGTGTCTTGTAGATTTTCTACTACACCAAGTCAACCATCTCATGGAAACAGTAGAGATGGTCATGTAGCCCCTTGCTCTTTAGATTAATCATAAATTGGTCAATGAGTGAGTCTTTCTACTTCTTTGAGACTTCAAATCATATGAATATACTTGGCTCTAGCAATGTAGTCCCATATGGAGATATTTGGCTCTAGAGGCTTTGGCAATGTAGTCCCAAATGGATTCTCCTTCCTCTTACTTGTGGTTATAGAATTGAGCAATGGGGATCCACTTGTTTTGCTGAGAATCCAACTATTAACACTCATAGGTGCTCTTTTCTAGTGGATTTAGGAATCTAAACCATTAGCACTTGCTTTGGCTTCAAAGCAAATATCAATAAATACACATATTTAGGGGATCGGGTCTCTTGTGAACTTTACAAACTTGATCAAAATTTTCAATGTACTATATGGGATCTTCATTTCCATAAAATTTGATCATTAGCTTTAAGATGTGGACTAGTTTAGTCTAACTCCCTTGATCTTGGCCTCTAGGTGATAGCAATCCCCCCTTCGTACTCCCCCAACCATCCCCTCTGCATATTCACGTTGTTGGAATGTAGGGGAATGGTTGCACATGGCCAACATCTATCCTTAGGTTTTGGTTATTGTGCCCCATTGGGGTTGGTTTATGTGGTATCCATAGGAACAAGTCATGCCCATTGGGGTTGGTTTATGTGGTATCCATAGGAACAAGTCATGCCTATGTGGTCGAGGGTTATGGGACTTGGATGCCCTTGTCAAAAATTGGCTTGAGGATATGGTTTTGATCTTGGGATCACCTTCCTTGCTTCTTGTCCACGTGAAGAGAACCTAGAACTTGGTTCCACGAAGAAGAAGTGTGCAAAAGGGCCTTAGAGAGGCATTGTTCCATCAAGCCCTATAGATAGTTACGGATTGTCTTATGGATTAGGGTTTGGATTGGCTACTCTTGATGGTATTGCAAAATGCTTTTTCCTTTCACCTAAATGGTGCTAGTGGAGCTACTTCCCAACTTAGGATCATGTATAATTATGTTGCCTAGGTCTTGGAAGAGCCACCGATTATTGGCATAGTCTCACTCGTATAGCAAACCTTGACGGTCCCGCTCTAGCTCCTATGCTATGGCTTCTTCCAAAGATAGGTTAGTTGAATAACCTCTTCATGAAGTTCATAACACTATTTACTGAGCTTGTTAGTGAATTTGGTTTTTGATGGGTCCTGACATTCCCCCTCCAGGTGTTCACTAGGTCCTCCACCCATGTTTGAACTCACTTGGCTCATTGTCGTAAGACTCGTTGCTTGATGGAACCTTGCCTTCTTGTCTAGAAAGCACTCTGTTGAGCATTGGTCATTTGATAGGACTAAAGGTTTAGTGGGTTTGAGAAGGTATAATTTGATGTGCTACAGTCAATCGAATTGTTATTTTCAACAACTTTCCCATTTCAAAGTTGCATCCATAGACCTTTACTCGAGCAGATCAACTTTTTGGGGTTGGCTCACAATAGGTTTGGCCTTAGAGGTAAGCAGCACGTTAGGAGGTAACTAGATATGTATGCAAAAAATTTAAGATGTCCGTCCTACTAAATTAAAATTACCAATATATAACTACATATATACCGTAAACTCTTTAACATATGTATGTAATTGTACATGTACTGACTATCTTAAAGTTTTCTTGAAGCGCCGGCTAGGGGGCCTAGAAAATCTTTTCCCTGGTACCTGGGGCAAAACATAACCAAATTTCTAAATGGATCCTGTCAATACAGTGGTTGGGTGGTTAGCTAACCCATGGGATTGGATGGGGTTAGGCTGGACTGATGGATCCCTAAAATAAGACTAAATTCTGTTAAGTTACGATAGTTGAAGTAAATCCCGGATAATCCTTGTTCTATGGAAAAGAATCAACGGATGTGCCTCTTAATGAGGAAAAAAGCATTGGTCTCTATGATCAAAGTGCAAGTTTCTCCCTTGACCCGGCCATGTGACCTGTGGGTTTGGTCGGAATGTCAATGGGTAAATTTAAGGCTCTTGACTACGTTAGAATAAATTTTTTTGGAGGAATCGCCCGTGCTTTCTGGGTGAGGGAAATTTTTTCTGGGTTCGGTTTTGAAAGAATCGAGGGATTAGTCTCTTGTCCAGATATCCGTGGGCAAGGCCCCGAGTGAGAGGCTCTGCCCTGCGCAAGAAGTGCTATTTCCGCTGCCAGCACCCCTGAATTCGATGTGTGGTGGGGGCAGGGATCTTTCAGAGCTAGTATCAGAGCGATGGTGGGTGTGATGGGATGTAAATGGATGCGATGTGATGAGATGAGATGTGAATGTGATGTGATAAGATGTTAATGTGATGAGATGAGATGTGAGTGAATGTGATGAGATGTGAATAGATGTGATGTGATGTGGATGTGATGTAATGTGGATGTGATGTAATGTGGATGGAATGAATGTGATGTGATGTGGATAGATGTGGATGTGATGTAATGTGGATGGAATGAATGTGGTGTGATGTGGATGAAATGAATGTGATGTGATGTGGATAGATGTGAATGAGATGTGATAAGATGAGGATGGATGCGGACGAGATGTGAATGAATGTGATGTGATGTAAGAGGATGTGAATGGGAGTGATGAGATGTGAATGGATGTGATGAGATGTGAATGGGTGTGATGAGATGTGAGTGGATGTGATGAGATGTGAATGGAAGTGATGAGATGTGACTGGATGTGATGAGATGTGAGTGGATGTGATGAGATGTGAATGGGTGTGATGAGATGTGACTGGGTGTGATGAGATGTGAATGGGTGTGAATGGGTGTGATGAGATGTGAGTGGATGTGATGAGATGTGAATGGATGCGATGACATGTGAATGGATGTGTGTAAGATTCCTCCCCAGCCTCTCAAGCATTTATTTAGGACCTCTACATTTATAGCTTTTCCACCAAATCTCAATGGTTGGAGACTACCCATCTCATCCTACTCTTCTCTATGGCTTACAAAATACAGGAGCAACAATATCATCCAATCATAGCTCATCATGGAAATGGTAATCTAGGCTATACAATTAGCTAGCCTTATGTTGTATAATATTCATTGATGTTTGCCACATCGGCATGACCATAATCCATTCTATGCTTGTTGATGTGTAAGATGTAGAAACCACAATGTGTCACATCAATCACATAGAATGTTGAGTTGTCAGAAGAAGCTACTCCCTCTCCCTAGTACCACAATGGTGGCTGAGTATGGAGAATATTCTCTTCAAGATAGTGGGTCATACCTCCTTGACCCCCCTTGTTGTCCATTATGTTTTTTGAATACTCTTTGTTGATGGCTTGAAACATTAGTTAAGGAAATATAAAATATGTTTTTTGAATATTCCTTGATGGCTTGAAACATCAATTAAACTTGGTCAATGCAATGAACTAGGGTTGGCCACTCAAAGCATGGAGTGATAACATGGGTGTAGGAGCACCATCCATGGGTAAAGAGAAGGGCAAGTTTGCCATGAAAGCTTGATAGCTTGTAATCTTGATTAGTATAAGTTGATTGTGATTAGCAATTCCCATTGAACTATATACCATGGCCCCCTTTTCCTTGGCCTTTGGCCCATATGCCTATGGTCCCCACTTACTCTTGGCCCCTTGGCCTATTACAGCTTGTGCTTGGCCCCTTGGCCTACTATGTACACTTCCCATGTGTCCACAACTTCATTACAAACCATCCACACCCAAATATGTTTCGTCCTCAAAACATGCACAAATTAGAACCATAGTATGGATGGTTTGCATAAGCATCAAAATGAACCACTTCACACTTCTTTGCCAAAGCTATCTAAAAGAGCATGATTTGAGTCTTTGAGACCTCAAAAACTTCATGTTATGCTCCCCAACTCATTATCAATCATTGCACACTGTACATGCCAAGTACATGCCAATTGCATCCGTTTGAGCCTCTCTTATGCCTCATAACAATAAATTACAGCAAGCTATTTTTTCACTTTTTTGACTCAAAAATCCACCTCGAATGCATCCAGAAGGTGTTCCATCCCCTCGAACCTCTGGCCCAACATATGCCTTCAAATGTGATTCATGAAAGTAGATGGAAGTAGCAATTGATAAGCCACTTCACCAACCCTTCTCAATACTTTGTATGGCCCATAATAACGGTGTGCAAGCTTTGTGTTGGTGCTACCTTTGAGAGGTCCATAACAAGTTTTAGGCATCCTTGAGAACACAAAGTCCCCTTCTTTGAATTCCAATGGTTTTCGATGTGCATCTTCATATTCTATAGCTTCTCTTGAGACTTCTTGATGTTCTCTTTGCATGTTTGCAAAAGAGTTTGCATTCTCTCCACTTCCTCCCTTGCATGTGGATTTGCATTCTCTTGCTTGAATGCTACAATCGATGCATGCACCTTATAGCCATACATAGCCTCAAAAGGTGACATTCCAATGCTACTATGATAGGTGTTATTATAAGCAAACTCCACCAAATGCAACCAAATCATCCCATGCATGTTATGTTTCATAGCAATAATGCCTCGAGTAAGTCTCAAGCCACTTGTTAACCCTCTCGGTTTGACCATCGGTTTTCGGGTGATAGGCCGTGCTAGGAGTCAACTTGGTACCCATGCTATCAAACAATGTACGCCAAAATGTGCCCATGAACTTCACATCTCGATTACTCGTCGCTATTTTGTGACATACCTTGCAACTTGAACACATTTTCCATGAATTGGTGTGCCAAGATGCTGAGTATCTCATCTTTGTTAGCACAAAATGGGCAGCTTTTGTTAATCGGTCAACCACCACATAGATACTATCCCATCCCCTCTTGGTAGAAGGCAAGCTGGTAATGAAGTCCATATCAATATGCATCCATTCACCCTCTGGAATAGGTAAGGGCTGAAGCAAACCACCGAGCTTGTGTGTGGGGTCCTTGTTGAGTTGACAAGGCATACATTTAGCAACATACTCTTTGACTTCCCTCCATTGACCCTTCTAATGAAAGCTCTTCCTTATGGCATCATAGGTTTTAAACAAACCCAAGTGTCCCGCCATGGGAGTAGAATGCATCTCATCCATGAACTTTTTTTAAAGAAAAAATGTGGGACAAGATACATTCTTTCCTTATGAGATAGGGGAGACCATTTTGTAACTGGAAATGAGGTAAATCATCATAAACACCATGCTGTGATTTCTACACTATTTGTAAAGCCTCATTATTAAACATGTATTTTTCTTGAATCTCCTCAATCCAATGATTATGCACCTTTGTGATGGCCAATAGTGTACATGCCCACATTTTAGAATCTCCTTAATCTAATCGTTATACACCTCTGTGATGGCCGATATGTACATGCCCACATTTTAGAAAGTGAATCAGCCCACCACATTTTGCTTTCCCTTCGTATATGTATTCTCAAAATCATATTTCTAAAGGGTAGCCAACCACCTTCTTTGCTGAGGTGAAAGATTTGATTGTGATAGGAAGAATTGAAGAACCCTATGGTCACTTCGCACATTAAACTTTCTTCCATAAAGATAGTGATGCCATTTCTTGATTGCATGCAAGATAGCAATCATCTCTTGGTCATACACATGCATCTCCATCTCCTTGTCATCAAATTTACAAATTTCATATGCAATCACCCATGATCTTGATACAACACGACACCAATGTCTCTTCTGCATGCATCCGCCTCTAATAGTGAAAGGCTTGGAGAAATCCAAGAATACTAAGATAGGTGCCAAAGTAAGCATCCTTTTCAATTCATCAAAACTCTTTTGTGCTGTTACGTCCTAAAATAATGCCTCCTTCTTTAACTTATCCATCAAAGGAGCCGCTATATGTGCATACTTCTCAATGAAACAACATCCAAGATAAGTTCTAGCTTTACTAAAAGAAACAAGATTTGGAGAATGACAAGAGACCTAAGAATCCCCTCACTTGAGTAAGATTGGTGGGAGTAGGCCAATTCTTCACACATTCCGCCTTCTTGGGCTCCACCTTTATGCCATTAATGCTCACAAGGTGACCAAGGTATTCCACCTCTTTTTCCATGAATATACACTTGGTTTCTTTGGCATACAATTGGTTGGCTCTCAATGCATCAAATACTATCTTCACATGAACCAAGTGCTCCTCTTCACTCTTGCTATACACCAATATGTCATCAAAAAACACCAATACAAACTTGAAGAGGAATGGTTATAGCACTTTGTTCATCAATGCTTGAAAAGTGGCGAGTGTATTACATAGCCCAAATGACATCACCAAGAAATGACAGAGGCCTCTTTCGATGCAAAATGCCATCTTGTACTCATCCCCATTTTTCATTCTTATTTGGTGGTAATTGTACCACAAGTCAATCTTGGTAAAGAACTTGGCACCCCCTTCAATTCATCTAAGAGATCATCAATTCTTGGGATTGGCACCCTCTTCAATTCATCTAAGAGATCATCAATTCTTGGGATTGGGTACCTATTCTTGATGGTGATTTTATTGACATCTCGGTATTCTATACACAGTCTAAAAGTTCCATCCTTCTTCTTCACTAATAAAACGGGCGATGTAAATGGTGATTGACTCAATTTCACCCACCTTATATCTATTAGCTCTTTAACTTGCTTTGCCACTTCATATTTCTCCACTTTTGATAATCTATACGAAGGTTTATTGATCGGCCTTGCATTCGGTTCTAACTCAATGGCATGATCTACCTCCCTCATCAGTGGAAAGCACTTGGGCATATGGAACACATCTTTATAATCTTTTAGTAGCTTCTCCATGCCCACATGTGTAACTTTGCTCTCTTTTTCTTTCTCCTCATCTTTACAAAGCTGCAAAATCTACATATGGCCACTCTTTTTCAATTCCCTCTTGAGTTGTGTGCTATTGATCAAGGTTAACTTTGAGGAGCAATGGTCTCCTTCCCATGCATGAACCTCAAAAAGCCTTGTTACCAATTCATAGAGAAGGTTCACACCTCAAAACCATATCAATCGGCCCCATATTCAGCACTAACAATTCAGCTTTGCAAGTGTACTCCTTTGGGAGCATCAATTCCACATTTCTGTAAATCATTGTGCAATCCATGTTATCCTTGTTTACCACTTCAACTTTTCTCTTCATTGCTAATGCATCCGGGTACAACTTGAGATTTTTCAATGATTTGCGGTTTACAAAGCTGTGTGTGCTGCTGCTGTCCACTAACACAAATTCATCTTTTCCCTTGACCTTAACCTTGAATCTCAATGTATGTGCCCCTTTACAACCAGCATAGGATTCATTAGATATGGAACATAGAGTAGCATTGTGTTCATATGCATTTGTAGCACTCAAAGTATGAGGTAAGCCATCATCGTAATCATAAAGATCACCTAGAGAACCGTTGGGGTCAAAAGGGAACTCCCTTTCTGGTTCTAAGGAATGGTCATCATCCACAAACTCATATGGCTTATCAAATGGCTCCATTTTTTTGTCATTAGTCTCGTTCACTACTTCCACATAAACCATATTAATTTTGACATTTTAGGCTTTGCACTCCTTCCAATGCTCTTTGTGATACTTTCCACCATATTTGTAGCATAGGTTTTTGTCCCGCATCTCATTGATGTGGTATTCCCTAAAAAATTTGGTCTTGTTCACCCCATCATTGGTTGGCTTTGCACCCACTTGTGAAGGCGTTTGAGAAGTATTCCCACTTTTGAAACCTCCTGCATTGTATGGTTTGCCACTATAATAGATGGTACATTGGGAGTGATAAAAGGTGGCTTTGTGGAAGTATTTGACCCATAATCTAGTTGACAATTCACCCATGTATTTGCATACTTTTCCTTATATACCTTGGCCAAGATCATTGCATCCTTGAGAGTTGTTGGTCTTTGTGCCTTCACATCCGTTCCAATTGCATTCTTCAAGCCCTTGATATACTTCACTATTTTAAATTCTTCACTAAACTCTTCTACATGAAGTGCAAGTTTGAGAAACTTGTGTATACTATTTCACACTTCAGTATCTTTGTTGTAGCGTCCCATTCACAAACCATTTTATCTTTGTGCATCTTGGAAGTGAATGCTTCTCTCATATTTCCTTTGAATGCATCCCAACTTGTGATCTCATAATCTTGTGATTAGAGATGCCTCCACCATGCATGAGCATACCCTTCCAAGTGTAAGGTAGCATAATAAACCTTAGCTTTCTCACTTCGACGGTTCATCTCAAAATAGAGTTTCAATTTGTTCACCCATTCCTCGAAGATGTCATTGTTAGTGCCTTCACCACTAAACTTTAAAAGGACAATCTTACCTTTCACACCCTTGAATTCATCTCCATCCCCATCCCCATGATCGTCACCACTTCTATGCATAGGCCTATCCATAGGACCATTGTTTTCCTCACACTCATTTATCAAGATCTTTCTCAACATGAGGTCTTGAAGCACCGCCTCGATGAGTATTCCCCTTGAATGGAATATGAGTATCACGCCTTGGGAATCTTGAGCCTTCATTCCTTGGGAATCTTGAGCCTTCATTCCTTGGGTTTGGAAATGCATGACCCTTGCCTTTGGCTTCATTGGGTGTGTACAGAAACATTGGGTTGCGCATAGCACCATAAGTAGAATGAAAACTTGTCTTCAACATGAGCTTGACGAACATGTTGAGATGGTCCACACTTGTCTTCATCCCTACTCTTTATGTCATCTCATGAATGCCCCTAATCTCTTGCACAATTGGTTGCATCATGCTTTCCACAAGCGGTTGCATCATGGTTTCCATCTGTTGGAATTAGGGTTGCAGGAATGCACACACAACTTCAAGAAGATGAGGAAGCTTGAGCACAACACAGTAGTGTATTATGAGTGCCAAAAATGAAAGATTACAAGCCCTAGAAGATAATGGGCGTATATACAATGCACGGGGGAAAAAACCTCCTAGTGAGGGAAAAAGTGCCCCGGCGGTCCTAAGTGTGTTCACACACATCACTACTATAATATGGTAACAAATCCCCCCTGGAGTGATGCGGTGAACAAGAGCTAGCACTCATGTATAGGGAAGTGTCTAGCTATGTGGACGAATCCACAAAAGGGAGTAAGCCCAAAGCTTTGCGAAAAGCTTCGAACTTCTCACGAGGCAGAGCCTTTGTGAAAAGGTCTGCAAGGTTATCCTGTGTTGGCACATAAGCCAAACTGATCTCTCCTGCAGAGAGTCTCTCCCTGACATAATGGTAGTGCACCTCAATGTGCTTCGTACGAGCATGGAACACTGGGTTCCGCGCAACTGCCAATGCGCTCTGACTGTCAGTGAAGATGGTGGTGGCAGATGGCTGCCCAACACCCAAATCAGCCATAAGGCGTCTGAGCCACACACACTCAACCGTAGCTGTGAAAGCTGCCCTGTACTCAGCTTCACAACTAGAAGTGGCCACAGTAGGCTGCTTCTTGCTCAACCATGATATGCATGAGCTTCCAAGCATGAAGCAAAAACCACTCGTGGACACGCGTGTGTCATAACAACCAGCCCAGTCAGAATCTGAAAAAGCATGTAAATCTGGCGGCAATGATCCCCCCTTGGGATAAAACAACCCAAGATGCCGAGTACCACTCAAATAGCGAAAGATACGCTTCACTGCCTGCCAATGCTTAATGCCTGGGCTATGCATAAATCTGCTCACCTGTGAGACTGCAAACTGAATGTCTGGCCTCGTAATGCATACATAAATGAGGCAACCAACAGCTGTCTGATAGAGTGTGACATCAAAGTGATCTCCAGCATCATGAAGACTCAACTTCAAACCTGTCTCCATTGGAGTAGCAATAGGCTTGCAGTCTTCAAGGCCAAATCTCCGCAACAATGTTTCAATATACTTTGTTTGACACAAAGCAATACCTCCATCACACTGCTTAAATTGTATCCCCAAATAATGATGCAAATGCCCCAAATCTGACATCTCAAAAGAGGCATTCAAATCAGCCTTAAAATCAGCAATATGACTCTCATTTGGTCCTGTGAGCAGCATGTCATCGACATAGAGAGCAATGATTAGATGTACACCATCCACACGTTTAGCATACAAAGTGCTTTCTGTTGGACTATTCTGAAACCCATGTGCAGTCAAATATGCATGTATTTTTTCATACCAAGCTCGTGGAGCTTGCTTTAAACCATATAAAGCCTTTTTTAACCTGCACACTTTGTTTTCCTGCCCTCTTTGAACAAAACCACGAGGCTGCGATACATACACCTCCTCATGCAAATCTCCATTTAAGAACGCAGTCTTTATGTCCAGCTGATGTACATTCCAACCATTATGAGCTGCTAATGCACAGATGCTACGAACAGTGGTCATACGACATGTGGGAGCAAAAGTCTCATCAAAATCAATGCCCTTCTCTTGAGCATAACCTTTTGCAACAAGCCTAGCCTTATGGCGATCCACTGTGCCATCAGGCTTACGCTTCAATTTGTATACCCACTTAGTGCCAATGGCCTTCTTGCCAGGGGGCAAGTCACATAAAGACCATGTACTATTCTTCATAATAGCATCGTATTCTGCTTGCATAGCAGCCATCCAATTTTCTGAACTTTGTGCCTCATCAAATGAAACAGGCTCACTTTCATCGCACATACTAGAAACAGCCAATGCATAACAATCTGACGCATAAGAGGCACCATGAGAGCCAGAACGAGTGCGACTAGACAAAGGGGCATCCAACTTGCTGTCACGCAAAGTCTGCACCAGCCATCTAGGCATGTTCCTAGAGCCCTCAATCTCTTGTCTCTCATCCTCAAGTGCATCATGCACATCTGCATCAGATATAGGCTGATCTGTGCCATCATTTAAAACCTGCATAGGCTGAAAAACTGCCTCATGAGGTATTGCACTTGACTGTGCACCACTGAAAAGAGGCAACAATGTATCATAGACATCACGTGAGCTGATATCTGTCTCCTTAGTACATGAAACCAAGGGCTGAACTGCATCTTCCACAAATACAACATCACGGCTAACCAAAATGCGCTTTGTCTGTGGATGATACAAACGATAGCCTTTGCTCTCAGCACTATATCCAACAAAAATACATTTGACAGCTTTGTCATCCAATTTTCTGCGATGTTGCACAGGCACTAATGCATATGCCAGGCAACCAAAAACACGTAAATGGCCAACAGATGGCTTGCGGCTATGCCAAGCCTCATATGGAGTGACAACCTGTAATGCTTTGGTGGGACACCTGTTTAGTACATAAGTGGCACACATGACAGCCTCAAGCCAAAAACCATGTGGTAGACTTTGACTCTTAACCATACATCTTGCCATTTCCATGAGAGACCTGTTTTTTCTCTCAGCCACACCATTTTGCTGTGGTGTATACGGCACTGTACATTGGTGTTTTATCCCACGCTCAGCCAGAAATGCATTAAATTCTGAAGACATATACTCCCCCCCTCGATCTGAACGGAGGGTGCCCATCTTACTTTCTGACACATTTTCAGCCATAACCAAAAACTGTTTGAAGCACAAAAACACTTCGGACTTTGCCTTCAAAGGATATACCCATGCATGCCTGGTAAAATCATCAATGAAAGTCACGAAGTAAAGGTAGTTTCCAAATGATGGAGTTTGCATGGGACCACAAACATCACTGTGAACAAGCTGCAATCTGCGTTCAGCTCTCACTGATCCATCTTTGGGAAAGGAAGCACGCTGCATTTTACCCAATATGCAGCCCTCACAAACATGCTTGACAGGTGCCTCAAGCTTAGGCAAAGAAGACACCATTTCAGATTTCTGCAGGCGCAGCAAACTTGCAAAATTCAGATGACCAAAACGTGCATGCCACAGTTTTGCATTTGAAATAGCCTGCGTATCCATAATAGCACATGCTGAATCCTCTACACATTTGCCATCCATATTGAGCTTATACAGCCCTCGACATAGTGAACCAGATGCTACAATGATGTCACCACAAGAGAGATCATGAACAGTACATCTGTCATCCAGAAATTTTACAACCAAACCTGTTTTGGCAAATGCGGAGACTGACAGCAGATTCTTTTTGATCCCTGGCACATACAATGCATCAAAAAGTGTAAAGGTGTTGCCATTTGCAACATTCAGCACAATCTGTCCAACTCCTTCAACAGGATAAGAGGAGTTATTGGCACAAGTGACAGTATTCCCTGTGGGAGCAGACTCAAGGAAAGTGAATAAACTGCGCTGCGAGGTGATATGCTTAGTGGCACCACTGTCAAAGTACCATACATCTGAATCTACTGCAGACATACATGTGTCATGCAAAGATGGGTCATAACTGCACTGCGCATTGAATGCCCATTCTGTATCTAGCACAACATTAGCAGATTCATTGTTAGAAGGAGAGGCATCTGCAACAGCCATACTAGCCTCTTTCTTCTTAGCCTCTTTCGCAGCCAGCTTAGGACACGCTTTGATGACATGATCATTTCCCTTACAGTACTTGCAAAATGTCTTCTGTTTGTCACCCTTCTTCTCATCTTTGTCTTCCTTCTTTGGTTGCGCAGCATTTGCAGATTTCTGCTTACTAGAAGAAAAGCCAGCTTTACCTTTCCCGCTTCTCTGACTAGCAACGAAAGCTTGATCTGCGACACGCATAATATTCCTGTTTTGCCTTGACTGGTCTTCTTGCAGCAAAACAGAAACTAACTCCTCAAATGATAAGGCATTGGGATTGCCTTTCATCATCAAGCGAAGAGTGGAAGCAAAACCCTGATAAGAATCTGGTAGACCATTCAAAACAGTCTGCACAAGTGAACTGTCTGACAGGATTTCATCTGCAGAAATGAGCTGCTCTTTGAAATCCTTGATCTTTGTCAAAAAGCTATCCATAGAATCACCTTCGTTCATATGCTCACTCTCCAACTGTTTTCGGAGGTAAGCAACACGAGCCTCATTTCTTGCCTGATACAATGTGGCAAGTACATCCCAAGCATCCTTAGAAGTCCTGCAGGAGCGAATATGTGGGATAATGGTACGTTTGACAGACAGCGCAATCAAGGCATGAGCCTGCGCATCTCTACCATCCCAACGAATCTGCTCTGCTGAAAGTGGTGGTTCTCGAACAGCTGCTACAGCACTTGTGCCTGCACCATCATCAACAATACCTGTTTCTGATGTGTTTGCAGCATTCCCAGCCACAATAGGACGTGCATCAATTCCCTGCACAATGTTTTAACCCCTTTGCTACCAATACATGTCGCATCATATATGCCCACAATGGATAGTTGGTGCCATCCAACTTATCCTCAGCAGCCAACATGCGGAATACATCATTGTTGTCAGCCATGGCCAATGACTGTACTACTAGATGTAAATGCTGTCTGTAAGAGGAAAACCTGTATAAAATTGACCTGTGCTATGTAGCACAGCCCAAAACAGACGAATGGGAACCTGTCCTGCAGATTTCAATCTTGACAGAAAATCTGCACAGTAGGACGATTTTGCCTGCGCAGTACTTGGAATGCAAAAACGGAGGGCGAAATGACCGCATATACTAACCTGCACAGACGCTCGTGAAACCTCGTCGCAATCGGAGGAGATGAAGCGGCAGGTGCCGGTGATGCTGCCCGGGAGGAGGAAGCCTGCTCTGATACCAATTGTTGGAATTAGGGTTGCAGGAATGCACACACAACTTCAAGAAGATGAGGAAGCTTGAGCACAACACAGTAGTGTATTATGAGTGCCAAAAATGAAAGATTACAAGCCCTAGAAGATAATGGGCGTATATACAATGCACGGGGGAAAAAACCTCCTAGTGAGGGAAAAAGTGCCCCGGCGGTCCTAAGTGTGTTCACACACATCACTACTATAATATGGTAACACCATCATGCTTCTAATCATCATCATCATTTGTGACATGTCATTTGTCAGGCATGGCTTGTGCATTTTCTCCTCCCAATCAATTTGATACATTGGCTACATTTGTAAAATTTGGCCCAATTTGCACATGATTTGTCCTATGTGGTGTCATATTTGCATTGTTGTTGCCCCCTTGTAAATTTATGTTCTCTTCACCAATTATCTCTACATGATCCTCATTCACCATTTCCCTATCTTCTCTTATCTCTTAAAGTCCCACTGCTTGTTTGGATGGATGGCCCCTTGTCATAATGGCTGAAAATGGAAAATGGCTCGTAGAAGCCTTAAATGGTGTTGGACATTGGTGATATAGGGCTCTATGGATAGCTCTTCTTGCTTAGTATCCGAATATGCATTTTTTTAAAGATAGCCCTAGTATTCTTTGTTTTAGGGTTTGTATAACACTGTTTGAAAATAGTAATTTGGCTCCAAAACCCTAAAATGAGATTGGAATTTTGTTAACAATAGCTTGTTGGAAAGCTCTTGAGTGGTACTATCCCTACACTAAATCCTGTTGCTTGAGCCAAAGTGGAAATACTCTCTATTTTGACTTTTGTAAAAAGCCAACTATGTGTGTTGACCAAGCACGCGATACCCAATTCCAATTTTTTTTTTTGTGCCATTTGGTAGGTCTTAGGGAGTGCTATAAGAATATCCAATGACTTTTGTGAACCTCCAAAACCCCTTGGACTGAATTAGGGTTTTATGAATCCGGTCAAACCCTAAATTAGGCCCACTTTCGGTATCCGATTTATGTAACCAATAGCTTGTTTTAAAGCTCTAGAGAAGCACTTTGCAATGATGTAGAGACCTTGTCACTTGCCCAAAACCCTGATGAGACTGAATTAGGGTTTTTTCTCACAGCCACACATGAATTTTTGAATTTTGGATGTGTTGAATCATTGGAGATGCTTGATGAAGCTTGAGTACATGCTTGAGCTTATGGATATTTGTATATTGAGCATGAGTCATGCTTAAAATCAATTTGTAAGTGATCCCAACTCATCTATTTGAGATTCATTCACTCTCCACATCACTTTGTATTACACCTTCTATTTCTAGCATACCAATAATGTGTGAGGGTACCCCAGTATATGGTGGAGAGACCGAGGGGAGCATGTCTTGAACTTACGGTGCCGTGAGTATCGTGGGAAAGCAATACAGTGAGAGATTAGGTACATAGTGGTGAAGAAATGGCCCAAACCTTTGCCCTTGGATCGTAAACTTGGGTAAAGGGGTTAAAAGAGCTTGGCCGGGAGATCGGCAAGCTTCAACACACTTCATCGACATACATTCTCAAGGCAACATCAAGACAAATCTTATGGACAAAACGATGCATGGGTGAGGCATTAGTGCATACTTATGCAGTAATTTTGGCATGCAAAAAGTGACTTGCAGTGGTCAAATGCACATGTAATTGGAATTGATTTCACACTAAGGCAATTTGGCAATGAATGTATGTGTGTTGTGACACTTGATTACATTGAGATTTTGCCCCAATTTCAAAGAAGATGCAGTCAGAACCAAATTTCCAATGCCTTGATGCACACCATTAATACTCTTCAATGCCCTTCATAGCATAAGGTTTTGCCAAGATTTTACACATTTGGCATAGTACCATTTACATGCATTTGAAGCATCCAATAACCAATAACCAATAGCATTTGAGCATTTGGCATACCAATTACATGCATTTGAGCATTTGAAGCATCCAATAACCAATAGCAAGGCGATTAATGCTTCCAAAAGCTTGCAATCAGCCACAATACTCTTCAAGAGGATGTACATGATTGATACTTAGCAAGATTTGTCAAAACGAGAGCAATGGTTGATTAATTGGCCCAGATGGTGAAAAGATTTGCTTAATGTCATCATTAATTGGTTCTAATGATGATTAGGCAATGCTAATGGCATGGATTAATGGCCAACAATGAGAAATTAGGGTTTCTTGGAAGAAAACCCCAAATCTTGAGTGTAGATTCAAGAGATCAATCAATTGATGCAAGAAAATGTTTAGCAATTGCTCAAATATTACCATGGAGCCTCAAGCTTGAGTGTTGATGGAGAAATGCCCTGATGAAAGACATGAAGACGAATTTGCAGCTTGTTGGAGAGTCCATGGACTTCATTTCTCAAATAGAGCTCTAAAATGCTTAAAGTTGGTAGAAAACACCATAGCTAATGCAAATAGAGTATCCAAGCTTGTGACTCTTGATTTTGAGGCTATTTTCGTAAAAAAACGGCACCTACTGGTAGAAATCACTGCCGCCACTTTCCTCCTTGGTCAAACACCATGCTAATCATGCTCATCAATGACTACAAAGTGCTAGCTAAGTGCTAGGGATCATGTATGTGAAGCTTGAGCAAGATTTGTGATGAAACTTGTGAGATTTTAGGGTTTTCTTGAAGCAAAGGTAAGGCTCAAATTTTTGCAGCTCTCCATGGCCAAATTTAGGGAAACTTGGATCAATAGAAAGCTCTGATACCACTGTAATGAACTAGGGTTGGCCACTGAAAGCATAGAGTGACAACATGGGTGTAGGAGCACCATCCATGGGCAAAGAGAAGGGGAAGGGTTGCCATGAAAACTCGATAGCTTATAATCTTGATTAGTATGAGTTAATTGTAATTAGTAAGTCTCATTGGCCTATATACCATGGCCCCCTTTTCACACACTTATTATTGTCCACCCTCCTTGGCAAGCCTATGTCCCCCACTTACTCTTAGCCCCTTGGCCTTTTATAACTTGTGCTTGGCCCTATGTACACTTCCCATGTGTCCACAGCTTCATTACAATCAAGAAAACTCGAGGGTTTATGTTAGTTTTGAGAAAGCCCTTTTCTAAATCACTAGGGCTGCTTATTAAAGTTTTGAGAAAGCCCTTTTTTAAATCACTTCTAAATCGTTTTTGTGGCTGGAGACGATGAAACTGATGACAAAAGCATTTCTCTGTTCGAGTCTCAGAACGAGTTCGCTAATCTCCTGACCCCATCTCTAAAAACAAAAACAAATAGGGCTGCTTCAAACAGTCGCAAAGCTCCGCCCAGAACGAGTAATCCTATTTTGAAAAGATACATCCTTCATTCCATGGAGCGGCTTGCATTTTCGCCACATGCACCATCGGATAAGCTATGGCGATCACAAAGCCAGCACCATCAGCTTCGCAACCTGCAGGCTCATTGGTGCCCTCGTACAGTTCCCTTCTCTTGCAATGGGGCGGCCCTCCCCTTCAAGTGCAGAGCCATGGTGGCTGAAGACAAGGCTGCCCCTGGTCTCTCCTACAAGGATGCTGGTGTTGACATCGATGCCGGAACCGAGCTTGTCCGCAGGATTGCAGCTATGGCTCCTGGCATCGGCGGCTTTGGTGGCCTTTTTCCGCTGGGTACTGTTCTTCTCTATGCCTCTATGCATCTTTTTTTTTTTGGTCGTAATTTAATATCAATGCTTTATGGTTTTTTGGTGAACAGAATGTTAGAAGTCATCTCCTGTCTATTTGTATACATCAGGGCCTCTGTTGTGGGTGTGCCCGCCCGTATATCATTTTTCCACACTCCCCGTATTTTTTCCCTATTTTTCCCATTTTTTTCTAGTGGCTGGAGGGCTCCCAGTTGATGCCAGGAGCATCTGGAGCTGGCCGACTGCTATTTTTCAGCAGTCGTGGGATTTTACCTAGTCGTGGGCACTTTCTAGAGCTGGCCGACTGCCCTCATGGGCTTGTATATATTGTCCCTCATCCTCCTACACTTTCTCATTCAGTATTTCCGGGATCTTGTGTATAGAGAAGAGTTTACACACATCTCTCTGTGTTTCTTGTGCTGATTATTTTCTGCAGTCTACTTGCTCTTGTCTACCCAAGTTTGGATATCATTTTCGCTGCATATTCTGACATGGTATCAGAGCCCTAGGCTCTAGGAGATCTTGGGCGTTTTTCTGAGCAAGAGGGGGAGCAACAGGTTGCTGATCGGTGGACTGTTTCGGGCTGAACGGGAAGTGAAGGTGCAAGAGGAAGGCGGGCAAAGGGGCTGGACAGCCACTGGCATATTTTCTGATTTTCAGATTTTTCCCACCCACCCACCCTTCAGATTACTCTCCGAGATGGTGGATTTACTAGAGATGGCTGAGAAGCACGTGAAGATTCCGACTCTCCCCACGTTCCCAGTGGATCGGCAGTTGGACGGGTCCAATTATGACATCTGGAAGGTCATGATGGAGTCAGTTCTGGAGTCATATGATCTTGCTGATTTTATTATCAAAGGGGTGCCAAGGCTGGAAGCTGAGGAAGGGGAGTTATTATCGACGAGGAAGGACCGAGAGGCACAGGCACAAATGTGGGACCGTGTCAACGCCAGGGTCTGGTCGTTTATTTTCCTCAATTGCACACCACAGGTGATCAATCATGTGAAGCACATGACGCTGGCGAGAGGCATATGGGAGCACTTGGCTTCTTTGTACAATAGGGTGTCACCCATGAAGCGGATATCCTTGGAAGTGCAGATGCGGGTTATGAACCCTGCAAAGTCTTCGACGATGCGGGAACACATTAACAAGCTGCAGGCCCTTCAGCAGGAAGTCCTTCAAGCTGGGAAAGAGATATCATCTGAAGATATGGCCATCACGTTACTTTCCCACTTGCCTAGTCAGTATTCTGCTTTCTATTCCTCGTTGATCACTAGTGGCAGGCTCAGCACCATTACTTGGGAGGAGCTTGTGCCAATGGTCCTGGACCAGGAGGAACGTTTTACGAACCCTCCTCACGGCGGAGGTTCGGAGGCCTTAACTGGTCAACAGTCGAAAGGCCGTAATACCAACAAGGGCAAAGGGAAGGCTTCACCGGAGAAGTCTTCCGAGAAGAAGCCTAATCCAAAACGAGAGAAGCTGAAGGCCGAAAGATCGTGTAATGATTGTGGCGAGAAAGGCCACTACTGGAGGAAGTGCCCTAAACGGACAGGGAAGAGTGCTGAGTCCTCAGCCTCAGCTGCGAAGACTCCGGCATTTGTGCACTTGGAGATGGTGGACTCCGATGCTTCATCATCTTCGAGCGAGGAGGCAGCTGGCTTCACCGCAAAGGATACCCGGGAATGGATTCTCGACAGTGGTGCTTCCAGGCACATGACTCCATCCCATGACTTCTTCCTGGATCTGAAACGGCAGTCAGGTCGTATCTTTATTGGCGATAACTCCACTATTCCGATACATAGTGAGGGCCGGATGGAGATTATTCCCGACGGTAAGGGGGGCAAGCATGCTTCCCGTGTTCTTTATGTCCCTGCTCTGGGCTTTCATCTTTTGTCAGTGCATGAGGTATGCAAGACTGGCTTTCGGGTGGAATTTGAGGAGCATTCAGTTGCTCTAAGGGACCGTGAGACAGGCAAAGTTGTTTGGGAAGGCGGTGTGGAGAATGGCATCTACAAGCTCTCTACACTCTCCTCACTGACAGGCTCTCAGGTCGGAGACTTGTGGCACTTTCGTTTTGGCCACTTAAATGTGGATGCTTTGCGGCGCGCCTTCCGGGACCAGATGGTGGTTGGCTTGCCAGATGTTGGTAGTAGGCAAGGACGCTGCAGTTCTTGCATACGTGGTAAGCAGCACAGGGAATCCTTTCCGAAGCAGGCTTCCAGGCGGGCTTCGAAACCTTTGGAGTTGATTCACACTGACTTTTTGTGTGGACCACAGCAGATACCATCCTTGGGAGGATCTCTCTACTTCATGCTGCTTGTTGATGATTGTACCAGATTCACGTGGGTCTACTTTCTTTCACAGAAGGACCAGGCTTTTGCTCGGTTCAAGGATTGGCACGTGATGGTGGAGAAAGAGTTTGGATTTCAGGTCAAGACTCTCAGGGCTGACAAAGGAGGTGAATTCTCCTCGACTGTATTTTTCCGGTTTTGTGCAGATCATGGCATCAAGAGGGAATTGGCCAATACCGGATCGCCTTCGGAGAATGGAGTTGTTGAACGTAAGAACATGACTGTGGTGGAGATGGCGAGGACTATGCTGGAGCATCGTGATCTTCCTCGTTCACTTTGGGGTGAGGCTGTGGCAACAGCTGTCCATACCATTAACTGCTCTCCGACGACTTCTGTACCCCATATGACTCCATTTGAGGCATATTTTGGCAGGAAACCCAATGTCTCGCACTTCCGTGTCTTTGGGAGTGACGCGTATGTACATATTCCGAAGAAGCAGAGGGGGAAGCTTGACTCCAAGTCCCGCAAGCTGGTATTTGTGGCGTATAACTCTCTTTCCAAGGGATACAGGTTGTATGATCCAGAGAGGAACGAGATTGTTGTCAGCCGGGATGTGGTCTTTGACGAGCATGTTCCAGCATCCACTGTCGAGGAGCCGCCACTTCTTGGAGATCCAGAGTCTGATGATGATTCCCAGTCTACCACTCCAGTTGATCCACCTCAGTCATCACAGGAGGTTGAGCCCGCAGTTGGAGTTGAGCCCCCGCGATCACAGGAGGCTCCACGATCTGTTCGAGTACCTAGGTGGTTATTAGACACCCTTCGGGAGTCAGGTGTCACGGAGCTACCCTCCGAGTGGACCATAGAGGACGGCCCTCGAAGATCACATCGAGTCCGAGATAAAAGCAACACGGCGGAGCTTCTTCAGGTGAACTATGCTCTTATGTCTCATATCATGCGGGATAAAGAGCCCACTTCCGTAAAGGAAGCCCTTTCACAGGATACTTGGAGGGAAGCCATGCAGGTGGAACTTGACGCCATCGAGAAGAACAACACTTGGGAGTTGGTACCGAGGCCGTCGAAGCGGTCAGTCATTGGTATCAAATGGGTCTTTAAGACCAAGTACGCGGCTGATGGGTCGGTGGACAAACACAAAGCCAGGCTCGTGGCTAAGGGTTATGCTCAGCGGCCAGGCATCGACTACGAGGATACCTTTGCACCGACAGCACGGATGACCACGATTCGGACCGTTCTTGCCCTTGCTTCTTCTCAGAGGTGGCCCGTGTACCAGATGGATGTAAAATCGGCGTTCCTTAATGGTGACCTGCAGGAGGAGGTGTACGTTGAGCAGCCTCCAGGCTTTATTGTTCCAGGATCGGAAGGGATGGTTTACAGGTTACGTAAGGCCTTGTATGGTCTTAAGCAGGCTCCCAGGGCTTGGAATCAGAAGATTGATTCCTTCTTTATTCGGACTGGATTTCAGAGATCGGTTGCAGATCCGAACCTGTATCTCTTTCGGGAACGCGGCATGGTCACACTCATCATCCTTTATGTGGATGATCTCATTCTCACCGGCGGTCATGTGGAGCACATTGGAGTGACGAAGGCTGCCTTGTCAAAGGAGTTTGAGATGACCGACTTAGGCTTACTCCACTTCTTCTTGGGATTGGAGATCTGGCAGACCCAGAGGGGGTTTTTCGTCTCTCAGCAGCGGTATGTTCATGAGTTGCTTGAGGCCTTTGGGATGGAGAACTGCAAGCCTATTACTTCGCCGATGGACCCGAACACAAAGTTAACTGTTACAGATCCTTGTGAGCCAGTTGATGCCTCGCAGTACCGAAAGTTGGTTAGTTCATTGATCTGGTTGCTGAACACCAGATTGGACTTGAGCTTCTCCGTGGGGCTGTTGAGCTCTTTTATGCAGACGCCATTGAAGACTCATTGGGACGCAGGATTGCGGATCTTGCGGTATCTGCAGAGTACGAAGGATCTGGGACTCTTTTACACAGGAGGGAATGGAGTCAAGCTCCAAGGTTGGAGTGACTCAGATTGGGGAGGAGATCCAGACACGAGGAGGTCTACTTCAGGATACACTTTTACCCTCGGCTCAGGAGCGGTTTCTTGGAGCAGCAAGAAGCAGCCAACTATTGCCCTTTCTTCGACAGAGGCAGAGTATCGGGCTGCTTGTGGTGCTGCTTGTGAGGTTGTATGGCTGCGGAGGCTGCTAGGCGAGATGGGGTTTCCACAGAGGGAGCCCACAGTCATCCAGTGTGATAACCAGAGTTGTATAGCTATTGCTCGGAACCCGGTTTTCCATGCCCGGACCAAGCATATAGAGATACAGTATCACTTTGTTCGTGAGAAGATCTTGGCGGGTGACATCTTGCTACTTTATTGTTCGACGGAGGACAATGCGGCGGACCTCTTCACGAAGTCTCTACCTCAGGCTACGCTCAGGCGGCACTCCAGCTCCCTGGGGTTGGTTACACAGCCAGGAGCTGAGAGGGGGTGTTAGAAGTCATCTCCTGTCTATTTGTATACATCAGGGCCTCTGTTGTGGGTGTGCCCGCCCATATATCATTTTTCCACACTCCCCGTATTTTTTCCCTATTTTTCCCATTTTTTTCTAGTGACTGGAGGGCTGCCAGTTGATGCCAGGAGCACTCTGAAGCTGGCCGACTGCATCTGTATCAGTCGTGGGCTGTAGGAGTGCTGGCCGACTTGTTCTGTCTAGGCGTGGGGCATCTGGAGCTGGCCGACTGCTATTTTTCAGCAGTCGTGGGATTTTACCTAGTCGTGGGCACTTTCTAGAGCTGGCCGACTGCCCTCATGGGCTTGTATATATTGTCCCTCATCCTCCTCCACTTTCTCATTCAGTATTTCCGGGATCTTGTGTATAGAGAAGAGTTTACACACATCTCTCTGTGTTTCTTGTGCTGATTATTTTCTGCAGTCTACTTGCTCGTCTACCCAAGTTTGGATATCATTTCCGCTGCATATTCTGACACAGAAGACCCTTTCGTTGTTAGAAAATACCAAGGTCTTGAAAAAGATCTGTCAATGGTATGCACATATGATTTACACATGCCTTAGAAAATTTCTCAATTGGTACATAAGACCCTTAAGTTGTCAAAATGTACATGCATATGGGGTCCTTTGGTTGTCGAAATGTCCATAATTCTGCATATGGGGTCCTTTGGTTGTCGAAATGTCCATAATTCTTAGGAACCACCCTCAATGGTATGCACATGAAAGCTCATGGATATGTCAAGTACCAGTACTGTTTGCAACTATGGGCCATTTAAAGTCCTTGCTGGCCTTGGCAGTTTTGGAGGGATCTGTTGCATTTTTATGGTCTCCATCCTGACCTGAATTAAATTTCATGTCTTTTTGTTTCATTCTCTCCGCACATATACCTAGGGACAATCAGGAAATGTCTTGTGTTGGGCGAAATGAGCTGTATATCAGTATCAAGATTTGACATGATATGACACAGGGCATTCAGTGCTTCCTTTGCTGGTTATTACCATTATCTATGTAGAATTGTTCCATCACTCAGAGTGCAACTCTTCTGTTTTGCTTTCTGGATTAAGTACGCTGTGCGTATTATCACAATTACCATGGGCTTGGGCCTCTGCAGTTGTCCCTTGCTCTTCCTTTAATTTAATCTAGGAATTTGACACACAAAGAGGGCGGGCAATAAGCTTAATCATCTCCTCCTTCCATTTGCAAGCCCTTTGTTCATAGGGACTAGGGGAGAAACGATGAAGCTGCATGTGAACACATTCGGCATGTCTTTGCTAGCCCTTGTTGTAGAAGAACAAAGTCTGGTGTCCTAGATTTAGTAGAGCCCTCCATGTTGTCAGGTCATCACACTTGGACTTGGGAGACTGTTGACCCTTTGTGGTGGGTGGCTTGTTGGCCCCTTTACCTCAAACAGGATACGCAGCAGTGTTTGGGGGAAAATAAATGAGTGAACCTGACATGAATCCTTCTCACCATGGATTGAAGAGGAAAATGTAATTTTGAACAAGCATTTTCTTCCTAGTTTCATCCAATTACTACCATTTTTTGAAAAATTGGAGGTGGCATTTTCCTTCTCCTCTCAAATGAAGCAGATTTTCCAGAAGTTGAGCAGGCTCTAAGATAAAGCGAACCTTTCTTTTCCCGAACCCTAATACTCAGCTGTTGGAAGTGGGCCTTATAAGTAAATGGCTGGGTCAAAAGATGGGGCCTTAAACTTGTCCTCTGCTTACAAGTGGAGTAGGAACAAAGTGGATGGTGAAAGCTTAGTTTGGTTTTTGTTGCACTTGTGAGGTCTGTAAACAAGTGACGCAGCTATGCTTTTGAATGAAGCAACAGAAAGCACACAACAATGATAGGCCTACCTGTTACAAAATAGTTATTGCAAAGCCATCCTGTGGGCCACATCACCTTCAAGTGACAAAAGCATTGGTCAAAAGAATCTATGCAGATGATTAGTCAAGGAAGGGTGACGTAAGTCAATCCGTAGACCTTGAAGTGTCTGAAAGCTGCTGCTTTTATGCTGCAAGCTGAATTGATCAAGTTTAATATTTATTGCTATAACATGTGGTAAATGCTTGCTAACATCTTTGACAAAAAGCTCGTCTCAAAAAAATGTCCCTCTTTTGACAGGTGATTCATATCTAGTAGCTGGTACAGATGGCGTGGGAACCAAATTAAAGCTTGCGTTTGAGACAGGAAAGCATGATACCATCGGAATAGACTTGGTAGGGCTCAATCAAATTGATCTTGTGAGCTAAATTTCGAGATGGAGAACTGTTTGTTGTCTGCTGCTATGCACTTTCAAGAGTGTAGTTGCTTGTACAACAGGTGGCGATGAGTGTTAACGACATCGTAACGTGCGGGGCAAAGCCTCTGTTTTTTTTGGACTATTTTGCAACAAGTCAACTTGACGTTGATCTAGCGGAGCAGGTTAGTGCATACACCATATATTGATGTTTCACACTCCGTGTTTACCAAAGATCTTTATGTGTCAGCTCTTTTTATCACCATGACATGCTTGCTTGCTTCACATCCTTGAATGTCTTTAATGTATCTGAAATCTTTTCAAAGGGCCAGTAAAAACTATGTGCTTCGCATGGCTACTTACATAGTCTAATAAACAGATCTGTTGGCTTAAATCCATGGTGTGGAGCTTGATTATGAGATCATTTTAAATATGGTTTTCTTGCTCTGAAAAAAGTTATATACTGTTGCAGTTGTCTCATGCAGGTAATAAAGGGCATTGTAGAAGGATGCAAGCAATCAGACTGTGTTCTCCTAGGTGGAGAGGTAAACTTTATAGTGTGCTTCCTGTTTAAGCAACATGCGTTTACACAATTGCTGGAATGGTATTTCGAGTATTTGCAGTCTTCATTTGGTTGGGAGTCTACTTTTCGACAGTGGAGTGTTGGTGTGTGTTAAGTAGTCTTGTGGTAGTGTAATTTATCATAAGTGGCATCATAAAGATCTTGAGCTTGCAGAAAGGTGTTCAAGAGCCAGTGCTCATCATCTCCGTGTGGAGGATTGGGAAAGGGTAGTTTGGTATCCACCTTCCAAACGGTGCAGATATCCTAACAGTCCGTGCCTCAATGGCTAGCAGCGCCCTGCCTCCCAAGTCTTCCCCCCTTAAGTGTATTTGCTTTATAAACCCTTATGGGAGTGCTAAACCCAAGGTAAAAGCTGAAAGAACTGTACATCAATCACCTCAGTGTGTTCACCAGCTGGAATAGATGTATGCAAAAAACTTAGTCGAAATGCAAGAATCGGCTGCTCTTGTTCTGCTTCTCTGCTAGCTTTCAGGCTAGATTCACACTGATTTTTGAATTGCTGAGGGACAAATTTGTGCACTAGAGTTTTTGGAGGGTGAAGCTCCAATGAGGTGGGCTGGCCCCTTGAGTAGAACTCTAAGCCCCTCCCTATTGCTGGTCGGCTAGTATCATCAGCCTACAAGTGCTTTTGACTTTTTTTCATCTGTCTAACTGACTCCAATGATTGGAAGCTGTATAGTGGTTAGAAGTGATGTAACTCTTACTTAATCCCATGGCCTGATGGGCATTTGTAAACGTTTAGGAAAGTTGACAAGGGTTTTCACGCCATTGTGTTGTAGGCCAAAAACTTCATGATAACAAAAAAAGGTTGTATCAAGGATTCTTGCAAACAGACTTGGCAGTCTAGGATTCTAGTTACATAGACAAGTTCTCATCAACTCCTTTCTAGGAATCCGGGATCGCCAACATGTCCTCATCACCCACAAGAGTCACTTACCAAGACACCAAATGCATTCCTAGTAAGAATTGGCAGAGACAAAGGTGCTTTCAGTAGCTTTTTGGAGTTCCCTTTTCTTATGCAACCTACATTTCCTTTCATGTAAAGCTTTCCCATTCTCCAAGTTTTTAGAAGAACCAACCTTATCTTTAGACTTTGCATGTGAGACTCCTCCATTTTCTTTCTTGATGACATGAAAAGGTAAGGGCTATTCTCGAATGGGATGTTCCCAAAAATGCTCAAGAGATCCGCTCTTTCATAGGTCTTTGCCAAGCATACAACACCCATATGGACAAGTTTTCCGACCTTGCAGCACCTCTTATAGATTTTCTCAAAGGCATGAAGACGTGTCGACAGAAGGTGTCCATCTCAAGGGCAAAAAAGAAGGTGTCTGTCTCACGGGCAAAGTACTCAAGGCATTTCATGCAATGAAAAAAGTTTCTTTTGAGTCTCCGGTTCTCAAATTGGCTTCATGGGATGATTCTTTTGAGGTAAGCACCGATGCCCCCATAGGAGCTGTCCTCCAGCAAGAAGGTGCCCGGTGGCTTATTATAGCTGGAAATTAAATGATGCAAAAAAGAACTATTTTGTGTCTGATAAAGAGCTATTGGGGGTGATGACAACACTTAAGCATTGGAAACATTTCCTTTGCAGGAGAGATTTCACAGATAAGATAGATCATCAAGCACTTAAATGGTTGCAAACCATGCCTAGTGCCCAGTAGAGTGACAGACAAGCCAGATGAAGTCAGATCTTCCAACAGTTTGGAGGTGTGATTGAATACATCTCTGGCTCAAATAAGCATGTTGTCGATGCTCGGGTGTGTCTTTTAATGAATAGACATGTCCTTTGATAGTGACCCATGTGTAAGGGTGTGACCCTTCACAGGTGTCCTTTCAGTTAATAAGGGATTAAGGAGTAATTAAGGAAAGATTAAGAGAGTTAGTCACAATCGTGACAAATACCCTTGCCTTCAATATTTCTTCGCGATGGAAGCCTCCAAAACAGTCCCCAACAGCCGGTATTCTTCATGGGCAGCCTTCAAGTGAGAGAGAAAGAGAGTAGCCATCATTAGGGAAGCCTTCAACGGTGGTAGAGGCTAGTGTGCAGCAAGAGAGCCTCCATTAATGAAGAGAGAGGGCTCCAATTTATAGATTTGGACCTCCCATGAGCTAAAATGGCAAGAGAAGGCTACAATGACAAGTGGAGAGCCACACAATAGCTGAAGTGACAAGTGTGAGGCCACTTGTCTCACTTTGATCCACTTTCTAACAAGTGTCAGGCCACTTGTCTCACTTTGGTCCACTTTCTTGCCACATGTCCCAATCTAAGAGATGGATCCTTCCATAAACTTTATCTCTAAAAATATCCCAACTAGTAGACATTCTGTCATAGGCACTTTGACAACTCTTGGTATCTGCTCAATTCCAGATGTAATGACGCGAACAAAATTTCCATCGGAGTCGGGCCAAAAATAGCAACTCTCCTAAATTTTAGGAGTGTGGTCCTTTGTATTCTAGGATAATCCCCCATTCCCAAAGCTTGTACTTTCCAAATATTTAGACATCCTGGAGTCCACCAGACTCCTTTCATACTGGGAAATGTCCAGGCTGGTGACAAACCCTAAGGCTTCTACTGACTTCTACATGCATAAATGATTCTCTCCAAGTGGGTTGAGAGACTTGACTGACTCACTCTCTAAGACTGAGGAATGACCTCGTGCCTGACATATCCTGGACTGAGGATTACAATGGGGTCATAGCATACGACAAATATCAAATCCTAAAGGGTTCTACTGTTGTACAGTGTTGCACTGATGATGAGCCATCTTGTCACCATGCACTAGTGCAGAGTGCATGTGACACCAAGAGACCGGGCTCCAAGGATTGCGTCTTCCCCTCCGCACGCAGGAGGAGCTGCTGGACTCAGAGTTTGCATACGACTTAGCAGCTTTCCAGGAAGGAGATGTAGGGAATCTACAGAGATTTGCGAAGATGATTGAGGTTTTTTGTCGCGCATCAGGAGCACATATCAACTAGCACAAGTCGTGTGGTTTTTGGGTAGGCTCAGCACCCGCCCCGACTTGGCAACCTGTTGAGGATTTCTAGTGGATCCCGAGGGGCACTCCAGTTCGATATCTCAGCTGCCAGGTTGGCATTGATACCTCTCCCGGGCAACAACTCGCCCCGCTTCTTTTGAGTATTCGGAAGAAGCTTCTTTATTGGAGCTCGACTAGGCTACCCATAGCACGCAGGGTGGTGGTGGCGAACCAAGTACTTCTGGCCACCATGTGGTACATCACTTCATGCTAGGCCTTTTCTCAGGCTTGTATTGGCAAAGTACAGCGATTGATCCGGAATTTCTTATGGGCCGGAAGTGATGGGAGGCCAACAAGGGCCAAGGTGGCATGGAGAGTGATTATTCAACCTCGTCACGAAGGTGGGCTAGGCCTCATTGACCCAACTATTGAGAGCCACACCCTACCAGGCAAGTTGATTGTTAGAGGCCTCCTTCCCGGTGGTGAGCCCTGGAAGGATTTTCTGTTGGCAAGGATTTCAACCGGCACTCTGTCTTGGGGGCCCTTGGCCGCAGAGTACGCAATGGATCTTCACAGAGATGTGAGCCCGTGGTTTTAGCCTGGCTTTTAAGGATAGATTTGCAGCCAGCTTACTTCATGCTTGGGAGCACCTTAGGCCCGCCCTCAGACAGATAGCTCCAATTGCATCATAGGAGCGGCTTCAGCAGTCTTTGGTCTAGAACCCCTTGATCCATTTACCCAGTGGCCACATGCTAGGAGCCTGACCGCACGTTTCATGGGGCACCTTGAGCATGGGACCAACCAGGTCTCTTGGAGATTGGATCGCCCACAGGCAGTTACCCCTAAAGGTGCAGGAGGAGGCCCCCTTCTTCACATATACTGCGTAGCTAGGCCGCAGGGTACAAATGCCCGAGATAGATGGCACACCGGCAGCAGCAGCACATTGGCAATCTAAGGGCCTCTCATAGCGTTTCCTTTCAGATTTCTAGAAGACTGTGGGACAGCTTTCGGCCAAGAAAGATCACCCTCTTTTTTTGGTTGATGGCACATAGGAGTTTAGTGGTACTTGGCTAGCAGTTGGTGAGCGACCAAGGGCTTGCCCGCGGTGCGCCACCCCCAGGAGACTCAGAGACATTGTCTTTGGGAATGCCCGAAGGCTCGGCAAATGTGGCAGAGGATTCTCCGCATCTTTGCTATGGATAGGGCATGGACCCGGATCATCACATGGGGCGTTATCGCTTGGGCCACAGAGGCTGGAGTGGTTAGGGCTTATGAGGAGGATGGGGGAGGGCTAGGCCTTCCGATCTCTCACCATCGTATTGCAGCGGTACCAGTCACATCCCCACCTACAGGCGACTAGCGAACAGGCTCATGCCAGATATGGGAGATTTGCAGTAGCGTAGCAGCCTGGCACATTTGCCGTGCTAGATGCAATGAGGCCATATAGGGTACCCACACTCCGCCCGCGAAGACTATCAGGAGCATAAGGCTCGATATCATTCACCCCCTCCACAATCAATGGGGGAAGTTATAAGGAGGTTCAGACCGCATGCGGAAGCGGCGAGAAGCTTTCTTGCAACTTTGGAGGCCGGGCCCTTTCCTCACAAATAGACGAGGAGACCCCACTTGGCACTACAAACCACCTGTGGTTGTTCCCACCCCCTCCCCATGTATGAGATAGCCCTCCCAACACGGCCAACCGGAGGAGAAGCATCTCTTCCCCTCATGATCATTTGACTCCCGCCCTTAAATGAGGCAAGTTTCTATGTAGCCCGTGGTGGTTGTATCTAGCGCTTTGTGGCTGTTTTCTTTAACTAATTGAAGGATCTTTTTCTCAGGAAAAAAAAGTAACCAACCATCATGGATGGTATAGTGACCTTGTTCTACTTGTAAAGCCAATCTATACTGAGTCCCAAATTCCAATGAACCCTCGTATTGTGCCTTCATTCTGTCGAGATCTTTTCCTTGTATTTCAAGCACAGTGGACTCCTCCAAATTTTGAATTCACCCAGATATGGTAGAAACAATCTTCAAGAGAGCACGTAGGACAACAGAACACTACACACGGTATGTTGTGTCGACACTACCCTCTGAAGTGCCCATGTTCCCTTCCATCTGCTCTCTATTGTTCCACCCACACATGGTAGAAACAATCTTCAAGAGAGTAGGTAGGACAAGAGAACACTACATAGGGTATGTGAACCATGAGTTTCATAAGTCCAATGCATCCCAAATAAAGGGAGCCAAAAAGAATAATCCATAAACCTGAGGATAGATCCAAATCCCTAGAAAAGAAGTCTAGGAATCCATAGACCTGTATACCATAATTCTTACCACATACCATAGTTGTTACGAGACGTGCCTCTAAGAGTCTAATGGTTAGAGACGCTCGAGGCGTATGAGGCGTTCGAGGCGTACGACTGCCTGATTGAGGCGTCAACCAATTTTTTGTTTTTTTTTTTTGGCTGGTTTGAGTCTTTAGACGGGGGCTTTAAGGGCCCAAGGCAGCCCCTCTCACACACACACTCTCTCTCCCTCCCTCACTTAAGCCTTTCTCAAGACCCAAAGTTCAAAGTTCAAACTTTGAATGTTTTTTATACCCACTTTTGGAGCTCTCTCTATACTACCGGTTCATTTCATTTTACTTTGTACCCTTGAATCTTGATGATGTATCCAGATGATGATGATGGACTATTTTGGTCTCATAGGTCATTTTGGCCTTTTGCAGACGTTTAATACAGCTTTCTTTCTTTCACACACACTCTCTCTCCCTCTCATACACACCCTCTCTCTCCCTCCCTCAAGGCTCATACATACACACTCTAGTCTCTCTCTCTCTCTCTCTCTCTCTCTCTCTCAACTTTCACTATATTATATATATATATATATATATATATAATATATATATATATATATATATATATAAATATAAACAAACGCCTCTAACGTCTCTAAAAAATACGAGTCTTTCGAGGCGCGTACCATACCCGCCTCGTACCAAACGCCTCTGACGCCTCTAACAACCTTGCCACATACTCCGTGCTAACCAGACACCTTGGAGTAGAGGTGGACTTTTATCCATAAAAGCATCATATATATATATATATATATATATATATATATATAAAAACAAACGCCTCTAACGTCTCTAAAAAATACGAGTCTTTCGAGACGCGTACCATACCCGCCTCGTACCAAACGCCTCTGACGCCTTTAACAACCTTGCCACATACTCCGTGCTAACCAGACACCTTGGAGTAGAGGTGGACTTTTATCCATAAAAGCATCATATCCATGAGATATCCAAAGATTTCTTCTCTAAAAACTCGGATAGATTCGTCCATAAAAATTGCTTGTGAAGCCCAATATCTATAAAAATCTTGTTCAAGAAAGAAATCTCTATAGATATATCCATCCCAATAAAGGGAGCCATAAACAATATTTCCCTGAAACCATCTCAAGGCAAACAACACCACCTTTCTCCTTGCATGGCTATACAAGGATTAGTGAACATCAAAAACACCTCATAGTGAAAAGCAAAAGCACCAACTTTGCAAACTCAAAGTAAACTTAGCTTTTCTTTGCCAGGTTGGTCATGAAGCCAAAAGAAATATCTCCTCACCATATCCTTAAGACATCTCGAGATATATCTCCATATAGCTTGCCTGTAAGCTTGATATAATATAATCCACAATATCCATATGGAAAGAGTGCTAAACGTGTGCACATAAAGCCAACTCCACACTTCCAAGATAAAATTTTGTGAATTCATAAATCCTTAGATCAACAAGTTGTCTATTGCTCATGATCTTGCTTCAAAAGCTATGAAGCGGCTGGCCATGCTTAACAGCAATGATGGTAAGTGTGGTCCCCGCTTGAGATCTTTTCTCTTCCTTATTGATAGAAGGAAGCCTCCGCTTCCAAGGAAGCCTATGCATATGCCAAAAAGTGAAGGTACCTCATACGAAACAGGCAGGGTTACTTCAACCTTTGTCAGTTCCGGAATTTTCTTTTGCAAGATATTAGTATGGACTTTGTTGGACCTCTTTTGTTGCATTTGGATCCCAAGTTTACTTCAAATATTTGGAGAGCATTATTTGACAACTTTGGGACCAAGGTGCATCTGTCTAGTGCATTTTCTTTGTAGACATTTGACAGACGTACAATCGTCTGGTTTTTGATTTTCTCAAATCGTATTGCCATGATAGGCAGTCAAAGTGGGAGCACTATCTTCTTTTGGTGCAGGCCATTCTCAACGACACTCACTCATCTAGCATTGGTTGGACTCGGTACGAGGCAGTTGTGACCCCATTGTGAGACCCAGTCTGAGACATGTTAGGCAAAACCTACGTAGGTCCATCTCCACAGCCATAGAGAGTCTGCATGTGTCAATCCTCTTACCCACCTGGAGAATTCATTAGATAAGTGCATGTAGCAGTCAAGCTTAGCAGTTGATTTGCATCAGAAGCATGTAGTTAGCATGTAGGCTAGGAAGGCATGCCTGTTGGCCAGCCAAAGGCCAGCCCATGGCTGTTTGCCCAGTTGACAGCTGGTTTGGGGGCTGTGTACAGCCATGAACCCCAAATAGAGCGAGCTGACAGCATAAGGGAATTAGCATATCCCTGTTGGCCAGCAAAAGGGGCTGCATGAAGGGCTACAATAGCATGCCATGGGCTAGCAATGTCATGTGCTGGCTATTCTAGAGCTATTTTCTTGAAGGGCAACAGATAAAGAGCCAGATCAAAAGACAGTTTGGAGCTTGTGCCGCTAGGTTTGGGGCAAGAGAACCTTGTGGAAAAGGACAGGAGGCTATCGACCAGATTTGGATGGAGTACTTCTCTGTCGGCTGCAGTATGATAATGATTTATTTGTCTTGGACTTGGCCGACAGCAGGCCGGCCAGTCCATGAGGGTTTTTCCAGCCCTATAAAAGGGCACGCTGCTCATGATTAGATTCATTCAGTCCAGCCATGGACTGGGTCGTAGACTAGGGATAGTTAGGTGTTTTCTACCTTTTCCAAGACAGCCTATGGCTGTAGGACTTGTACTACCTTTTGTACATTATGAATGTACTGAATACTCAGCTCTCTCTCTCTCTCTCTCTCTCTCTCTCTATCTTGTGCTTGCGTTTTGCATCAACATGTTCCAGGATGGTGTTTAGGGCTGAAAGAAGACTCCCAGAGCTTCCGCATGTGACAAGTAAGCAGTCGGTCAACAGGCTGGGCAGCAGTAGAAGCAAAAGCGCCAGCATTTAATGCTTATTTATAATTTTATGTCCAAACAGGACCTGGCCGGCCAGCATCAGAAATTCATGTATAAGCAACGCTTATCATTCAGCATAAATCATTTAGGAGCAAATAAGTCCTACAGCAATTCCAAGCAGTTCAAGTGTGCCTAAAGTCTCTGGCTTTTCTTGTGCATACTTTCAGCACTCAACACTTCAGTGTGCTTCATTCCCAAGGCTTCCTCGAAGAGTATCTTCAGCATTCAGCCAAGCATATGTGCATCCCTCAGTTTTGGGCTTGCATAGTAGTCATTGAAGAGCTATTCAAAGGAGCTTGGACAGCATCCGGATTAGCTTGCGTTCGGTCTACTTCGTCCTTGCGTTTGGCAGTCCTTAGTCATCATTCATATTCGTTGTAAAAGTTCTCCAAAGAAATATAAGCAAATACTGGGATTGGGACCCGATATTGTGTCGACTACTATCTTCTTTCTCTTCTCTTCTGAGTTCTCTCTCAAAGTGGAATTGCATAAACTCACGGGTATAAAGAAGGTTTTGTTGCAAGTTACGACGATCAACCTATTGTATGCTACATCCATTAGTCAGTATGCAGCTCTACTGCGTTAATTGCTGAATTGAGTAGGCTGTGCACATGGGCCTCTATAGTTGTCCCTCAAATAATGCACTGCCACTAGTAGGTCACACGATTTCTTTTGCAAGCCCCTTAATTTAGTATAGGAACTTGACACTCAAAGGGGGCAGCCAACAAGCCCTGCAAAAATAGATTGCAATTCATGTGCACACAAGCACAAGACGTCTCCAAATCATTTCCTTACTCCATTTGCAAGCCCTTTGTTCATAGGAACTAGAGAAAAGATTGAGATGAAGGATGTACGACAACACAATGACTGATTCACTATGATACCTGCCTAAAAACGATCTCACTGCAGTATGTCAAGCATTTACCTTGTTACGTGCCTAGGAAATAACTAGACTGGCTTTATTGATGATGTTACACTTGGCATTTCAATTTCAAGGGGTTGTGTGCCGGTCTTGGTGAAATCTGTCTATCGGTCAACAGCAATGTGATCAGCATGCTAGTCAGTTAGCCGCCCAAATGTGCTCAAATAGTTGCTACTAGTGGGCAGGTGTAGATCTAGCCTCATGCTCAGGGGTGCTCTGATGGAGCTATGGTTGGGCGGTGGGGACAACCCCTTCAGTCAGTCTTTAAATGTATATTGGTGCAGGATATTGATTGAGGGCTTTACATGGACGCATTCTAAGCTCCAAAAGCCCGGCCCACCATAAAGTAACTAAAAGATTGCTTTCAGTAGTTGCTGCATGAAGTATTGATTCCCAAGCCTATAAAGTTGAGTGAATATTTCATAATTAGGTATCTCCAGTCAGGATGATTTCTGAGAGATCAGGACCCATATTAGGCCATGGCCAAGCTCTAGCCAGGCACTTGGACAGTGTCACATGCACTCTGCACTCAGTGCATGGTGACAAGATGGCTCATCATCAGAAGTGCAACAGTTGTACAGTTTTAGAACCCAATAGGATGATAATTGTCGTACGCCGCGACCCCATTGTACATCCTCAGTCCAGGATAAGTCAGGCACGAGCTACGTAGGTCATTCCTCAGCCTTAGTGGGTGGGTCAGTAGTCAGTCAAGTCCCTTAACCCACTTGGAGAGAATCATTCATGCATGCAGAGTCAGTAGAAGCCTTAGGGTTTGCATCAGAAAGCACTCTACATCCTGCATAATATGCATGCATATGCTTGTGCATCATTTAGAACATCCCAGAAGCCTTAGGGAATTTACTAGGGTTTATCTGGTATTTTTCCCATATTTATTAGTATTTATTTAGCCTTATTTGCATTATTGGGCATTTATAAATATAAACTTTATTAAATGACCAACCTCCAGTTAGTAAAAATAGGCTTGCACAGGGCTTATTTTCTCATTCAGTCTTCATTGTGCTAAGAGCTCTTCTTCTCAGCCCTAGGAGCATTCTTGCCTTCCGCCCTAGACTAATCCAGCCCTTGGAGCTCATAAGCTTGCTTCTCCAACCCTTGAGAACCCCTTGCTTCATACAGCCCTAGGCGCCTGCTATCAGCCTCCAATCAGCCTGTTTTCAGCATCAAAGCAGCCCTGATTCAGTCCTCTACAGTCTCTAATTCAGCATACTGTCAAGCATTAGTTCAACGCCAGCATTCAGCCTGCAGTACCCTGCGTTTTTCTGTCCAGCAGCAGAAGACCTCTGCGTTTCTGTCCAGCAGCTTCAGTACCCTGCAGTTTCTGTCCAGCAGCCCCAAAACTGCTGCGTTTCAGTCCATCAGCACTCCTACAGGCCTGCGTTTCTGTCCACAGCAGTTTCCAGCCCTGAAGCAACAGTCTACAGCAGTTTCCAGCCCTGAATCTGCAATTTGCATCAGTATCCAGCCTTCTGTGCATCATCCACACATGCAGCAGTCATCTGGTGAAGGTAACACAGCATTCATAAGTGTTTTCAGCATTCTAACATAGTGTCGAACAGTCCACCTTCTTCTTCTCTCAGCCTCAGGTGTGCAGCCCTTCCTCATGCCCTTGGGAAGAGTGCATAGGCTCGAGATCAGGTCATCGAGGTGTTTCTACAGCAGTGTACAGATCAACCAGTCTCCGATCCTCCGAGATCTTGCGTTTGGCTTATCTACAGTCCACAGTCATTCTCTCTAAAGAAATAAAGCAAATACTATCTCGTTATCGGGATAGGGGGCCCTTCAGTGGGTAATTCGGGACCCCATCTGGTGTACAGTTCTCATCTATACCTCTCTCATCTCTTTAAAAGTTTGAAGTATTAAAGTGGATTGCTAAACTCACGAAACTCAGGATATAGAAGACGATGTGAGCATTTGTGTGAGAGGATCTTCCAATACAAAATACAAAGACTTTCGCTGCATATCACATTGGTATCAGATTCAGATAGTCCACACACACCGTATCCTAGCGTGGGGGCATCCTTGGATGGTTAGATTGCGTTTTGGCACGACCACCGACTTCAGCATCATGTCTACAGGAGAGAGTACTCATCAGCCGGAAGACGTCTCCCCCGAAGGAGACCTCGTTCTTCCGCCTACAAAAGACACCATAGCACTTCTAAGAGCTCAGAACCAACTGCTCATGGAGCGTCTCCAACTCTTGGAGGCAGCAGCAGCACGTCCTTCTACACCTCCAGCAGCACCCGACTACATCTCCCTCTTCTTTCAGATGGAACAACAAAGGAGAGAGGACGAGGCCCGAAGGAAAAGAGAAAAAGAAGAAAGACGGGACTATGAGGAAGCCCAACGCAGGATCGACGAAGACCGGCGTCAGGCTGAACTCGCCGCTCGGGAACACCAACGTGAGCTTGATCGAGAACGTATGTTACTCGAACACCAACGGGAAAAGGAGGCCATACACTTGAGGTATCAGCAGCTCTCCTCAGTCTCCCCAGTCATAAGTGTCACCAGCCAGCATCCCGCAGCAGCATCAACCACCATCATTCGCAGTCAACCAAATTTCAGTAAGTATGATTGTAAGTGTGATCATTCATCGGTTGATCAATTTGTTCATCAGTTTAATGCTCATTTTCCATTAGCTAGGATCACAGACCCACAAGACAAAGTCCACTTAGCGGCTCCCCATCTCACTGGTGAGGCAGTCCCTTGGTGGCAGCATTGGTCTCGTATTCATACAGACCAGGCCACAGGTGTCACAGCCTTTGACTGGGACATCTTTGTCCATGACCTGAAGACCAGATTTCTCCCGCCCCAGTACATGACTGGTCTGAAAGACGAGTTCTATGGACTTAAGACAGAACGGATCCCCAGTGCTTCAGTTTTCCGGTAAGGTTATTACTTTAGCACATCAGTTAGGGTTATCTGAGCAGGCTAAGATGGAGCAATTCATTCGTGGATTGGACTCAACATTCGGTTCACAGTTCGTAACTTTGAACCAAGTACATATGACCGGGCTCTGACTCTCGCTCAGAATGAAGAAATGAAGATGAATGGAGGCAAGCCCAAGCAGTCATCTCAGTCTAGTACCAAACCCCAACAGGGGAAGGGTAATTCGTCTTCTAAAGACACTAAGAGAGACAACAGTCCTAGCTCTAGTTCAGGGGGTAAGGAATCCAAGTCTAAGAAGACCCCTGAGGAAAAGGCTCAAGCAGGCATCACTGGAGGCTATCTTCCTCCAGAGGAGCAAAGACAGTACCAGTCAGAAAACAGATGTTTTTTCTGTCATACTATTGGGCATGGTAAGAAGGATTGTCCAAAAAGACAAGCGGAGCAAGCCTCCAAAGAGCCTTCTGCCGCAGTTGCCGCAGTATCTCCCGCTCCTCCAGACCTGCCTGCTACCACCAATGCGGTTCAGATCTTACCTTCTATGCATTCCATGCCATCCATGGTACTTGATGCTAAGCAGGAGGGTGAGGCAACAACCACACAGAAAAGCCTGATCCGAGCTTATGGCTCTGCCAAGGGCCGACAGTTCATAATCCTTTTTGACATGGGCAGTTCTGAGGACGCCATCTCTCCCCAGTTGGCTACCAACATGAGCTGTACCTTAGTGTCCTCTCATTTGGAGGTAGACGGGTTTACACCTGGTCTCCGCACCCACATCTCTCAGAAGGCACAACAGTTTTCTTTTCAAGTTCAAAAGGCCTCATTCCAGCGAGATTTCATTGTCTCTCCTCTTTTGGGATATGACATGATCTTAGGAATCCAGTGGTTTCGTCAGTATGAATCTATTCCCAATTGGGGGAAGGACACCTTTATCATCTCTAAAGGTTTTCCTGAGCCTGTCATGATTGGGGGGGATCGGAGCATTCTTGGCGTTCCTATGATTTCTCATCTCCAGGCCCAACGAGCTATATGCAAGGGAGCAGAAGGAGCATTAATTTATGCTCAGATAGCTTCTATCTCATGAGTTAGCAGATCTCCTTTCTCATTTAGACATTTTTAAGGATGATCTCCTACCCAATATCCCACAGTTAGTAGAACCTCCTAGCAAGTTTCCCTCTTGTCTTTCCAAGACTTTCAAGGGCAAGCTAGAACAACAATCAGTTCTCAAACATTTGAAACATGTTCCTTATGGACACATTTTCACAGTCACCACAGACCACCAAGCACTTAAGTGGCTCCCAACGATGCCAAGTGCCCAGTGGAGTGCTCAGCACACTAGACAGGGTCAGCTCTTCCACCAGGTTGGAGGAATGATCAAGTACATCCCTGGTCAACATAACCCAGTAGCAGATGTTCTTAGTAGAAAGACCAGCATCCCAACCAGTCAGGAGTCTACCATTCTCAACATCTCTGGAAAGGACTTAGAAGATCAGTATGTCGATTCCGCAGAGTTTGGTACTCAACCCAGTTTGGTCCTCAATTTTGAGCCTGGCCATCATTCGGTTCACGGAAAGGCATGTAAGTTTAGACGAGATGTCCACTTCAAGGAAGGGGATTGGGTCTATTTGCGTATCATGAAGCAGAGATTGAAACAAGTGGGCAAACGTTGTCCCAAGCTTTCATTCCGTAGTTTTGGCCCTTTTCCCATAGTTAAGAAGATAAGTGATGTCTCAATGAAGTTAAAGTTGCCTGCCAGTTGGACAATGCATGATGTTTTCCATGTTTCTTGGCTAAAACCATATGTTGGTCCAGAAGTGTTTGATGTTTCAGATGAACAACAGCCAGACGTGGTAGACGAGGCAGAAGTGATTGAGCCTGAGCAGATCCTTCTTCATCGATGGAAGCATGGTTCCGGTCGACGGATTTGTCAGTTCTATACGAAATTCCGAGATCGAGGCACCCACGAAGCCGTATGGCTCGACGAGGAGTTCTTCCAGGAGTACCCCCAGTTATTGGCGGACTACTTGGAAGCCATGAACCTGCCGCCAAGCTAATCAGGAGGAAATGTCACATGCACTCTGCACTCAGTGCATGGTGACAAGATGGCTCATCATCAGAAGTGCAACAGTTGTACAGTTTTAGAACCCAATAGGATGATAATTGTCGTACGCCGTGACCCCATTGTACATCCTCAGTCCAGGATAAGTCAGGCACGAGCTACGTAGGTCATTCCTCAGCCTTAGTGGGTCAGTCAGTCAGTCAGTCAAGTCCCTTAACCCACTTGGAGAGAATCATTCATGTATGTAGAGTCAGTAGAAGCCTTAGGGTTTGCATCAGAAAGCACTCTGCATCCTGCATAATATGCATGCATATGCCTGTGCATCATTTAGAACATCCCAAAAGCCTTAGGGAATTTACTAGGGTTTATCTGGTATTTTTCCCATATTTATTAGTATTTATTTAGCCTTATTTGCATTATTGGGCATTTATAAATATAAACTTTATTAAATGACCAACCTCCAGTTAGTATAAATAGGCTTGCATAGGGCTTATTTTCTCATTCAGTCTTCATTGTGCTAAGAGCTCTTCTCCTCAGCCCTAGGAGCATTCTTGCCTTCCGCCCTAGACTAATCCAGCCCTTGGAGCTCATAAGCTTGCTTCTCCAGCCCTTGCAGCCCTGATTCAGTCCTCTAGAGTCTCTAATTCAGCATACTGTCAAGCATCAGTTCAATGCCAGCATTCAGCCTGCAGTACCCTGCGTTTTTTTGTCCAGCAGCAGAAGACCTCTGCGTTTCTGTCCAGCAGCTTCAGTACCCTGCAGTTTCTGTCCAGCAGCCCCAAAACTGCTGCGTTTCAGTCCATCAGCACTCCTACAGGCTTGCGTTTCTGTCCACAGCAATTTCCAGCCCTGAAGCAACAGTCTACAGCAGTTTCCAGCCTTGAATCTACAGTTTGCATCAGTATCCAGCCTTCTGTGCATCATCCACACATGCAGCAGTCATTTGGTGAAGGTAACACAGCATTCATAAGTGTTTTCAGCATTCTAACATAGTGTAGAACAGTCCACCTTCTTCTTCTCTCAACCTCAGGTGTGCAGCCCTTCCTCATGCCCTTGGGAAGAGTGCATAGGCTCGAGATCAGGTCATCGAGGTGTTTCTACAGCAGTGTACAGATCAACCAGTCTCCGATCCTCCGAGATCTTGCGTTTGGCTCATCTACAGTCCACAGTCATTCTCTCTAAAGAAATAAAGCAAATACTATCTCGTTATCGGGATAGGGGGCCCTTCAGTGGGTAATTCGGGACCCCGTCTGGTGTACAGTTCTCATCTATACCTCTCTCATCTCTTTAAAAGTTTGAAGTATTAAAGTGGATTGCTAAACTCACGAAACTCAGGATACAGAAGACGGTGTGAGCATTTGTGTGATAGGATCTTCCAATACAAAGACTTTCGCTGCATATCACAGACAGTGGGCTACCAGGGTTGGGCAGTGTGTGTCCTGGTCAGCCAGCTAAATGACGACTGTATTATACAAATAAGTCCAAGGTTGCTCCTCCCAACAAGCTTCTTATGGATATGGCACAATCTTGCCACTTGCTTGAAGAGTAGAAAAGTGTGTATGTGGCGTGATCAGCATGACAAGGTGAATTCTTGAATGACTGCAAAGGGATCGATTTTTAGGCATCAAGTAGTTGTGTGCTGGTCTTCGTGAAATCTGTCTATTAGTCAGCAGCAACATTATCAGAATGCTAGTCATTCAACTGCCCAAATGTGCTCGTATGGTTGCTGCTCGTGCCTATTCATTCAGAATGATGTGTCTGTTGTATCATACAATTAAATGCAAGGCTTCTCAACAGATACACTCCCAACAAGCTTCTTACAGATATTGTAAAATGTTGCCATTTGCACAAAGAGTAGAAACGCTGGTGTTACAAAACCTTTAAATTATCAATGACAACATGTCACACAAGATTTGAAACTTCAAAAGAGTTATCTACAATATGGAATCCTGTCAATTTATCGAATACTTATGTTAAATAAATGAATTTCAATTTTTTTGTGAATCGTGATCATCTTAATGATAAATTGCTGCAGACAGCAGAGATGCCAGGTTTTTACTCAAAAGGAGAGTACGATCTTAGTGGATTTGCAGTTGGCATTGTTGAAAAAGCTAAGGTCGTGGATGGGAAATCAATCAAAGAAGGGGATGTGCTTCTTGGGCTCCCATCAAGTGGGGTACATTCAAATGGATTTTCCCTTGTGAGGAGGTCTGTTTTCCTTTCCTTCTTGACATGGAGACATGTGCTCATGTTTGAGTTGTTTTAAATATTCTGTGAAAGAGAAATGTGAATTTTCGATGCTTTGTCAGTGTCCTACCTGCATTTGCATTACACACAATGGGTTAAGAAATACCACCAAGTCGGAGTCCTCCAGTCTCATTCGGTGGCCCCTAGAGGCTGCCCTCCATCTGGATACAGGTTTTAACCATAAGATGCTGCTGCTTTGTGTTAGAGAGGAGGCAGCGGTCTGAAATATCATCAACCTCCAAGTGGAGGGGAAAACCCACAATCAGAATACAAGAAACAGAAGAGAAGTTACAAAACCAGCTATCCAAAAGCAGGACAGCTAAAGTTCAAAAGCAGTCAAAGAACACTTGTAGCCTATGCAAAGGAAGATCTCCAAGGTCAAAAGAATCCTTGAGAGACAAAAGAAGAGATCTCTTGAAGAAAACAAAACAGGGAATATCTTGTGTGGCAAAGATCTGTTGAGTTCTTGCATGATAGATGGACCAAACGGCCCAAAATCTGGTCCATGCAATGAAAGCATCAAATTCTGGCAGACAAGGGGAAATGGTGCCAAATAGCCAAAAGAATTTTCCAAAAGTTTTGCCCACAAATCTAAGACAAAGGTGTATTGACAATCTATCCAAAAGTGCACGAGAATGGGGGCAAGACCATAGAAGATGATAGACTGTCTCACGTGGATGTGAATATCTTCTACAAAACGCTGAAGCAATGCGTCTTTGAGCCAAAAAACTGTCAAACTGGTAAGGCACCAACAAGGCATACCCCCCCCGCCCCCCCACACACACACACATACAAAAAAAATAAAAAAATCCATCTTACCCTCCTAAGACCACATAGCAGCCTCATAGATTCTGGGCCTCAGCAAGATTATTGAAATAGGGTATCACATACATTCTGTGGCATCATTGCAACCATTTTTGCATGCAATTATTCTCCTCAGTGTAAGCTTATATATGAAGATTTCTCTACTATGTCTACTATAATGACATATCTTTATGCATGAACCTGCATGTGCTTTTGGGCGTTGATGATATAAGTGGGGATGTCATAGCACGGCGTCAATGCTATGCATGGAGTCAATGATTATAGATTGATGTGATGTTATGAAAACTTCACCAAGTACAATGCTTTTATAGCCTTAGAGGCTTATGTGAATGACATCATTGCTTAAGGAGTCAATGATTATAGATTGATTGATGTGATGTTATGAAAACTTCACCAAGTACAATGCTTTTATAGCCTTAGAGGCTTATGTGAATGACATCAATGCTTATGTCTGCAGCTTTTCTAGGAGGGCACTGATAGAGACATTGCTATTTTGTAGAGGTATTGTCCAACATGGTTTGTTGTAGAATGTCCCTCACTCACATTATACACCCCCGAGACAGAGGATTGACACCAGTTGGGAGATTGTTGTCAGTATTACATCATGGCAGATCTGGAGAGCTAGATGCACAGAGGCAATTGAGGGTCTAGATTTTTGAGTCTCAGTGCATCAACACTATCTGGGGTGATAATCATCCATACTCTCATGGCTACTTGGGCTTGTATTCAGGGGTTCTCTTGTTCCGCGCCAAAGCGTGTTGTATTTATGTGGGAGTGGGACCATGGCATTTTCTTTTCCTCTAGTCCCACAGGTCTTTCATGGCACCATGATGCTCCTCAGTGGTGTAGATCACCTTACATATTGGGGTGATTCTATTCTTTTTCGGCTTATAGCCATGATTGCTGTATGTTTTTTTCATGCTTAATAGAAGTCTTTTCTTTGATTTTTTTTAAAAATAAATAAATAAATAATATCTAGATATTTAACCACTCTAAGAGTGGGTTCACACACTTTTTTTTTTGGTTTTGTGAAACTACTGTTTATATTAAATAGTAAATTGTACAATCATAGTCACTTGAAGCGGGTGGATCTATGAGAACGAATTAGAAAAACTGGTAAAATTCTTCAAACTGCTGGAGAGAAAGCTTGTCAAGATCATAGCAATCGCGAAGAGACCGGAATAGGGCAACGCGGAAATAGGGGAAGGGATGAACAACATCAGCAGAAAAGTGCAGATGATTTTTGGTGGAGTAGATGGTCCAAAGAGTCTAGGTGGCCTTGCGTGCCAGCATGTGATAGTGAATGTCGAGAATGTTCAACCCCCCATGCATTTTGGGCGAGCACACACAAGCACGTTTGAGCAGATGAAGCCCCTTTGCGATCTGATTGTGTTCGCCAGAGACATGCAATGGCACGAGACATAAATGTATCAATTTGCTTGCTAGTCCAGGGTAACAAAGGAAGGTGAAATTGAATGTATGCCATGATGATTGATTGGACAATTGGCAAGCGGACATGCAAAGGCCAAGTGGATAGCTTCTAGTAATCAATTTTGCACTCCAATCGAGTCAGCACCCATGCCACCTCATCTTTCAAAGAAACATCCCAGCCAATTGGGTATCCCAAATGCCTGACCAACTGACCGGGTAGAACAATCTGACTTGGCCAAAGATTAGAATGCCAAAGATAGTGGTGGATTGATAACAGCTTCGACTTTCGAAAATTGACATGCAACCCACCTGCCAGCCCATAAAGCAAAACGGCATCCATAATCCGTTGCAAATCCGTTGGGGTATTTCTAGGGAAGGAGGAGCAGTCATTAGCATAGGCATGTGCCACAAAGTGAGAACCATCCGGCATCGCAATACCATGCAAGTTGCCCTGTTCGGTAAGCTTGTCAATATATAACAGCAAGGGGTGTGTTGCAATGGCAAAAAGCAGCGCACTAAGTGGGTAGCCCTGACGTACCGATTTACCCAAGGTCCAAGCGGCCGAAAGTTCCCGACCAAAATTGTATTTAGCAGTACCCTCCTGGTATAGCCAGTAAATCACATTTCGCATTTTGGGTCCAAAGCCCATCCGATCCATCACCCTAGCTATGAAGTCTCGGTGGAGAGTGTCAAATGCCTTGGCAATATCCACTTGCATGATCAGGACATCCTGGTTGGTGTACTTGGCATCCTCAATACCTGTGTAGGCATTTGCTATGTTGTCCATAATTTGCCGCCTGGGAACTAAGCCGTATTGTGCCTGTTAGAATTGTGCATCTAAGTGTTCTGGGGCTTTACCATTTATCTGGTATTTTATTGGATTTTTCTCCTATTTATTTGTCCAGGGGCAGTCGGCCAACCCTAGAGGCAGCTAGCTAGTTTCCTTCTGCACTATATAAGGAGTTCCCTATTATTCGCTCTTTCATCCATTTCCCTTGCACATAGTTCAACATTCAGTTGCTGGCCATTGCCATTGTAAAGCTTTATTGCTGTTATAAAAGGTGATCTTGTCCAACTCTCTCATTCTCCTTTGCACTCTCTCATATGTTTATAGTTTATGCTTCCGCTTGTGCTATCTCCTTCATGGTATCATGCGCTTAGGTCCAGGCTGCTCCAAACTCTGCAAATCTGCCCACCTTGCTGTGCGTTTTGCTTCCATCACTTCTCCGGCTGCAGATCAGTCCATACAGTAGCTGCGTTTTCAGTACCTTGCTGCGTTTCTGGTCCAGCCCTCTTCTGGTTGCTGTCGACCAGCCCTATAGGCTGTGTTTTGCTCTTCAGAGGCAGATTTTGAAGTGTTTTGGCTGCGTTTTCTACTACAGCATTTGTTAGTGGTGCGTTTCTTGCTCGTGGTGCTGCTTGACAAGTGGCTCTACACTGTCTTCTTCCTCCACGAGTCCCTGCCCTTCCGGTAGGCGGTTCCCGGTGGATCTTGGACTGTTTTGCTGCTGTCCCGCCTCTTTCTCTCTACAGTTTGAGAGGGGGCTGATTGTTCCTGGTGCCTCGTTTCGTTGGAAAGCACTTGAGAGAAGTGTTTGAGAGCTGAGATTTGTTCTTTGCTGCAATGAATATGGCTCCCCCTTGTACGAACAAAGATGGCATGTTGAAAGGACCCAACTACGCTCATTGGAAGCTTTAGATGCGGGTCTGATTCATCCACAAGGGTTTGTGGGACATTGTTCAAGGCACTGAAAGGAAGCCCGAGCGTCCTCAAAACTCTAGGCAGTGGACTCAGGATCAGGAGGATGAATTTGCTGTGGAATTACAAGGCTGGGAGAATCGGGACTCGAAGGCACATTCTGTGCTTGTGCGGACCATCATCGAGGAGGTCTCACCTGCAGTGCAGACTCTCACCAGTGCTCATCAGGTATGGTCAAAATTGGAGGATCCCTTTGCATGAGATTCATCGATGAGGGCAATTACCTTGCAGGGGCAGCTCTACGGCTTGTTATTTCCTAAAGGCAATTCAATGCAGTCTTTTCTCATGAAGGCCAAGGTTATCCATGATCAGTTATTGGCTATGGGTGTTGCTTTGTCCTCTTCTCAGCTGGCTGCTCGTATCCTCACCAAGCTTTCTCCGGACTATGATGTGATTTCTCGATCTTTGCGGTGTCAGGTCACATCCACTCAATTGGATTTGGATGATCTTAGCTCCCTACTTTTGGAGGAGGGGTCCGTTCTCATCTCAGAGGGTAAATTGAAGGTGTCAGTCAACAGTTCTGACCAGGCACTTTTCTCAGTTCAAAAGAAAGGTCGGAGTTGCGGCTTCTCTTGCGGGAAAAGAGGACATCTGTCCAAGGATTGTTTGTCCAAGAAGAAGGACAAGACCAAGGACAAGGCTTCATCTCAGAGAAAAGGCAAAGACACGAAACATGATAGTGATACAGATTCTAGTACCACTTCTAGGGCTCCCAGGGTGCTTCCGGCTCAGGAGACCCCAGATGGTGTGCTTCTCTAGTACACATGCAGTTTCCCCCCATGTGCTTCTAGCCAGAAGAGGCTTGTGGGCGGGAGCATAGTAGCGACACGTTTCAAAAAACGCGTTTGAAACGTTTTGGAAACGTTTCAAACCTTTCCCAGAAGTTTGAAACGCGTTTCAAACTTTCCCATCTTGGCATGTGAAAAATCAATACCATATATGATATTTATATGCCAGAATATATGGGATCATTGATAGCATTGATAAAATGATAATATGTTGAATATATGCATGCTTGTATGATGTATCAGGATTTAGTAATAAGTATGTACTATCATCTATGCATAATGGGCCCATGGCCCATGGGATAGCAAATGCCAAATATGCCAAGGCAGTCATCCATGTTCAAACTTCAAACTCAAAGTTTCAAACTTCAATCCTAGATAAAAACAATGCAAGAAAGAAATGAGCCATGGTGTATGCTGAATATGTACAAACTACAAAGTTCAAATGCCAAACTTTAACTTCAAAGGTTGCAGGTTTCAATCATGATTCATGAATCAACAATCATAGATAATACTAAATAGACAAATCACATGACACATAGTCTCAATGGTAAATGCTCATCATAAGTAAGCTCAAGAGTCAATAGTAAATAGTCAAACACAATCCGTGTCACATGTGACACACAGTACATAGTACAAAATAAAGTAGAAAATAGAATCAGGAGTCAGGACTCAGGAGTCATCCTCCTCAGACGGAGACGACGACGACTCCTCATGGTCATCTCCATCCTCTGATGTCTCTGACTCTGTGCCGGAAGAAGACTCTGCCTCAGCTCCTTAAATCTCAGGTTCTGTAGCCGTAGCAGTCGTAGAAGCTCCATCTCTAGATGCATGCACTCGTGTGATACGAGCTGGTGCCATCAACTCCTCGTAAAGCATAGCATAGATGTCACGCTCCTCCTGAGGAATATCCGGTACATCCTTCACCAACTCTATGTCAATCTTGTCGACATTCACTTGGCGCGGCTCGATTGGATTGCCTTGTTGCTCAATTAGACGGAGGTTGCAATGACAATAAACCAACCGTTCTAATTGAGCACTGCTCAATTTGTTCCTCTTCTTTGTGTGGAAGAGAGCCCATGTGCTCCAGTTCCTCTCACAAGGCCCAGAGCTGCAATCTTGTGAGAGGACTCGCAATGCAAGGCGTTTCTGTCATAGAAAGGACATAAAACTTTGTAAGTAGTCATGATAAAGCACTAACCTCCCATTGCATCATGATTCATGGCTATTATTGATGTAACATTTGAATAGTAAACACTTACCACAGTAATGGAGTACCAATCCCATATTTCTCCCACCATGAGACTGGCTGTAGCTGTGTCTCTCTTAGTAGTGCGGTGGGTCTTCCAAACACACGGCTCCCATTGCGATATACCAAGAGCTCATCCTCCAATTTTCTCAAGAGATTAATATCACCTCCTGTCCACCTCTGGATGTACTGTTGCCACCCTTCTTCCAACTCCTCGTTGTTGAACTGCTCCTCATTACGCCATAGAGGATGCAGTATATGGGCAACCGAATGGATTGGTCTATGAAACCAATTCCATCTACGGTTCCAAACCTCCCTGATGTCATGGACCCTATTCATAGACCAAGTCACGAATAACGATTCACCAACAACCAAAGCCAAATAAACCCGACAAGTACAAAACTGGAAAGACATGCATATTGCATATTACATACCTCTCTGCTGATAGAACGGTGCACCGATTCAGGGCTTCTCCAACACGGTCCATGAACTGGTAAAGGAGACCAAGAGTGCTGTCCTCCATGTCTGTGATGCGAAGGACACTGTAAAGAGGCTGAGTGGCCTTCACAAGTGCTTTGACATCATCCCACCAACTCTCTCGCATCACAGCACGCACAAATGCCACTGCCTTGGGCTGCTCTCGATCCTCCCATGCCATCCACTCTCGTGACACAACTGTGCGGAGTAGCCCTTGCTGGACTCTCACTAGCCTCTCAATCACAATGAACATGTACGCAAACCTGGTCTTTGAGGGCTTGAGCAACTCTAGATCACTATGGGCACGGTACATGTAGAGGACTTTTAGCCTCTTGGTAACAAACCTCACCATGCTCCGAGCTATAGCAAAGATCTCAGAAATCCAAGGGATTTTAGCAACATCCTCTATCATGAGGTCAAGACTATGTGCTGCACAAGGAGTCCACACTATCTCTGGGAACTCATCCTCTAACATTCTGCCCATGGACACACAATTAGAGCCATTGTCAGTAATCACCTGCACCACATGCTGAGCACCAATCTCTAACATTGTCTGGCGTATGTGTTGCCATATAAAGGCTCCTGTCACCACCGTCCCTAGAACTGAAGCATCAATGGCACGCATAAACATTACGCCCTTGCAGGAGGACACCAAAATGTTATAAACATTCCTTTTCCGCATATCTGTCCAACCATCACATAATATGGTGCATCCATATTTATGCCATGTTGCCTTCAAAGGCTCCATCTCAAGCTGTACAAGATCTTTCTCATCTCTCAAGTGCTTCTTGCGTAAGGAGTCATATTTGGGACCCTCCCACTCATACCCAATGCGGCTAATGGCTCTCATGGTCTTCTTCCATCTTGGAGTGCGCACAATGTGAAATGACAAAGCACACTGAATAAACAACCTTGTCAATTCATGGGTGGCCTCAGCAACTGCTGCTTTCTGAAAACGAGCTTTAATGCTTGCACTCTTCAAAGAAGGCCTAATGGGCAAGGAAGACCTGTGGGCACAAGGAGCAGAGGTAGAACCTACAGCCGTTTGACTCTGCATCTCTTGTTCATCACCCACTCTAGCTCTTTTGGTGACATCCTCCTCCTCTTCCTGCATGTCATCATGGCTGCTTCCAAATCCTTTCATGGCTGCTTCTTGCTCCCTCCTCCATTGTAGAAGAGAGGCTTTGATATCCTGGGGCACTTTATCACAAGCACCAATGCCTTTGCCTTTTAGACCTGAAAAATGAGCCTTTATCCTGTTTGCAGATCCACCTGAGACCTTATCACAATACTTGCACTTCCATTTTTCAGTGCCTGAGCTCCCATACTTGCCCATGGGAATGACATGAGTCCACATTGAATCTCTAGCACGAGGCATTTTGGAAGCCTGGAAGGATGTTGCCCAAATTTCAAGTTTTGAAATTGGTGCAAAAATCAAGCAAAAATATGAAAACAGACAAGTACCAACCTTGCTAGCACGGTGCACAGGTCCCGAGGGGGCAGGTGGCGGAGAAATCACACGAACGAAGGCAAGCATGGGGAAGGACAGTCAACTTTCTCCTCTGTACTATGCACGGCGTGTTTTTTTTGCTCTCTAGAAAGCGACTGAATCGACTGATATGACCCGTCTTAAATAACATTAAAAAATAAAAAGCCAAGTTTGAAACACGTTTCAAACTCCCAGACGTTTGAAACGTTTCAAACGGGTCTGCTATGTTGGGGTAAAGGCATAATGCCCACCCTTATAGTGTGTACAAGCCCATAAGTTATAGTACATAGTACACTTAGTACTTCTAATGTACTAAGTGCACTATGTGTACTAGTGCAATATACATGTGTGATAGGGGAGTCACACACTCATGCCTCATGAGTTGACTTATCCCCACAACTCTCTCTCTCTCTCTCCCTTGTTGCTTCTCTGTGTATGTCTCCCACATGAACTAACCCTAATTCTTGTTTCTCCCACACAACTGGTATCAGAGCCTAAACTTCCAACTGGTGGTGTCGAATTTGCTGTAGAGGCTGGTGGTGTCGAATTTGCTGTAGAGGAGAAGAAGGTTCAAGCGCTGATTTTTTCTCTCTCTGTGTGAGTGTTGAACGCTGGGCTGTCTGCGTGAAGCGAAGGCTACCACAGCCGAACGTAAGCCAAGGCGTCTCCCATTCAGCGTTGGTCGCTAAACGTTCAAGCGCTACTAAGCGAAGCAGGCACACATGAGCGAAGGTAGCCAACAGCCAATTAAACCAGGAGCGTACACAAGGCGTGAGTAAGCGGGGTAGTGGTCCACGTAAAAGCCAGGCGTCGAGCGTGGAGCAGTGAACTGAAGCGAAAGCAGCGCCAGGCGTGAGCGAAGAAGAAGCGTTGGGCGGACAGGCTGGCGGGCGGACCTTTATGCGTGTGGGTTTCGCTCCTCGTCATATCTCCTTTGCGCTCTTTTGCTCGCTTTTAACAGTAGCGAAGCTGGGGTTTTGGAATCTCTCGCGGTTCTTTGCAGCACAGAAGGCAGAAGAAGCCTTTAATCAGGTTCTCGAGCTCAAGTGAAGCACTGTCTTGGCAGGCAGTGAAGCAGCATCTCTCTTTGCCCATGTCTTGGGCTGCTCTCTTTGAGGATACTCATGCCTGAGGAGTCCCTCATCTGCATCAGATTTCTGCAGCAGCACCAAATTTGCAACAACAAAATTCAGCCTGCAAATCAGAGAAAAATCAGAAAATAACAAGGTATTCTGCTTAATTTTTTTTTTGGGATTTGCAATTGAGCAAGTACAATCAACAATTGAGCAGATACAGGTGTCGAATTGCTCAATTTTGAGCAAAATTGGCAAAATTGGGTGACATTGGTCACAATCAGGATCAATTTGCAGGAAATTGGTCACAATCAGGATCAATTTGCAGGAAATTGGATGTCGAAATTTGGGGCTTTTGATGTAATTGTGCAATTAAGCACTCATACATGCTGTATGATGTGAAAAATCGCACATTTGGGCAAAATTGCAGCAAATTGCAGTGCAAATCAAGGGGCTTTTGTGCCGATTGGGTTGATTTGCATGCAGGCGATCGCATTTGATGCTGTGGATAATGTGTTGATGCCTTGCAAGCACTCAATGTGCCTGTAAATCAAGGGGCTTTCATTATTTGGATGTATATGTGGCCAGGGGGAAGCATCGTGAACACTCTGGATGCCTTCATGTGCGTCAATGTACCATGTATGATCAAAAATTGATCTTAAATCAAGGGGCTTTTCAAGATTTTATGCTTGTTGAGCTTGGCAAAGCAGCAGGCAAGACATTTATGCCTTGAATCCTCAAAAATCAGCTTGCAGTCAAGGGGCTTTTGCCCAATTTCTGTTCGGGACTGTTTTATGCAGTGTTCGGGACTGTAAAAGTCTGATTTTCACTCATTTGGACAGCCAGAAGAGCATTTATTGCTACTGTACCTGCTGGTACAGATTTGGCACAGCTTTGTGCAAGTTTTGGCATGGCTGTACACTGTTTTGAGTGACCAAAAGGTTCAATTTCAGCTGCTGTACTTGCCGGTACAGGTTTGGTACATCATTGGTGAGCACTTGGTACTGTTGTACAGTACTTTGGAAGGGCAACAGAGCACATTTAAGGTGCTGTCCAAAATCTGCAGCAACCAGATTTTGGTGATTTCATCACATAAAGTGGGAGAAAAGTTGCATTTGTGCTTCCGCAGTGGGAGATAAAGCTTGGGAGAAAAACTGTGAGCACTTTGTGTGCTTTTGGTGCAGTGTTTGCACATTTTTGTAGGGAGTCAGGCATTGACAGGTTGCATTTTGCTATGGCAACCACAGGTGAGAGCTCTTCATTGCTTCACATCAAGAAGCTTGAAGGCTCGCATAATTATGATATTTGGCAAACCCAGTGCTACAATGTGTTGCTCCAGAAAAAGCAGCACAAGCCTATCAAAGAAAGGGGTGTAATGCCCGCTTCTCTTACTGCTGAAGAGTGGGAAGATATGGATGAGCCTGCAAGATCTACTATCATGTTGTCTGTGTCAGACTCATTACTTTTCAGCATTCGTGAAGAGAAGACAGCTTGGGGAATGTGGCAGAGATTGCAGGACTTGTATGCCCAACAAAGTGCCTCAAGCAAAGTGTATTGGTTGAAGAAACTCATAGGTCTTCAGATGAAGGAAGGGGCGTCTATGACAGCCCATCTAAATGAGTTTAATGGTATTGTCAGCCAGGTCATTAATCAAAAATTGGCAATGGACGATGAGTTCAAAGCCACTTTTCTGTTATGCACTTTGCCAGAGAGTTGGGACACATTCAGGACAGCCACTAGCAATTCGCATGCTATGCTGTCATATGTAGATGTTGAGGGTGCTCTTCTTCAAGAAGAGATGAACAGGAAAAACAACTCTGTTGGAAAGTCCAATGCAATGAATGCACGTGGGAGATCCCAGCAAAGGGGAAAAAGCCAAGAAAGGGGAAGGAGCAAGTCTCGCTCCAAAAAGGATTTGGAATGCCATTATTGTGGCAAGAAGGGACACATTAAAAAGCAATGCTACAAATGGAAAAATGATCAAAAAGAAAAGGGAAAAGGCAAAGACAAAGAGAAGGATGAAGCCAAAGATGTAAAGCCAAAGGGCAAAAGTGGAGTCAAGATTGAAGAAATCAGTGTGTCACATGCAGGTGGTAGTGAGGGTGAGGTCCTCTTTACGTCTTCACTTGATGCCCATTCACTTCTTACAGGTGGTCATGGTATGCACTCATGGATCATTGATTCAGGTGCCTCCTTTCATGTCACAGTTTGCAGAGACTTGTTTGTCAGGTATACTGCTGGCAATGAAGGAGTGGTTTATTTGGGTGATAACCATGCATGCAAGATTCTTGGCAGAGGTGATGTGAGGCTTGTGTTTTCAGATGGCTCACAGCTTATGCTCCATGATGTCAGGCATGTGCCTGAGATCAAGAAGAACCTGCTTTCTACTGGACAGCTTGATGATGCTGATTATGTTACCACATTTGGTAGTGGAAAGTGGAAAATTAGTAAGGGCTCACTGGTTGTTGCCAGAGGCTCTAAGGTGGACACTCTTTACTTTATGCATGCAGGTGTTTGTCACTATGCTAATGTAAATGCAACCGAGCTGCCGGAAATTTCTATGTGGCATAGCCGGTTGGGACACATGAGTGTCAAGGGAATGGAGCAATTGTCTCGTTTGGGTTACTTGCCTTCTCTAAAGTTTTCAAGTTTTCAGTTTTGTGAGCATTGTATATATGGTAGGCAACTACAGTGCCCCCACAAGAAAGCTCTTGGACAGAAAGATGCTCAGTTAGAGCTTGTGCATACAGATGTATGTGAGATGCCTCAGCTTTCTTTGGGAGGGGCAAAATACTTTGTGTCTTTTATTGATGATGTCACACGTAAGGTGTGGGTTTATCCTCTTCGTTTGAAGAGTGATACATTCTCAGTGTTTGAGAAGTTTGTTGCTCTTGTTGAGAATCAAACTGGCAAAACACTGAAAGCTTTGCGTTCCGACAATGGTGGAGAGTACATGTCCAAACAGTTTCAGGACTTTTGTGATGCTAAAGGCATCAAGAGGGAGCTCTCTACTCCTTATGATCCTCCACAAAACGGGACAGCAGAGAGGATGAACAGGACCATACTGGAGAAGGTCCGTTCTATGTTGTCACATGCTGCATTACCTCATGGTTTTTGGGCTGAAGCTGTTATGACAGCCGTTCATCTTATAAACAGGTCACCTAACACGAGGCTTGGTGGGAAAGTGCCAGAAGAAGTATGGACAGGGAAGCCTCCGTCATACAAGCACTTAAGAGTGTTTGGTTGCGTTGCGTACGTGCACATACGCAAGGAAATGCGCACCAAACTTGATCCTAAGTCTCACAAATGCATATTCCTAGGATATGGTGACAGAGGTGAAATGGGGTATAGACTTTGGGATCCCATGAATAGAAAGATCATACGCAGCAATGATGTCATTTTTGATGAAACATGCATGTATAAGGAGCCTGCAAGGCAACAGGAGCCTGGCAGAGTCATCTTTGATGATGATGGACATCATGGACAACAACAAAGGGCTGTAAATCAGCCATTACAGCAGCAAAACCAGTCCTTAAATGGTGCTGAAAATGGTCCAAATGGACAGCCAGAGATGGCAGAAGATATCCCTATGGATATACCACAGTTGGAGGAGATACCGGGCATGATATTTCAGCCTTATGGCATGGAACAGGAGCCACCAATGGGTGATATGCAGGCTGGACAGCAACCTGCAAATGATGGTCATTGGGTACGGAGGTCCACAAGACCCTCCAGAGTCCCTGACAGGTTTGTTCCAGGGGTTGACTACTTGATGCTCACTGACTGTGGGGAGCCCTCATGTTATAAGGAGGCTTTACAGAGGGCAGACAAGGCTCTATGGGAGCGTGCCATGAAGTCAGAGATGGATTCTCTGCACAAAAATGGAACATGGAAGTTGGTGCATTTGCCTGCAGGCAAGAAGGTTTTGCCTTGCAAGTGGGTATACAGGCTCAAAGTTACACATGATGCAAAGCCAAGATACAAAGCCAGGTTAGTGGCTAAGGGCTTCAAGCAGGAATATGGTGTGGACTTTGAGGAGATCTTCTCTCCAGTGGTCAAAATGACCACACTTAGAGCTGTGTTGGCTTTGGTTGCGCATGATGATCTGGACTTGATTCAGATGGATGTGAAGACTGCTTTTCTTCACGGTGATCTCCATGAGGAGATATATATGCAGCAGCCAGAGGGTTATGCAGTGAGTGGAAAGGAGAAGCTTGTATGCAAGCTGAAAAAGAGTCTTTATGGGCTCAAACAGGCACCAAGAGAATGGTATCATAAATTTGATACATTCATGAAATCTCAGAAATTCAGGAGAAGTGACATAGATCATTGCTTGTACACCAAGAAAGCTTTGGATGGCAGTCTATTGATCCTCATCTTGTATGTTGATGATATGTTGATTGCCGGGAAATCTCGTAAAGAGATGGATGCCTTGAAGCAGAGGCTGCATCAAACCTTTGATATGAAGGATTTGGGTGATGCAAATCACATTTTGGGTATGCGGATACTTCGGGACAGAAATCAGCATGTGTTGTATTTGTCTCAGAAGGAATACATTGGCAAAGTCTTGCAGAGGTTCAATATGGACGGGGGGAAGAAGGCTAGTACTCCTTTGCCTCCATATGTGAAACTCAGTGCTATGGACAGCCCACAGTCAGATAGAGACAGGACTGATATGGCCAAGATTCCGTATGCTTCAGCTTGTGGCAGTCTCATGTATGCCATGGTTGCTACTAGGCCGGACATTGCATTTGCAGTGGGAGTGGTTTCTAGATACATGGCCAACCCTGGCAAGAAGCATTGGGAAGCAGTGAAAGGTGTCATGAGATACCTGAAGGGCACACAGGATATGTGCATTTGCTTTGGCAAACAGGATGCATTAGTGCATGGTTACACGGATTCGGATTATGCCGGTCATCCAGATAATCGGAAGTCTACTACCGGTTATGTGTTTACATTCACAGGAGGTGCTGTGTCATGGAGATCCAGGATGCAGAAGTGCACTGCCTTATCTACTACAGAGGCCGAGTATATTGCAGCCACAGAGGCTTGCAAGGAGGCATTATGGCTATCTCGGTTAGTGGTTGATTTGGGTTATACAGGGGATATTCCATTGTTGCATTGTGACAGTCAGAGTGCCATCCAGTTGGCAAAGAACCCTGTCTTTCATGCAAAGACGAAGCATGTGGATGTGAAGTATCACTTCATCAGAGAGGTGATAGAGAACAAGCAAATTCAGCTTGTTAAGATTCACACGGATGACAACCCGGCTGATCTGTTGACAAAGAGTTTGCCTCCGGAGCGGTTTGCTCATTGCAGACACTTGATGGGCATTGGATGAGGCCATTTTCAGCCTTGATATGGCTGATCTGTTGACAAAGAGTTTGCCTCCGGAGCGGTTTGCTCATTGCAGACACTTGATGGGCATTGGATGAGGCCATTTTCAGCCTTGATATGGCCTTGTATATTATCATGTACATGCTGATTTTTTCTTTTCCTTCATTTAAGGGCACTTTGCCTTTAAGTGGGAGGTTGTTGGAGTAAAGGCATAATGTCCACCCTTATAGTGTGTACAAGCCCATAAGTTATAGTACATAGTACACTTAGTACTTTTAATGTACTAAGTGCACTATGTGTACTAGTGTAATATACATGTGTGATAGGGGAGTCACACACTCATGCCTCATGAGTTGACTTATCCCCACAACTCTCTCTCTCTCTCTCCCTTGTTGCTTCTCTGTGTATGTCTCCCACATGAACTAACCCTAATTCTTGTTTCTCCCACACATGCTAAAGTTTGAAACGCGTTTCATAGCAACTATGGCGCGGGAGAGGGGGTTGATTGCAGCTCCACTTAATGGTGCATGGGAATCGTGATTTGGAGTTCCAAGCATTAGATATCTGGCAGGACATGGTTATCTTTGGTACAGCAGAGATTATGAACGGGATCTATTCCAAGTTCATTGTTCGAGGCTTTTGGGACGTGATGTGTTCCGTCCACTCTTGGGGATTATGGGCGCGGTGTGTCCAGCAGCTCATCATCTATTTTTTGGAGTTCACTGCACACTTGTGTAGGAATTCGTGGCCAGGCAAAGTTCCTTGCTGTTCATGGTGGCATCTTGTTTCGAGGAAATAGGTTGGTGGGTGCTCTCTCCGAGGTGATTCCAGTATTCGCGATGCTAGAGGGTCCATGGTTGCATCTTCATTGACTTATCTTCTTCCGACTCTTGTTAGAATTGTGCGTCTCAGTGTTTTGGGGCTTTACCATTTATTTGGTATTTTTCTTCTATTTATTTGTCTAGGGGCAGTCGGCCAGTTTCCTCCTGCACTATATAAGAAGTTCCCCATTATTCACTCTTTCATCCATTTCCGTTGCACATAGTTCAACATTTAGTTGTTGGCCATTGTCATTGTAAAGCTTTACCTTTGTTAAAAAAGGTGATCTTGTCCAACTCTTTCATTCTCCTTTGCACTCTCTCATATGTTTACAGATTATGCTTTCGCCCGTGCTATCTCCTTCAGTGCCGGGTGCAATCCCGAGTGAAGGTAGCCCTTAATGCGATTAACTATCATTTTTGTGACCAATTTATAAGCAACTGGCATAAGAGAGATGGGCCTCCAGTTGCCTAAATTCTCATAGAGTTGCTTTTTTGGGAGCAATTTCAGCAAGCCTTCCTTCCAAGAATAAGGCAACATGTCGTCACGTCAACATTGATTGATCATGCATAGCAATGGAAGCTTCAATTCCGGCCAAAATGTGTGAAAGAATTCAATCGTCAAACCATCCCACCCAAGAGATTTCCATTTGCCCAAACCTCTAAGTGCAGCTTGTAGTTCTTCCTCTGTAAAGGACTCTTACACACACACACACACACACACACACACACACACACACACACATACTCATAGGGAGTGCTCGCACATACATATGAGCTTTGAAATACCCAACAAATCCCTCTTCGAAGAGAAGCTAGAGATGCTTGAAGATCTTCAATAGGCAATGTGATTTGGGTTCTAAATGGCAACATGTGATACAAAAGGTGATAGTGTGCCAACACCTAAAACTCTCTTGTCAGGCTTGATATAAGAGCTTGACCACACATGGCTGTGCCGACATCAGTCTACCCAAAGAGCTCCCCTTGCTCTAAGCAGGGATGTGAAGTGAATGATGGAGCCTTTTATAACATGAAGACACATCGATATAGAAGGGAAAACACATGAATTATTTAACTTAGATTTTGGGGGACTTGTTGGGCAGAGAACCTTGTCAGAATGCGCAGCGGAGATGATGACCAGATCTGGGAACACGAGCACAACGCAATGCAGAAAATAACAGCACAAGAGAGAGAGAGATAGAGGCGTGTAACTCTGCTCTATATACACAAGGAAGATCCCGGAAATGATACAATATGTGGCAAGGGACTGGGGGCCATTTTATATGGCCCCCCTACAGCAGTCGGCCTGCTGTAGGGCAGCTGACAGGCTCAGCATCTCCACGACCAGCCACATGTACCAGTCGGCCAGCTGTCCTGAGTCGGCCAGCAACTACCTGTGGTCGGGTACATGCAGGTACAGTCGGCCAGCACACAACTGAGGTCGGGTACATGCAGGTACAGTTGGCCAGAAGCTAGAGCCTCTTGCCAGCTCAGGATTGCCATCCAAGCCACATAAAAATGGAAAAAATATGGGGAAAAATACGAGGAGTGAGGAAAAATGAGAAAACACCTACAAGGGCGGGCACACCCACAACAAAGGCCCTGGTGTCAACATAAAGACAAGAGATGACTTCTAACACCCCCTCTGCCTCTTACTGCTCCGTAAAACTGCTCCTGGGCCTGAAGTAGATCTCCTCGTGTCCGGATCTCCTCCCCAAACTGAGTCACTCCAACCGTGGAGTCGGACTCCATCCATCAATCCCCCTCGTGTAAAAGAGTCCATGATCCTTCGCATGCCACAGAAACCACAAGATATGCAATCCTGCCTCCCAAAGAGTCATCTGCAACCATGAGCTCAACTGCCTCATCAGGAAGCTCTCGTCCAATTTGGTGTCCATCAACCAGATCAATGAACCATTCCGCTTGCGAGTCAAAGAGGCATCACACTGCTCATAAGGATCAACACTTGTTACGGTGCAAAGCCTAGTCCTGGAAACTTGCTGAAGACCACGCAAGGCCTTCTGAAACCTGTCAATCACCCCCTATGAATCCGGAACCACAAAGCCTTGAGAATCCACCTCCTTCTGCAAGTAATCAACTACCACCTGCCTGGCTTTTTGAGAGGTCCCCGTTGAAAGAATATCCTCATCTTCAAGAGTTTCTTTGTCCCGAATGCTATGAGACATCAGAGTGATGAATGCAAGAACCACCAACATCAGTACTGGAAACTTCCTGCCAACTGCTGCCATCAATTGGTAAGCTATCCTCTATCTGGTCCTGGAAAGTCTGCACCTGCAGCGTATCCACACTTAAGTGGCCATTACCAGACTGCCACTCATCACAAACCTGAGGACTTGCGAGAGAGAGTGTTGAAAGCTTGTAAACTCCATTCTCCACTTTGCCTTCCCAAACCACTTGGCCTATTGCTTTGTCCGGGAGAGCAACAAAATGCTCATCAAACTCCACCCGTACGCCAGTCTTGCAAACCTGATGCACTGACAATAGATGAAAACCAAGTGACGGAACATACAACACCTGGGAGGAATGCTTCCCCCCTCTGCCATCGGGAACTATCTCCATCCTGTCCTCACTGTGAACTGGGATAGTGGATGTATCCCCTGTAAGAATGTGACCAGAATACCTGCAGAGATCCTGTAAATCTGAACGGGAAGGAGTCATGTGCTTGCTTGGAAGCACCACTGTCTAGAATCCACTCCCGAGTATCCGTAGAGCGGAGAATCCTCCAACCTCCTCCTTGCCTGAAGAAAATGAAACATCGGTGTCCATCACCTCCAGGTGCACAAAAGTCGGAGTCTTCATGATTGCTGTTGAGGAATCTTCACCCTTCTCGGTCTTTCGCTTGGGACACTGCCTCCAATAGTGGCCTTTCTCGCCACAATCATTACAGGTCCTCTCTGCCTTTAGTTTCTCGCGGTCAGCGACGGACTTCTTCTCAGAAGACTTCTCCGATGAAGCCTTCCCTTTGTCCGTGTTACGGCCTTTTGACCGTTGGCCAGTTAAGGCCTCCGAACCTCCACCCTAAGGAGGGTTCGTTAATCGCTCCTCCTGGTCCAAGACCATGGGCACAAGCTCCTCCCACGTGATGGTGCTGAGCCTGCCACTGGTAATCAAAGACAAGTAAAATGCTGAGTACTGAGAGGGCAAATGCGATAGCAACGTTATGGCCATGTCCTCTGACAATATCTCCTTCCCAACCTGAAGAACTTCCTGCTGAAGAGCTTGCAGCTTGTTAATATGCTCCCGCATCGTTGACGGCTTTGCAGGGCTCATAACCCGCATCTATACTTCCAAGGAAATCCTCTTCATGGGCGATACCCTGTTGTAAAGAGAAGCCAAATGTTGCCATATACCTCTGGCCAGCGTCATATGCTTTACATGATTGATTACGTGCGGTGTGCAGTTGAGGAAGATAAACGAATGGACCCTGGCGTTGACACGATCCCACATTTGTGCCTGTGCCTCCCGGTCCTTTCGGATCGACGGCGGTAACTCCCCTTCCTCTACTTCCGGTCGTGGAACCCCAATAACGACAAAATCAGCGAGGTCATAGGACTCCAGAACAGATTCCATCATAACCTTCAATATGCCGTAGTTGTTCTCGTCCAACTGACGGTCCACTAGGAACGTGGGGAGTGTAGGGATCTTCACATGCCTCTCGGCCATCTCTAACAGATCTGCCACTGCGGGGATGAACTCTGAAAAAGGGTGGGTGGGTGGGAACAAAGAAGAACTTACACCTACAAGTGGCTGTCCAGCAAATCAGCCCGCCGTACTCTTGCTTCTCCTCTTCCCGAACAGTCCCGAACAGTCCACCAATCAGCAACCCAACAGTCCCCCTCTTGCTTACACAAATCCCAAGAACTATCTAGAGCCTAGGCTCTGATACCATGTCAAAATGCGCAGCGGAGATGATGACCAGATCTGGGAACACGAGCAAAACGCAATGCAGAAAATAACAGCACAAGAGAGAGAGAGATAGAGGCGTGTAACTCTCCTCTATGTACACAAGGAAGATCCCGGAAATGATACAATATGTGGCAAGGGACTGGAGGCCATTTTATATGGCCCCCCTACAGGAGTCGGCCTGCTGTAGGGCAGCCGACAGGCTCAGCATCTCCATGACCAGCCACATGTACCAGTCGGCCAGCTGTCCTGAGTCGGCCAGCAACCATCTGTGGTCGGGTACATGCAGGTACAGTCGGCCAGCACACAACTGAGGTCGGGTACATGCAGGTACAGTCGGCCAGAAGCTAGAGCCTCCTGCCAGCTCAGGACTGCCATCCAAGCCACATAAAAATGGGAAAAAATATGGGGAAAAATACGGGGAGTGAGGAAAAATGAGAAAACACCTACAAGGGCGGGCACACCCACAACAAAGGCCCTGGTGTCAACATAAAGATAGGAGATGACTTCTAACAAACCCTTGGTTCAACATAAAATAGGAAGTGGATAAATTTTGGAAGCTTAAAAACTTCCCCTCGAGCACGGGTGAAGAGGAGTCTCTTTCGCCAATGTTTCCAAGGCAACATGACTTGGGGCCCATGCATGGATGACAATGAAGTGCTTGGTGAAACTCATGTCGACGATGGCCATAAAGAGCCTGATGCGAAAGCCCAAACATTAAGTGCCCATTTTGAGGCCCAAATGGCATTATCTGTAATGCCCATGTGCACAACCTGTTAATAGACTCTTTTTCACCACAAATGAGCTGGGGTTTACGCTTTATACATTAGCTGTAGAAGGTTGTTGCTGCTGACAATGAATGCCGCGTTGTGCTGCTATTCGAGATTGAGATCCCAGCTGCTATGTACGAGCGTCTATAGAAGCTTCACTTTGAACATGGATGGTGCTACTCAGCAGATCTATGGCCCCTTGCAATCTCTTCCTTGCTGCTGTCAATGCACTACCTCTCTCTGATCTCGGTTCTCTTCTCCTTGCTCCTGCTGGAGTCTGTGCCTGAAGCTGCTGGAAGGCTCCTTGTTTGTTGTGGCACGTCCAACTGCTACAGAGCATGATGGGACTGCGTCAACTGCTGATTCTGCTGCATGCTGTGGAGGGGAGAGGAGAGCCGGGCAAAGGTGGTTCTCCCAGCACTAGTGTCCACTGTCGCCCAAAGCAGGGTGGAGGGTGAGAACCCTCTGATACCAATTGTAGTTTTGAGCTGCAGGCCCTAGGCTAAGGGGGATCAAAGATCTCCATGGTGAGAGAGAGAGAGAGAGAGAGAGAGAGAGAGAGAGGTGACAAAGCTCAAGAGAGAGACCATTGTAGAGAGAGTATTGCACGACTCAATGATTATAGATTGATTGATGCGATATTATGAAACCTTCACCAAGTATAATGCTTTTATAGCCTTAGAGGCTTATGTGAATGACATCACTGCTTATGTCAAACCTAAATAATATCTAGATATTTAACCACTCTAAGATTTGGTTCACACACTCATAGGGAGTGTTCACACACATAAACGCAAATACATATGAGCTCCGAAATACCCAACACGAATCATATTGACATGGACCTTGAACTCCATGTTGGATGTCACATGCATCCACCACTCCCTTGCATATACCAGGCTGTGCTGTGTTGGACAGTGCAAAATAAGGCTTGAACTTTGTAAGTCATTTACAGGGCTAGAGTAAGGGATAAATAGGGTAAATAGACAGCCAAGGAAGGGGATGATCTGCTTGAGGTCAAACACAAAAAGGCCACTCAAGGCAAGAAGAAGATTGAAGCATGCGAACATCGGCAACATGTAGCCATCAGGAATCAGCATTGAAGAGACCAGCCATATCAGTAGCTCAAACATTAAAGATATTCTCTCTATGTATTGGCTTCAGGCTTCTCCAGCCTGCATTTTTGTTGCCTGAATGTGTTGATTGCTGGACTTATTTCTTTCCTGATGTAATGGGTAGGGTTCTTACTGACAGTGGAGCTTCACTAAGTAGTGTACTGCCTGATTGTGATGGCATTACCACCATTGGTGAGGCGTTGATGGCACCTACTATCATATATGTAAAACAGGTATGGTTTCATTTTGGAATACAAAAATTTTCTTGATGAGTTTTGTAATGGAGCATGATGCTTTTTGTTTTTTGGCTGTCAGGTTTTAGAGCTTGTAAATAGAGGAGAAGTTAAAGGCCTTGCTCATATCACTGGTGGTGGTTTTACGGACAACATACCGCGGATTTTCCCTGAGGGACTTGGGGCCTCCGTGAAAGTAGGTTCATGGAAAGTGCCTCCTATATTCAAGTGGATAGAGAAGGCAAGTGCCATGCAGATCAGATGTTATTCCAGGCTTGGTTTGTAGTATTTTGGTATTTGGGGCTCTCCTACTAGTTGTCTTTCCATTTTTATGATCTGTTCATCTTAAGGACTCCTATATGTGCAGATGGGTGGTATCAAAGATGCTGAAATGAGGAGAACATTCAATATGGGCATTGGTATGGTGGTTGTGACCAGTCCGGAATCAGTGGAGGCTTTACTAGCAAGGGGGGCAGAGAGCAAAATTTACCAGATAGGCCACATAGTCAAGGGGAATGGGGTTACCTACTGTTAATACTTGTATTTCAAAAGTTGAGGTTTCTGCCTCTGGGAGTAAGTGGTGATCATTTTTGCAATACAAACATAACGGATACAGCCATAGGCAGGGATACTCTACCCTTTCTTTATTATGCCCCCTGGTGCTAGGCACGCCTCTCTTTCAAGGCAGGCCAACATGGGGATTTTCCATCTGGATGTAAATAACACTGCCCTGCTACTGGAACTGGTATCACATGACAATGGAGAGCGGAGAGTTCATCAATAGTTCTTTAAACATCCTTTCCGCATTTGTGGAGGGTATGGGGGCTATCTTGTCCCAAAAGGCATCTGGATTTGATTGAAGAATGGTTTTGTTTTGCTCATGAGCTCGAGCTTCTAAAGCTGGTTTTGTTACTGTTCATTATTTGGCACTTAAATTAAGCTGTCTAAAAGGAAAATGTGAGTTTAAAACACTCTTTTGATGGGTTCAATGTGAGCTTAAGACACTCCTGATATGGGATCTGCAGAAGAGTGGATGTAAATTAGATCTTACCTACATAAGAGGATTTTTTTGAAGGGGCCCACTTCTTGAGGAGACGGCAGTGCATCCCCCGACGAAAAAAAATCATTTGGTCAACAGGTTATTAACATAAACTTAGTGGCGTAATTGAGCCCCGAATGTTGCTTCAGCTTAAATGTGACTTAAGGCTGATGGAAAGGCAATTCAACTTAGAATTCCATGAAATCAATTGAGAATGCTTAGTTAGCATGCATGGTAACTTAGCATACATACATCTATGGTAAAAGTTTAAAGAGTCATGCACCTATTAAATCTGTAATTTTTAAATTATTAGAAATAGTGTAAAATAAGAATTTCCATATTGCATTTGTAGTGTGCTTAAAAAGTTATTTATTGTATTCTTAATTGAAAATTTGAAACTTTTTTGTAAAGAAGTGTTTGAATGATGGCCTTAAAAGATTGCTTTTTTTTTTTGGGAAGTTTTATTCAACTAATATCTTTATATGTCGAGAATGTTTCCTTAGTAGGGATTTCTTTGAAATAATATATTTAAAAGAGATTTAAAGTGGTTTTATTTTTACAAGACTAGTGTTAAGAAAAATCATCTTTAATCGTGTAATTTGTAGTCGTATTGCACAACAATGACACAAGCAACTCTATTTTTGTAGCATAGCTGGATTCTTCCTTCATTTTCTCAATGCCATTTGCTTGCTTTTTCTTGCACTCTTTAACTATATGCCCTTTCTTGTTATACAATAAAATCTTTTATCGTCTTATTCAAAGAGCTGAATATGATGAATGAAGGTCGGAGATGATACGGTCCTGTCGATTTGTGGTCATTTGGTCTTAAAGACCTTTGATTTCGTTGAGGAACACCTTCATCACTTTAACCTTAATTCATTTTCTCTTATTGAAGGTTTTTTTGGTGCTTCTCAATTCAATAAGAGGCTCATCAATCAGAGGTGGTCCGGAAGAAACGATTGCTCTTCTTAATGGCTTTGTAGTACTAGTCGAATTTAGGGTTTGGTCACTTGAAATAGGCACCACCCATTCTTTCCTTGGGCTACAATTTGACCACCTTTATGTAGGATTTGACTATAATGGTGAGTGCTCTTTCTTCCATCTCTCTCCCCTTCTCATACATCTACATCATCAACTGAATATATATTCTCTCTCTCTCTCTCTCTCTCTCTCTCTCTCTCTCATACATGTACATCATCATCAACTGAATATATTCTTGAAGTTTTTATTCTATATATCCTTTCAAGGTTACAAGGATGTCTTTGATGTTTGCAGTGTAGTGTTTGTATACTAATTAAGGACTAAAAGTGACAACTCATTTGCAAAGTTCCTAACGTTGGTAGTTCACTAATCTCTAAGACTTAAGTCCCTTGAGGTAGCATTTGTGTAGTCCACTTGAGTCTCTTGACATTCCCTCCTAGGCATGGATATCTCTATTTGAACAATCCTAGTGCTCTCCTTCGTAAGTTGTTTGAGGTTGTTATCAAAGAAGGTGGAATCATTGGGTTAGTGGCTCCCTTAGTTTTCACATAGCTTGCGTACATATCTTTTCTTCTCTCTCCTATCCGTAGATTCTTTAGTGGTTGCAATTTCTAAGGAGTTTTGTCATCTAAGTCTTAATAGGAGCAGCTCGGATCGTTAGATGCACTATCACATGGATGGACTAACCTTGTTTTCCAAGTTTTGACAAGATCACAAGTGCATTATTTGGCAAAGATTAGAGGGTATCCAAGCCTTTCAAAGTAAGTCATGAAGCTTTCTAAAACTTTGAGAGGAAGTCAATGTTATCAAATTCACATATTTTTTCTACAAATGCAGGATGTATGATTCAACCATTAGACGATAATGATGGAGGAGACGAGCCAGGGTAGTCCGCCACCCCCACCCCAACGACGCTCTTCTCCCCCACCTCCACCTCCACCTCCACCTCCCCGACCACCACCCAACTCATCTTCTGCCCCTACCAGCAACCAACCCCCACCACCACCACCCCCTTATGGCACCTCAACCCTCCCACTTTTCCATGCACAACCCTCTTCTCCCCCCATCCATTTTCTCACCCCCACCCCCATCACCTCCTTCTTTACCACTTCAGCTAGGAATGCACACTGCTTTCCGTGATCTCCCCTCCACTTCCGCTAAGCCCCCACCTATCCTCGATGCCAGCCTCGCCACACGACCCTCAACATCGACAACCCCTCCCACCCCATCACCAACTCAACAACCCCCCACTGACAACCTCGAAGAAGGGGAGATCCCGTCGCCGCCACCCTTGGACCATGAGGAGGTCAACCCTCCGCTCAAGCCACTCAACAGGCGTGATCCCCTTGACTACACGGAGTTTGAGCAGGCCATCACAGTCCTACTCGATCGACAACTCTAAGAAGAGCCTCTGTCACCCGCCTCACCGACCACATGGACATCTACGTCCGGCGACCGTACCTCGACGCGCGAAGGATCATCAATGGTGGAACGACCACCTCAAAGGACACAAGGCGGATACCACCGGCCACCCCGTTGCTTGGCCCATAACATTCGAACTCATGGGCGAGCAGCCGGCCTGGAGGAAACCCTTCCTAGCCAAACCTTTAATTTGGGAGACATACTGTAATGCACCTCGCACACTCAGGATTAGCCCTGACTACCTCCCAATTCGTCGATGGTGGGCATGGAATGCCTTCCATGAAGAGGAGAAGAAGAACCCAAAACTCAAGTTCAACTTTCCGTGGCTCGCTCTCCTGTCAGCCCAGCATCCTTGCATTGAAGAAAGTATGGTTCGACGCTTCCATGCATTCATCCGCCACCTTGACCAAGTCCCCAACCCAGCCGTGATCGCGACCATTCGCTTCTTCAATCTGATCATCACGTTGATGGAGTCGTTTCTTGACTGGGACCATTACTTTTTGAAGGTGCACAAGGTCTGGCTTTTGACATCAACAAAGGGCCCACTCTCAAGAAAATCTTCGGTTACTAACGAGGGCAGTATGTGCCGCCCACTGCTCAGCCCATAACATTTGAACTCATGGGCGAGCAACCGGCGTGGAGGAAACCCTTCCTCGCCAAACCTTTTATTTGGGAGACATACTGTAACGCGCCTCGCACACTCAGGATTAGCCTTGACTACCTCCTGATTCGCCGACGACGGTGGGCATGGAATGCCTTCCATGAAGAGCAGAAGAAGAACCCAAAACTCAAGTTCAACTTTCCGTGCCTCGCTCTCCTGTCAGCCCAACATCCTTGCACTGAAGAAAGTATGGTTCGACGCTTCCATGAATTCATCCGCCCCACTACGACCAACTCCCCAACCCAGCTGTGATTGCAACCATTCGCTTCTTTAATCTGATCATCACGCTGCTGGAGTCGTTTCCTGACTGGGACCATTACTTTGAAGGTGCACAAGGTCTGGCTTTTGACATCAACAAAGAGCCCACTCTCAAGAAAATCTTCGGCTGCTACGAGGGCAGTATGTGGATGCCCGCTTCGTGCCTACAAACTTTTGAAGATATGATGGAGAACACTCGCTCTAACCTCGCACCGGAATTTCATTAGAACCTATTCGATCTATTATCGATGGATCCGGCCAGCTCTCTGAGGACAGATCTGCATTAGGGAGGGGGGTCTGTTAAGCACTCCGGTCAACATTACCTTGTGCGTGGCTACACCTTTGTAATTTATCTTTTTGTAACCGCACAAAGCGCTGATTATAAAAGAGACATGGGATGTCCGAGATTATGGCTTCTATAACGCCGGTCATGAGGAATAGATGTACATAGAGCTACAGAAACTAGGAAGACTTTGGGCCCCCAATTATAAATGGGCGGCCAGACATTGTAAATATGAGCTCATGTATATAAACCATTTTATGGAATATGAAAAGGGACAATCCCATTTGTCTCACTTAAGTTTGCCTTCTCTCTCTCTTTCTCATTTGAGCTTGTGGCTGCATGTTAGCTTGTGTTCTTGCTTGCTTGCATGTTAGATGGTTGGTGTTTGTAAGTAGGGATGGTAATGCTCTCCTTTCTTCTCTTCTCTACCTTCTTTTTGCTATCTACCATGTCCCTTTTGCATGGTCGTTGCATGAAGTAGAGGTTGAGCTCTCCATAGCTCCCTCTTTCCTGCTCTCTACCTAGCATTTGGATCTCTTCTTGGGTGACACAGGAAGAGGTGGAGTGAGCCCCTAGCAGCTTCACATCGAGGAGTTAACCCTCATAGGGTTGGGCAATCGCAACTCTCCAGACTTGACTCTTGCATGCATCTTTCTCCTCTTCTTTCTCTCTTGTGTGTAAGGTAGCATGTTACCCTTAACAATCAGAAGAGGAAGATCTGCTATGCTCAGCCACCCAAGCCAGGGAACGGATTGACGCTAACCAGCTCGCTAAAAATCTTACCAATTACCCTAACCTTATAGAGGAGAAGGAAAGACTCTTGGCAGCCCAAGAATTGGTCAGGGAGATTGACAAGCACAAATAGAAGATGAGCCTCCTACTACTTACCTTGATCCATGCACTTCGGTCTCCACCAACATGAGACTTGCTGATGAAGCTCATATATATACCAGAGAGCTCCTAGACCAAGTCACCCCCACATAGTCCCCAACACAAGCAGCAACGCCCGGTGCAATAGCTAACCCCCACGAGGGAAACCGGGTAACTGAATATATCAGAAATCTGGGGGATGACCATCTTAAAAGAAAGGACATAAAAATCCCCATCTAGATACCGTATACAGATAATAGCTGAATATATCAGAAATCTGGGGGATGACCATCTTAAAAGAAAGGACATAAAAATCCCCATCTAGATACCGTATACAGATAATAGCTTAAGAACAAGCCAAGGAGACCTTCCTCATAGAACAGCCTCCGCTCCTAACCCCCCTTTAAACACATCCAACAAGATATTACCTGGTGAACCGCAAACTGTCGTGGCTAATCATGTTTCTTTGTGAAGTTTTACTATTGAGTGATCTTGGTGCCTTAATAGTATAAATTTTAATTTGATTTTCTATGAGCAAAGTATGTATTCTAGTTTTAGGATGACTATTTTTTAGTCACCTGGTTGAATTATTTGTAGGATGATTGAATCATAGTCATTAGAATGTATCTTATATCATATTTATCAACACTAAGTGGTAGAGTGACTTTGTAAATAAATAACTTGCTCTTTTTCTAGATGATGGAATTGAAGTATCTCAATTGAAAAGTGGTGTTATGGATAGAGATAAAACACCCAAACTACAAGATTTGCAAGGTTTTTTTTTTGGGGTTCTTATCCTCCATCAATTTCAAGACATCTAATAGAGAATGATTGATGGGATCTAGTAAATAAATATTTGCGAATGTACCAGCTCACCCATTATCAGATTTAGAAGCAATCCAAAGTATGGTGGTGGATGAGAGCAAAGTGAAGAACAAGGTTTGCATATTGGAGACTTTCTTTGTGAATCTAGACAATGCAGACCATTAGGAAGCGTATATTATTTTGAAAGAGCTGGAGTTAAGTTAGTAGTTGAATCATCTATGACAAACACAGAGATGCAATCCACATTGGGAAGCATAGTGATAGACGAGTATGGGTGTATGAAGACAAGAAAGGATAGCTTAATGATGTGGATCCTAATGAACATCATTTTGTGTCAAAAGTGGAGATTCTAACTTCACAACATATTTTTGCATATGTGGTTCAATGATATATAGCACCTTTAGCTTCATGTATGAAAACCTCTTTTGTGCGTCATCCTTAATGTGTCTATTGAGATTTCAAATTTCCATTGACTTTTAAAAATATAGTTTTACTTATGTCCATGAGCTCGATTACCTTGAATTTAAATTTGTATCATATCATATGACAATCAATACACATATCGAGCCTCCAAATATCCATTGTTTTTTCAAAATCTAGATTTATTTATGTCCATGAAGTTGATTACATTGAATGTAAATTTGTATCATTAAAATGAAAGCTTCCAAAGAATTATTTTGTATTCTTTGCTTATCTTTAATAGATATAAAAGATTTCATATTAGGATGAGACTCAAACTTAAGTTTAGGCATATCTCTTAGTATGAGATTCAGATCAATTCATAGTAGGATGAGACTCAAACTTAAGTTTAGGCATATCTCTTAGTATGAGATTCAGATCAATTCATAGTAGGATGAGGCTCAAACTCAAGTTTGAGCATATTTCTTGGTTCAAATTAGTAATTCAAATCATTTCATGGTAGTACACAAACCTATTCCTTGATATACAAAGGCTAGCTCAAATTTTAGTTAAGTGCAATGAGACACATCTAGAAAAGCTCAAATATCTTGGTTTGAGCAATTCAAATCAATCCATAGTAGGATGAGGCTCAAACTTAAGTTTAAGCATATTTCTTGGTTTGAGTATTTAGATTATTTCATGGTGGGACACAAACCAATTTCTTGATATACAAAGGTTAGCTCGAATTTTAGTCCAGTGCAATGAGATACATCTAGAAAAGCATAACACAAGTTCAAGCACAAGTTTGTGACCGCCCTACACCCGAGGGGTTCACTATATGTGCTACGCTTACAATATTTATGAGTGACCCCTCCCCCCCTCCCCCCCCCCTCCCGAGGCCTACATATGAAAAGTTGTAAATCCTTGAGAGAAAGTTTGAGTCCTAAGATAAAGATTTCTAGTAACTTTGTCATAAATAATTGCCCCAATAATAATGTCTTTTTTATGATTGGTCTTGGTTATGATTGTTAAGTTCTCGTGTCATGGTTTGTATGCATGACCATCACCCTTTGTTATATTCATTGAGATCAACCTTGACTTAAAGCTTCATGATTGCAATCAAATTTATTTTTGTAGGTCACAAAGATTGTATTGTAGAAAGATTTGAAGAACATAAAATGGAGGCTCTCAATAATGATGGAAGTGATTTGCAACAAACTCCACAAGGATTATCTAAACTTGATGTCCAAGCAAAAATAACAGGTGGAAACTAACCAAAAATAGATATTTATATAACAAGGTCGGGATTTTAACTTATTGCCATGTTAATGTTGATTTTTTTAAAATAGGTGGAGACAATCTACACTCGCCCACAACATATTGATCTACAACAAGATCAAACAGAATCAACTTGCAATTGAGTCAATTCAAATGTGGATGCATCTACTAGTTTTCTTGAAAACTGTGAAGGCAAGGAGATATGCAACAAGATGAAATTAATTATGATATTTATGGAGACGACTTTCTTCAAAATTTCAAAGACAAGATCATCCAAGGAGACAAAGAGATTGATGATACAAGTTCAACAATGAAAGGTACTGGACATGCTCCAAACCATATGGATAGGAGATTTATGAATATAAGTGAATATAAGAATTTTGATATAATCACGCTCAATGAGGGTTATATAGTAGAGAGAGTGGCCTTGAGGCCATAACATATAGCACGTATGACCAAATTCTTGTCCTTTTGCTTCAAGTTACTAGTCTAGATCCATAGATACTAACATTTTTAGTAGGTAAATAGATTAATATGCAAACCAAGAATTATATAAATGAATGGATTTATGAGAACTAGTAATAATAAGTAATAGAAATTGACAAAACATTCTTAATTTTTAATTGTACAGAATATAACAAAGAGTGCAAAGAAGTGGATATAATATCAAGCTTCATAAAAAATCTACCACTCGACAATCAAAAGGAGTCAATTGCAAGCAATATCAATGATATACTTTTTTTGTTGTCTTTGGAAAGCCCAAGTTAACAATAATATTGGATTTAGATGGATTCCTCTAAAAGCGATGCTGGTACAAGTCAAAAATACAAACATCACTCCAATGTGGCAATATGTTCATGGTTCTTTGACCAGGATGCATATAATTTTTGAAGGCCTTGTTGGGGGGGTTCAATGTAGGCGTTTGGTCAACTGCCATGCAACATAATGTATTGTGTATGGTGAAATCTTTGTAAAATCATGTAGGAGAAATCCTCTCGTTCTTTGTGACTTGGAGTCAAGAGGGATGCTACATCTACGGAAAGAGAAAACTCTATTGACCAGATAATCCAGGTGCTGAGGACATGTTTAAACCTTTGGCAAAAATTGCAAAGGTATTTGAATGTGATGCAAGAAGAACATTTCTCATAGATGACTCACCATACAAGGGTTGCATTAGCCCATCATCAAATTGTATTTTCGCTGCTTTATTTAACATTGACAATGATGATGATATTCTAATGAATGAGTTGCTTGACTTTTGTAGTGAAGAAATCAACCATCCCAAGAGCTGGCCTAGGACTATTTGTGCATAGTCATATATGAAGAAATGCAACTATCTTGCATTATGGAGGTAGCAATATGGAGGTAGCAAGTCCTCATACAAATATTGGAAACAACTATATAGATCTTCTCCACAGGTGAAAAAGTATTCAATCCAAGAGGATTGTTAATCCCATTTTGGATTGAAAAAGATGCTCCTCCATTTGAGGACATTAATAAGTGTTATGTAAAGGCACTATAAACTTTGTACATTATGAGACACTGGCTACCCAAGGCCTTAGTTAGTAAGTTTTGGGCGCCCAAGCATGAATAAGGGCCCGATGTATAAAAGGAAATTTCTTATAAATGAAAGAACACAGTCCCCCTTTGTGCTATGAGAGCTATTGTGCTTTTTCTTGAGCTCAAGAGAGATAAAGAGAGAGAGAGCTCTAGGACATGTTCCTCTTTCATGCATGCATGTGTCTGAGAGAGTGAGAGGTCGCTTGCCTTGTACTGTGGTGCAAGAGACTCTACGGTGATAGTGTGGAGGTGGAGTTCGAAGGAGTGGAACTTCCAAAGCTCAAGCTTCGGAAGCCTAAAGGGATGTGAGCTCGGAGCATTGGTAAGTACCCAATGATTGTTGTGTCTATTGCTTCTCCTGTTTGTGGTTGTGTGGAGTTCCCTCTTGGGAGCTGTGTTAGCCCATAATATTTTGGGTGCCGCTAACACCATTGTTTCTTCCATCCTCCTTGAGCTTCATCTCCCACTATGCAAGATCCACTATTGCGTTTGCATTTGGAAAGTGTATTATAAAGAAATTGTGTAGATAAAGTTTGAGTGGAAGAGAAGTGTTATGGAAATCGTGTTGGAAGTGTGGGTGAGTACTTGGTTTAGCCTAGAGGATCTACACTGGTTTTTTCTTTCAATTTTGATATTTTCGTCACTAATCTTGCTACCGTGAGGAGCTAAGAGGGGTGACACTTTGTTTTTCTTTTTTTTTCTTTCTAAAATTTACAAAAATTATAAAAACAAGGAGCCATTGGTTGTGTTCATGACTTGCATTTCATTCCTAATCCTTAGCACAACCATTCTAGGTCATTTGGATAGAGAAATTACACTCAAAACATCATTATGTCGATGCGGAAGCTAAACACGTGAAAGTACAAAAAAACGTTTCACGACGTGAACCATTCTCTGCTACACGGCGTGAAACACATTTTGCAATCGGTGCCGGGAATCTCAGGATTACCTTACTAAAATTAGGTCGTCTTATCTAGACACATCTGACATAGCGAAACCAAAAAATCTTATCACGTGAAACAACAGCCAAGCATTTCACGATTTGGACCACACTCTGTTTCACGGCGTGAACCATATTCTGTTTCATGATGTGAAGCATTTGATACTTCACGGCATGAACCATTACCTATTACTTCATGGGTTAATACCTCACGAGTTAACCCTTCACGCCTTACCTTAGAGCTTCACGTGTTAACAGTTCATGAGTTAAGCTTTCACGGACTCCTAGTTCATGAATTAAGGCCTATCAGACTAGTAGTAAGAGAAGTACTCTAATTAAAGTAATTCTAAGTTGAAAATTTAAAAAGTGAAACAAAATTCATGATGTGAACCACACTCTGTTTCATGACATGAACTGCTACCTGCTACTTAACGACGTGAACCATTCTCTGCAGTCTCACGGATATCTGCTATTTCACGACGACTAGGAAGGACAGTTTGGTAGACAGGTGAAAAGGTTAGAGAAGTGATTTCACCTATCGAAATACATTCTCATGCAGACAGGTGAAAAGGTTAGAGAAGTGATTTCACCTATCGAAATACATTCTCATGCAGTTGATGTCTTGTAAACTCATTGGAGACGATCTTACCCCCGACGATATACAAGAAATGATCAATGATCCCACATTCTTGTAGGGCAAGGAGTTCCTAATGCAACAAAGGTAGGTTGAAGCAGCTAATAATGAGCCAGGCGACAAGGAGTTGGCCAGACCTAGCCCTAGACCTGCATTAAATAGAAGAACTAATGTAGGAAGAAGAAGAGCAGGAGGGAGTAGCTCCTCGAAGACCAATTGTGGATCCAAACATAGATCTAAATGCGGTCACGAGGGTGGATGTACTAAATATGGCCATGAAAATGGGCTAAGATATGGTTAGGGAACTAGGCACTGCCCTGGAATCCAGACCATCCCAAATGAAGCCACATATCATTTCAAAGCTTGTGCAAAAGGTCTTGGGAGATTTGCTATTTTGAACACCCTAATTATTTTGAGCAAAAAATTAAAATTAGGAGCTCAATAAAATAAATATAAAAAATTAAAAATTAGGAGCTCCCCTCTCACCCGCTACCCCTCTCACATTGCTCTGCTACTGTTGAGGCCGACAAAGGAGGGAAAGGGGGCGTGAGAAGGGGGAAACTTTTCCCCTCTCATGCCCCCCTTGCCCTCCCTTGCTGGGCTAGCAGAGCAGTGTGCACACTACTCCATGGTTGGGTTGGTAAGGGAGGTCAAGGGGGGCATGAGTGGGTTGAAACTTTTCCCCCCTTGCCATCCCTTTCCGGCCAGAGCAGCGCACATGCTTCTCTATGGCCCGGCTCGCAAGGGAGGGCATGAGTTGGTTGATACTCCCCCCCTTGCCCTCCCTTGTCGCTAGCGTGCTGCTATGTGGGGCTGGCCAGCAAGGGAGGGCAAAACTTATGCCCCCCTTTCCCTCCCTTGTCAGCCAGCCATAGAGTAGCGCATGCTACTCTATGGCTTGGCCCGTAAGGGAGGGCAAGGGGGGCATAAGAGGGGGGAAACTTTGCCCCAATCATGCCCTCCTTGCCCTCCCTTTATGGGTCACAAACGCGCGCGCACGCGCACGCGCGCGCGCGCGCGCACACACACACACACACACACACACACACACACATGAGCATACATACATACATGCATGCATATACGTGTAAATGCTTTGCAAGGTATCATACATGCATACTAGTAAATGTACACAAACACATACATATATGCACACATGTGTGTCTTCAAACATGTGGATGCACACATGCATATGCACACATATGCACATACATGTATATGCGCATATAAGTATTTGCATGTTTTGTTTTGTTTGTGGGTGCATGATTTAATATAAATAAGAGTGCCTTCTTAAATCATGAGTGATTATGTGTGTAGGTAGCTTTCAGAGATTCACATTTTCTTCTTTGCTTTGAGCCAAGCTCAGCTTTGAGCTTCTCTAGGTATGCTCCCATAAACATACCTTCACATTCACATAAATAATTTCATATTTCAATGTTTTTAATTTTAAGAATAAGATGAAAAGGCAGCGTGCATGCTCATTTTAAAAGTGTTTTATATATTAATGTTTTTTAATTTTGAAAACAAGATGAGAATTAATCGTGCACGCTTGATTTTGAAAGTGTTAAATATTATTATTTTTTCATTTTGAGAACAACATGAAAAGGCAGTGTGCACGTTGTCTCTTTAAAGTGTTTTATAGATTATCTTTTTTGTCTATTGCAAAGCAAAATATTATGGCATTGAGCTCACATGTCTTCTACTTTAAAAGTTGACGACTTTGTAGCATCCTGTTTGTGATGTATTCTAAATTAAGTATGAAAACTATGTCAAATGTCAATTTTCTATGTGTACATTGGCTATGAAAGGTGTGGTACTAGTAGTGAAGATTTCGCTGTTTTGTATATTTAAGGACAACAAGAAAAGGCAACGTACATGCTTACTTTTTGTAGTGCAATATTTTTTATTGTTTTAAACTTTTTGGTTTAGTATAAAAACCATGCATACATGCGACCATTAAAAAGCATTGCACTGATTGAGGGTTTGTATATATGAAAGCACACTAAGATTCTAACATGTGAGTCTTGCCTTTGATACTTACATTTTAATTTGAATAGTGTCTAAGAAATTATCAAGATTTTGTTGTTCATAGCACGCATTTGAATGAAAAGCCTCTTTTAGATGAATTTTGAGATGTGAGTTGATTTTAGTCCCATTTTAAGCATATCTTTTAGATGCTTACTTATAATTTGAACTTATGATACAAGAATTAAGCAAGAATGGTGCACACTCCATCAAAGACAAAGGCACCTTCTTCCTTCAAAAGTAGGTCCGCTTTCCAATTATGATTTATTATTATGCAAGCTTGGTATTTGTGCTATGAATGCCTTGTAAGCTTGTTACTCATTTTTAGGAATTGTGTACTCATTGCGGTCTAGGAAGACCGGTTATAGAACATGTGCACGTAATTCTATGGCTTCTTTGAATGTTGCTCAAAGGAAGAAACTAGTGAAGGACCCACTTCCCTCCAATTTCTAGAGCTCACAACATGAGGAGCTTGATGGCATGAGTGAAGATGAAGTAGAGATAGACCAAGAAGAGCATGATGAAGTTCTTCCATCTCACAATGCTACCTCTCATCAAGAAGAGCATGATCAAGTAGACAATGCAACTGCTATCTTAGAAGTAGCCATAGTGGTTGCAAAACCAAGTGATCATCCACCTACCTTTGGTAATGATGTGCCAAGGAATATTTTAGAGAAGGTGGTTGAAATCTTCATTGTTAATAGAGGTCAGGATCCTCCACGAATACCTCTTTGTAGACTTATGGAGAATAAGGCCATTCGAGCTGTTGGTCTAGGGACAGATGGCCTTGTCAAAAGATTTGAAAAATCTGGTTACAGTGTGTTGGGGGCCCCATTTATTATGTCTTTCAAAAAGGTTGGCCATGATCAACAATTTGTGTAAGAAAATGAAATGCTTGAATGGGGACCAATGTGGAGAGAAGTTAATGCAGAGTTCAAGAAAAATCTACCAACAGAGTGGGAGGATCTTTTGAGGGAAGAAATTCTTTGTTTGGGATGGAAGTCATAGACTGAAGACTCATTCATGTTCTCTTTGATGGGTCAAAATGAAGTGGATGGTTTGTCATTTTGTTTTGTTTTTGTTTTGTTTTGTTATTTATGTAGAATTGGGAGAACTACCATATGCAAAAATTTTGGTCAATAAAATTTTCCTTTCCTCCAAAAGTTGGCTATGGCTAGTAAAGAGTCTTTGCTCAAGGATTTTCAAAAAGAGTGGCTTCATTGGATTGGAGTGGAGTTGGCTTGCAAGAGGAAAGTGGCCAAGGGCACATGGTATAATGCTCCAGCAGTTTTACTTGCTATACTTGTTTGGAAGGTAAGAATATAAGGAATTTTATTACTATTTTTTTTTTACTCTTTGGCACTATGAGACCGTAAAATTACTAAGTGGGACTTTCTTTTACTACATAGGAGGAGTTTGATGCGTCTCTAGCCAAAGAGATAGTAGACATTAACTATGAGATCCCTACCCCCTCCTGGGATTCCCCCTCCAAGGGCGGTGGCGGCGCAAGCAGCGTCAGCCTCTTGTGCGGGGCAGGGATCCACACTCGAGGCCTCGCCTACTACGGATGTCCGGATAAGAGACTAGCCTGGCAGTTCCTCCAAAACCGGAACCTGGAACCCGAAAAAACTTTCCTCACCTGGAAAGCATGGGCGATTCCACCAAGAAGACCTCGGGGCAAGCTTTGCCGCCGCCGCGAGAGCAACGTCCCTCGACGACTCCCCTGCCAACTGTTGCAAAACGAGTCTCTCCTTAGTTAAAATCACAAACCAAATGCTTCCTCCAACATTCTGGCGTAAAATAGTCCTTAAAAAAAACAGAGGTTCTATGTATGCAAGTAAAATTCTCGATTTAAGTTTGATTCCACAAGACCCTTTTCCCATAATCCAGATTTTCTTAATGAGAATTTCCAACTTGATTCTTGGTGATTTCGATTGAGGGAAAACTACGCTAATTCAACAGTAGTCTATTCTTTATGTTAAGATTTGGAATTGGTCACGAGGTTTTTGCTTGATTTAGATTCGAGAGATGGGCAAGTAGTTTACTGGCCGCCATTCTCACAGTCATCGGTTTACTTCCAACTTTGATTCCTAAGGATTTTCTTCAGATAAAAATCTACTGAACTTCTAACCGTAAGGAAACTTCTAACTTTATGAGTTTTATTCCTTCCTAACCACAATAGATTAAGAAATAGTTCTATATGAGAATATCGGGTTTTAATAAAAATACTCTTCTTCCACTAATCCAGTTTTGGGTATATATCAATCTGGTGATTTATCCACATAAAAATATCTAAGAATATTCTTTCCACCAATTTAATTATCAACCCTAATTTTTTAGGTGAAATTATGGTAAAAATTCCTCTTTTGTTCATCAAAATTAATTTAAACATTGATCTACTTAAAATACCATGAAAATTTCTCTTTTTAATTAAATACAAATATCCATTTTTTTGAATATGCCAAAAATTCCTCTTTTTGCATTTAAATGATTGAATTCCAAATGTCATGGGAATTCCTCTTTTATCTTTTAAAAATTCTTATGCATAAAATAAATTTATAAAAAATTTCTCTTTTTAAATTAAATAAAAAATATTCATTATTTTGAATATGCCAAGAATTCCTTTTTTTGCATTTAAATGATTGAATTCCGAATGTCATGGGAATTCCTCTTTTATCATTTAAAAATTCTTATGCATAAAATAAATTTATCACAAATTTCTCTTTTTTCTTAATTAAATAATTATGCATAAATACAAAAAGTATTCTTTCATGAATATGGTCAAAATCATTATTTTTACTTAAAATTTCTAAACATACAATATGGTAGGAGTTCCTCTTTTAGTATTATGCATGAAAATAAGATATGTATTTTTTTCTGAAAAACATTTGCCATAGCTTTGCTGCTATTACTACATGATAATTTTTAAATTTTCTAAAAGAATAAAAGCTTGTAATGAAAATATGATAGAAGTTCTACTTTTAAGCTTAAATTTAAACTATGAATTTAAATCATAATTTTTAACCATAATTATAAACATAATTATGATTATCCCACTAGATTAAGCTAATTTCAACATTCCTCTTTTTTCAATTTGGTAGGATAATCCATTTCTCATTTAGAATGAGTTAAAGTAGTTTTTTAACTACTCATAAACAATCTAAAAGAATTAACCATTATTTTAATAGCACAAAATCATGAAAATATAATTTTCTTAATCTCTTGCTCATCAAGCCTAGAGTTTAGTTTTGAAATAAGAGATTATCTTTGAGAAACATTCTTTTGTTAAAGAATTAGCCATAAAGATGACTATTCGTTTTGGAGAGAGAGAGATTTACTTCAAGAAAGCATTACAAATAAGCATAAAGATTAACTTTCTTCGAATTAAACATTAAGACTCTTATGGAAAGCTTGATTTGAATTAAAACAATCATTTAGAAAGCTTCTCAAGCTTGAGAGGTGTTGAGAAGAAGAAAGTTAATGAGGAAATTGAAAAAAACCATAAAACCCATCTTACCTCTAAGATTGGCTTGATTCTTTCTTTAGTAGTGAAGCCCCCAACCAATCAATTGGTTAGCAAGAGGAGAAGAGAACTCCAAGAGTTGTTGAAGAGAGAGAGAAGCTCCAAGCTCCCCACAAGAAGAGGAAAATTAAGGGATAATAGAAAATATGATTATTTTAATATAATACTGGCATTGTATAGCTCAAAGATGAGAATACAAAGGAATTAGGGTCTATTTATAGGTGAAGGAGGCCACTAACCAAGTCCAACTGGGTTCTAGAATTTTCCAGCTTCAGTTTGACTCAATTTGGACAAGATTTGGACTAGTTTAGCTCCCTTTTTGATCTAGTTTATTCTAGGAGAGAGAAGAGAGAAAAGTATCACATTTTTTTTGGATTAAAAAACTCAAGTAGTCATGAAGAAAAAGGCACTTCCTTGAGGTGGCATTCTCTCCTGAGGTATCAAAAATGCATCATTTCTCCTAAATATCTCATTTTTTAAGTAATATCTCTTAATTTTTAACTAATAAACCTTGTACTCAATCAACTCTTCATCTTATGTGAGCATTTACCCATTGTTGGGTATTTTCTTTTATTCTTTGGATTTATCTCATCCCAACACTTGGATTAATGCAATTGGCCCATTGGAACCTTAATTGGACCATAATCCAAAAATTTCTAAAAATCTGGACCCTTAGGCTAAGGCCTTTATTACACATTTTTAGTTGATTCCTAATGCACATTGGAGAATTGATTTTGATTTTATGTTTTAGGGAATTATATTTTAGATATTAGTAGAATTTTTATATCCAAAAATTTCTCAATATTGAATTACCTCTCTCTAGAATTTTTGTTCTCTCTAGGCAAAAACAAGGAAAAATAATCTTTTCTTGTATTCTGAAATAGGGAATGATTACATGGGATTGAGGTAAAAGCTTATTCATTATTCAGGCCGAGGAGGAATCTTACATCCAGGGGATTGAGGTAAAAGCTTATTCATTATTCAGGTTGAGGAGGAATCTTACATCCTTTCCCACTTATTCATTATTCAGGTTGAGGAGGAATCTTACATCCTTTCCCACTTGAAAAATGCGAGATGTCCTCATCTCGCAAAGTGGGGTTAATCTTTTAGCAACTCTTCTTCTTTCTCTTAGGTGGCGTCTTCTAGAGGGAAGAACTTCCATTTGACTAAAAACTCTCTGAGGACTCTGCTCTCCTGAGAACCTTCTCCCGAATGTTAAGGATTTCTTCAAGTTGGAGTACCATCTGGCCTTGAGTTGGAGAAATCAATTGTTCATCATTAAGCACATGACTCGGGCTGGGTACATATTTGTTAAGTAAACTAACATGGAATACATCATGTACCTTGAGATGGGGAGGCAAAAGAAGTTTATAAGCTAAATCTCCTACTTTCTTTATAACAGCATACGGTCCACAATATTTGGGAGAGCTTCTTGTACTTCCCTAAAGATAAGGAACTTCTTTTGTGTCGTACTCGAATGAAGACCATATCTGATTCTTCAAACACTCTCTCTGATATCTCTTTTTATCTGCATACTGCTTTTGCCTATCCTGGGCAGCCTTAATATCTTTATGGATTGATTGCATTTGCTGGTCCATGTCATTAAGCATCTGTCTGGACATCTCAACTCTGATCAATGGATCAGACCAAGTCAATGTTGTAAGGTAATCTTGTCCATACAGAGCTTTGAAAGGGCTCATCCCAATGCTTTGATGATAAGAAGCATTGTAAGAAAATTCAACCAGGTGCAAATGGCTTAACCTCTTCTTGGGTTCCCTACCACAACATGACCGAAGGATATCTTCTATTACCAGATTCACTCTTTTAGTCTGACCATCTATTTTGGGGTGATAGGCTGTATTGAGATCCAAGAAAGTTCCTACTACTTCGAAGAATGCAGTCCAGAATTTCGATGTGAACTTGGGATCTCTATCACTTACTATCCTCCTGGGTAAGCCATGCAATCTGAAGATCTCTTTGAGGAAAACTTTGGCAACATCCACTGCAGTGTATGTTTCTTTCACTATATTAGATGGGAAACTTTGGTTAGTCTGTCAACTACCACAAAATGGAGTTGTAACTTGATTGCACTGAAGGCAGTCCAGTGACAAAATCCATACTGATACATTCCCACTTCATCTCTGGAATGTCTAGGGGCTACAGTTTTCCTAGCATCTTGACTCTCTGACACATTAAGCATTGGCGTACATGATCAAGTACATCCTTTTTGAGTCTTGGCTAGAAGAAACTTTTCTTCACAGACATACAGGTTTTTATAAACCCTGGATGTCCAGCTATCAGGCTATCATTTGCTTCTCAGAATCCTTCCCTTGATTCCCTCATCATTGGAATGCATAGCCGATTATTATAATACATGCATCCTTCATCCAATTGTACCCAAGAACTCGACTCATTTCCTGAGGAGTTTTGCTTTCCTGCATCATCAGAAGGGTAGAAATAGGGGCAAAGAATTTGTCCTACATGATTTTCTCCCTTGCTTCACTGATCAATGGATTTGACAACAATGTAATTACAAGCAAGGAGGCTTTTTTGCTGAGCACATTTGCTACCACATTTTCTTTCCCTGGTTGATATCCCTTTGGGTGAATATCCACTTCAGACTTTGATGATTTGTCATCAAGGTGAACCTCTGTCCCAAAAGATAATGTCCCCACAACTTTAGAGCATAAACTACTGAGAGTAACTCTAGGTCATGGACAACATAATTTCTCTCATGTGTTCTGAGCTTTCTGGATTCATAGGCCACTGCATGACCTTCTTGCATAAGAGCACCGCCTAAGGCGAAACTACTGGCATCAATAACTACTTCAAAAGGTTTGGTAAAATCTGCAACAAAGAGTTGGTGCTTCCTTAGGATTTCTAGGACCTTGCGCACATGATCTTCATGATCTGCAGCATTCTTTGAGTATAGCAAGATGTCATCAAAGAAGACAAGAACAAAATCATCCAAGTATTCTCTGAGAATATCTTGCATAAGACGATTAAACATCGTCGGGAAATTAGTCAATCCAAATAGCATGACTGTGAACTCATAATGCCCATAGCGAGTGTCAAATGCTGTCTTTGGGATGTCCTGTTCTTTGATTCTGATCTGGTAGTACCCGGATTTGAGATCTATCTTTGTGAACATCTGGGTTCCACTTAACCGATCCAGAAGTTCATCGATCCTAGGGATAGGATACTTATTCTTAATTGTTAACTGATTCAATTCTCTGTAATCAATACAGAGTCTTAACGTTCCATCTTTCTTCTTCTGAAAGAGAACAGGCGCACCCCAAGGTGAATAAATTTCTAGGTGGAATTATGGTGAAAATTTCTCTTTTGTCATCAAAATTAATTTAAACCTTTTTCTACTTAAAATACCATGGAAATTCCTCTTTTTAATTAAATTTAAATATCTATTTTTTTGAATATGCCTGTAAGATCCCTGTCCCCACCACCGCGGAACAATTTCAGGGGTGCTAGCAGCAGCGGAAGTAGCACTTCTTGCGCGGGGCAGGGTCCCACACTCGGGGCCTCACCCACGGATATCCAAACAAGAGACTAATCCATCGGTTTCTTCCAAAATCGAACCCGGAAAAACTTCCTTTGCCCGGAAAGCACAAGCGATTCCACCAGAATAACTTTTCCCTAATGTAGTCAAAAGTCTTAACTAACTGAGCTCATATGACCGAACTCGTAAGTCCCATAGTCAGATCAGGAAAAAAGACTGTACTTGGATCATAGAGACCAATGCTTTTTTCCTCATTGAGAGGCACAGCCGTTGATTCTTTTCCATAGAATAATTTTTGTCCGGAATTTACTTCATCTATCGAACTAAACAGAAATTGAGTCCCAATTTATGGATCCATCAGTCCAGCCTAACCCCATCCAGCCCCGTGGGTTAGCCAACCGCCTAACCACCGTAGTGATGGGATCCAATTAGGAATTTGGTTAGGTTTTATCCCGGGTACCAGGGAAAAGAGTTCCCAGGCCCCCTAGCCGGAAGTTCATGCAAACATAAAACTAGTCACACCACTTACACACCCAATATGAAATTACCTTTTTTTCTCAGCATCAGCTAGCTTTAACACTAGTTTGGTACCAAAATAGGACACTTGAGTGTCCTTTTTTGGGGGTTGCAAAAAAAAATCAAACTTCTAATGTAGGCTTTAAAAACCAAAATGCTTCATTGGGCATGTAGAACATAACGCTATGCTTATGTAAAAAATGCTAAACATATAAAATGCCTTTTTATTTGGAAGTACATAAGCAACAAAGTAGCATATATCTTGAAAATGAACATTTTTTAGGATTTTTCAGGATTTTTCCAAATATGCAAGCATCATTCTCTCAAAAAAAAATCCAATGATATCAATAGCATTTTTCCCAAGATATTTTGATAGCATACATCAGTCCAAGGAGGTAGAAGTTCACCAAAAAAATCATTTTCCTTTCCTAGAATTTTTTCCAAAAAAGTTGTATAAAATCAGCAAAAGTAACGCGTATTATCAAAACTCAATCACGCCACTAAAAAAAAAAATAGCCCTATCAATGAGAATGTTGATTATTGGTTTTCATGCTTGAGATGAGATAAATAAGCCATAATTTGATGTGTATGACACTAACTTAGCCTCCACTTAAGTAGGTTCTTATCGCCTAGTTCTAAAAAAACTGTAAAAAATAAAAATACAAAATTTAATCATCTTTTTTCAAAAACTAATCATAACTATGCTTGCACAAGTAGTCTACACCTATAGTTACAATAAATAATGCACTTACACAGCTTTTCCCTTTGATGAAAATCAAAATTAGGCTCATAATTAGACATTTTACGTATTAAAAACAGGTTGCGCAAAAGGCCATGTATGAGAAGAAGCCCAAAAAGTGGCTCTAAAGTTTTGGAAAATTCAAAACAAAGTAGTATTTACCCTATATAACATGGGTGCACCTCAAGTTTTACATTATTAGCTTGCATATGGAAGGAGAAAAATTCATGCTCCACCTATATAAAAAACATCATTTCAATATTAGCGAGTCAAAAATTTATCCAATAATTATCGTTTGATGATTCCAAGATTTAGTTTACATCATGGGCTTTCCATCAAGCCAAGTTTCATGATCAAACTATGTCCCTTCTAAAAGTTATGTACAAATTACTACTATTTTGAAAACAGCAAAAATCATGCGTTTTATCAGCATGCGTCTAAGAAAATTAAAATATTGCCTTGCAAAAGCTAAGAAAAGTGCAAATTAAAAAATCTCAAATTTTTTTTGGGTCTTGAGGAATATCTGTGGATGTTAAGCATTTCAAAACTCTTAATAGATTGCCCAAAAAAATTCAAGAAAAATGCTAACTTTCAGGACACTTTAGTGTCCAATTACAGAACTAGTGTTAAAACAATCCTTTAATGAAACCATTGTGTCACTGATCACAATCCTCAAAAATCTCTGGTTGAATAGAATGTAAGAGAATTCTAATTTTTTGATATAAAGATTCTTTACGCATCTAATTAGGCAGCATAAAGACAACTTTAGTAAGAATAAGACTTTCATAAAAATCCTTTTATGCATCTATTTAGGCATAAATTCAATTTTAAGGAAAATAACACTTTCGAATTAAAAAAAAAACTTTTATGCATTTTACTATGCATAAATTCCATTTTAATGAGAATAACACTTTCAAAATAAAAAATAAATCTTTTATGCATCTATTTATGCATAATTTTAATTTCAATGAAAATAATACTTTTGAAATAAAATAATTCTTTTATGCATCTTTCTATGCATAAAATCAAAATTGATTAAAAGTAAAATTCTTTATGCATCTATTTATGAATAAAATCAAAATTGATGAAAAGAACTCTTTTGAATTAAAAATAAAATTCTTTATGCATCTTTCTATGCATAAAATCAAAATTGATAAGAATAACTCTTTTGGAATAAAAATAAAATTCTTTATGCATCTATTTATGCATAAAATCAAAATTGATGAAAATAACTCTTTTGAATTAAAAATAAAATTCTTTATGCATCTATTTATGCATAAAATAAAAATAGATAAGAATATCTCTTTTGGAATAAAAATAAAATTCTTTATGCATATATTTATGCATAAAATCAAAATTGATGAAAATAACTTTTTTGAAATAAAAATAGATTTCTTTATGCATCTTTCTATGCATAAAATCAAAATTGATGAGAATAACACTTTTTGGATTAAATTAAATTCTTATGCATCTTTCCATGCATGAATCCAATTTAGTAGGAATTATACTTTTAGAATAAAAGAATTTCTCTTATGCATCTAATTTATGCATAAAATCCATTTATGATGAAAATCACACTTTTAATATAAAAATATCTTTTATGCATATGTTTATGTATACAAATCATTTATGATGAAAATCACTCTTTTAATATAAAAGAATTTCTTTTATGCATCCATTTATGCATAAAAATCATTTATGATGAAAATCATACTTTTAATATAAAAAAATATCTTTTATGCATGTATTTATTTAATTCTAAAGAAAGTAACACTTTTTTAATAAAATATTTTTAGTATGCATTTTCTTATACCTAGGATGAAAATTAACACTTTAAGAATACATATACGATGGGAATTACTCTTTTTGAATAAAAAAAGTAAAACTTATTTTTCACAATTTTAGAAAATTTTGCCATAACCTCCTTTGTATGGCTGACCATTTTTTAATTTTTAATTCTCTAAAATTAATTGGAAGTTCACCAAGAGTATTTAAATCATTCTAATGTAAACATTTTCTACTTATCAAAGAGAAACATTATGAAAAACTTGATTTTGTCCATTAATCATTCATCTAGGATAAAGAATGGTTGGATTTACTAAAGAAGAGAGGGGAATGCCTTTTTTCAATGAGGCATAACATCATAATCATTTTAGAGAAAACAAAAATCATAAAAAACCATAAAATGAAATAGAAACGAGAAGAATCTCTAACTTACAAGGAGAATTTGAGAGCTTTCCTTTGGCTTGATGGTTTGAGGGATCTGCTCTTGTTTGAAATAAGAGTGGCCACCAATCTTTAGAAGAGGGAAGGTAAAAAACTAATGAATTATGAGTAAATTCACAGTTTTTGGCTCTTGGGAGAAGCAGGGTAACAGTGCAAAAAACACTATTAAGCTTCATTAAAGGGTAGGCTTCTATTTATAGAAAAAAGTGAGCCTCTAACCAAGCAAACTGATTCTAAAATTTTCCAGATCAGTTTGGTCAATTTTTGACCATTTAGAGGTCAGTTTAGCTCACTTTTTGGATCTAGTTGAAACAGGAGAGAGGAGAGATAAAAATATCTCATTATTTGGGAGTTTAAAACTCTCCCACACAAGTGAAATAGGTGCCTCCTTCATGAGGGAAATTCCCCCATACTGAGGTATCAAAAATGCATCATTTCCTCTAAATAGCTTTCTTTTTTAACTAATAATCTTGTCCTTAGTCAACTCTTCATCTTATGTGAGTATTTACTCTTTTTTGGGAGGATTCTCTTTATTTATTCCATTTATCTCCTCCACACATTTGGATGAATCTAAGTGGCCCCTCAAAACCTTAATTTAAAATTTTCAGAAAATCTGGATCCCCAGGATAAGGCCTTTTGAACAGATTATAATTTATTTCGAATGCACCTTCTGAAAATCTTTTTGAACTTCTGTTTCGAGGGAACTTATTTAAATACAAAGAGATGTTTTTTCATCCAAAAATATCCAAAATCTGAATAATCTCTCTCTAGAATATTTTCTCTCTCTAGGCCAAAACAGATAGAAACAAGATCTTTTATGTTTTTGAAGAGGGATTTAACTACAGGTGAAGATACTGGACATCTTGAGAGGCTGGGGGAGGAATATTACAATGCCAAAAATTTCTCTTTTTGCATTTAAATGATTGAATTCTGAATGTCATGGGAATTCCTCTTTTATCATTTAAAAAGTCTTATGTATAAAATAAATTTATCAAAAATTTCTTTTTTTAGATTAAATAAAAAAATCCATTATTTTGAATATGCCAAAAAGTCCTATTTTTGCATTTAAATGATTGAATTCCAAATGTCATGGGAATTCCTCTTTTATCATTTAAAAATTCTTATGCATAAAATAAATTTATTATAAATTTCTCTTTTTTCTTAATTAAATAATTATGCATAAATACAAAAAGTATTCTTTCATGAATATGGTCAAAATTATTATTTTTACTTAAAATTTCTAAACCTACAATATGGAGGAGTTCATCTTTTAGTATTATGCATAAAAATAAGATATGTATTTTTTTTCTGAAAAACATTTGCCATAGCTTCGTTGCTATTACTGATAATTTTCCAAGTTCCTAAAAGAATAAAAGCTTGTAATGAAAATATGATAGAAGTTCTACTTTTAAGCTTAAATTTAAACCATGAATTTAAATCATAATTTTAACCATAATTATGATTATCTCACTAGATTAAGCTAATTTTAACATTCCCCTTTTCCCAATTTGTTAGGATAATCCATTTCTCATTTAGAATGAGTTAAAGTAGTTTTTTTAACTACTCATAAATAATCAAAAAGAATTAACCAATAGCACAAAATCTTGAAAATATCCTTTTGTTAATCTCTAGCTCATCAAGCCTAGAGTTTAGTTTTGAAATAAGAGATTATCTTTGAGAAACATTCTTTTGTTAAAGAATTAGCCATACAGATGACTATTCTTTTTGAAGAGAGAGATTTACTTAAAGAAAGCATTACAAATAAGCATAAAGATTAACTTTCTGGTTGGATGATCCTTCATGTGAGTGATATTTGAGTGTGCAAAAGCTTAGAATGCACTTGAGGAAAGAATGGTATTGGGAAAATCTTTTGAAACAATGCCTCAAAATGAAAGGAAAATTGGTGGAAGAGCTACTAGAGGGCTTTGAAACATGGTTCTGTAACCAAAGAAGAGACCATCTTGACAATGCTTTTTCTGAGTTATGGGGCCGCATGAATACCAAAGAATTAGATGAGAAGATTCTGGAGCTTTCGAAGTCTTCCAAGAGAGTATTTTATAGGTATTCATACTACATTGTCTCGTTCTTTATCATTATGTGCCTTGAATTAGAGAACCTAAGGTACATGTGACATACTAATAATGAGTTGAAAGTTAATGATTATTCGACTTTAATAGAGGGATTGTTAAGCTTCATGGATGAGCATGCAATTGAGGAGACACCAGCATTTGTGGATGAGTGGATAGATATCTATGGGCATGGCTCCATGTTGCTCCATGTTTCCTCTTTGGATGAAGGAGCCCTTGCTTAGTGTCTTGGAGGTCTCTTGTAAGGGGGAGGCAAGGTAGGGGATAAACTTTTATGAAATCTTTATGTACGGAAAACATGTTGAAAATTAGTTCTAACACATCATTGTCAGCAGGATTGTGCAATTTTCATGCAAGGTGGATCTTAAAGGAAAGTTTCTAGATGGTGAGGAGAGCACAACAGTCGTGTCTCTTTTCTTTACAGACTTCCCGACGGGTTGTTTGGTTGAAAAGATTTCTATTGGCATGGCATGTAACTAATTTCTTTTAGATCAATATAAGCTTGGAATTTGTATTTCTTTTGACAAACAAGATATGTAATAATGTTTAGGTGCCTACATGGAATGAGTTCTCTCAAAAAGTAAGCAAAAGGGTGGTTGCATTAGCCTCTTTATATGTGGTCGACGATGGATGGTATATTACCTTGTGCTTTATAGATCATTTTGGAATTGTTTATGGTCATGCCACTATGGCGGGATTTAAGTTAAAGCAAACAATTCTCATTTTGATTCCGCAAGGGTACGTGCACAAAAGCCAACATGACCATGTATATTCAAAACTCTATGCATTCATTTTAATTGTTTGTGCACATTGGAACCACCTTTTGCAACTATAATATGCAAGAAAAGGTAATGCTAAAAAGGGGTAGGTGGAAGTCTTTCTCTTGGGCATGTTTTATCGAAAGGGAAATTGTCCCATGTATGATAAGTAGGAGGGGGAGACTATAGATGAGAAGGCCTCTGATGCCCAATCAAGGATTCTGGTGGATTGAGGCATTACAAGGTGATACAGAGAGGAGCTTTGAATTAAGACGTAAAAGTACATGTGGAATATGATGGTGGAATGTCTCGGTGACTTTGCTATCGTATAATCAATTGCTGTGAATGAATGATGGTGACATAGCGGCAGGGGATGACACAAATTGGGACCAATATGAGCTAGGGTCCCAATGTCCTTGATTTTGATAGTTTTTTTAAAAAATCATTGACTATTGATGGACTTTTTTTGTACCCACATGCACTATGTCACTATGTGATTGGTGGATTTTTTTGTACCCACATGCACATTGTCACTATTGTTTTCAGTGCAAAATTTTTTCTAGGGATTCGATTGCTCCAAAAAAGTTTGGATTGTTGAATGCATGTTATTGTATGGTTGGTACATGATTGTTTTGTTTGGTAATGTCATGGTATTTGCTCGCTTGTGTGTGCGTGCACATACTTGTGCAAAACAATCATAAAGAAAGCAAACAATCTATTGATATAAAGGAAGACTTGGATCTTTTAGCATAAAAGTGTTAGACTACTTTGACTTTATCCAATTTTCTTTTGATATTCTATGGTACAAAATTAGATGATTGAGCTTCTGAAGTATGGGTCAACTTGCTTAACATATATATGTTTTGCTAGAAAGTACTTGGTTGGCTTGATTCTTGTATATTTTGTGTAAAGTGTAATTGCGTATGTTACGATGTGTTGGCTTTTTTTAATTCATAATGTTCATGGAGAAGTTTGCTTATGTTTAATTGAGGGTGCTCTACATTTAGCCCATGCTATTTTTTTTGACAGCCCATGGCATCCCCTTCTCTTCAAGAGTTATCATTCTCTAAAATAATGGAGATGGCTCTAACAGACATTTTTAAAATCTTAACTACTGCTCAAGCTAGAAATGCAAGGCTACCTAGAAATGCTTATCAAGAAAGTATAGAGAAATTATCGACGAAGAAAAAGTGCACCATTCATGGAATGTAGCTCTTATCCAACTTGGGGCAGTCTAGGGGAGTTCCTGAGCTAGCAGACATTGATATGCTGTAGATGGTACTCCCTCAGCAGGTCATTGGATATTGGAGGACCTTTGAGATCATATCTTAAGAAGATGAGAAGATGTTTTGTAATATGGCGAATGAGATTATGGCCTGCTCTACAAGCCATAGCAGTGATTTCAATGGTTTTTTTTGTCATGGACTATTTTAAAGGATCCATTATGCTATGCTACATTATGACAATGTTATGTTATTGACTGAACTATGTTTATGTTGTTGTGTTCTTGAATCCTTCTATTGAAATCAAGGATTTGTTTTGTTATTGACTCCATTATGGTGTAAATGCTTGTGTATGGTTATAAACCTTTGGTAGGACTCTATCTCTCTAGCCCCCTATCTAAATTTATCTCTCTTCTCTCACTCTCTTTCTCTCTCAAACTATCTTTCTCTCTTTGAATCTCTCTCTCTCTCTCTCTCTCTCTCTCTCTCTCTCTCTCTCCAAGCATATCTCTCTCCCCCTATCTTGCTTCATGACTGCTTTCTAGCTCTATGACAAAGCTTGTTTTTCAAGTAAACATATAAGCTCCATTGCTTTTTTACTTGTAGAAAAATTACTTAGTGTGTATATGTAAAGCTTCCTAACTTGCTAGCCTTATGACTAAACATGCTCTAGGTCTAAAATAGGAAGGTTAGTTGATGCTGAGAAAAAGACAATTTCATATTGGTGTGTAAGTGGTGTGACTAGTTTTAAGTTTGCATGAATATCAGGCTAGGGGGCCTGGGAACTCTTTTCCCTGGTACCCGGGACAAAACCTAACCAAATTCTTAATTGGATCCCATCACTACAGTGGTTGGGCAGTTGGACTGATGGATCCTTAAATTGAGACTCAATTCTATTCTGGTTCGATAGATGAAGTAAATCCCGGACAAAAATTATTCTATGGAAAAGAATCAACGGTTGTGCCTCTTAATGAGAAAAAAAGCATTGGTCTCTATGATCCAAGTGTAATCTTTTCCATGATCTGATTATGGGACTTACGGGTTTGGTCAAATCAGTTCAGTTAGTTATTAAGGCTTTTGACTATGCTAGAGAAAAGTTATCCTAGAGGAATCACTCGTGCTTTCAATAGTAAGTGACAGAGATCCCAAATTCACATCAAAATTCTGGACTGCGTTCTTTGAAGCAGCAGGAACATTTTTGGATCTCAGCACAACCTATCACCCCGAAACAGATGGCCAGACGGAAAGGGTGAATCAGGTAATAGAAGATATCCTTCAGTCATGCTACGAACAGGGAACCCAAGAAGTGGTTAAGTCATCTGTATCTGCATCTGGTCAAATTTGCTTACAATGCTTCTTATCATCGGAGCATTGGGATGAGTCCTTTCAAAGCTTTATATGGACAAGATTGCCTTACACTGTTGACTTGGGTGACCCATTAATCAGAGTCGAAATGTCTAGACAAATGCTTGATGACATGGACCACCAGATGCAATCAATCCGTAAAGATATAAAGACAGCCCAAGACAGACAAAAGCATTATGTAGATAAAAAGAGGTTAGAGAGAGTGTTTGAAGAGTCAGATATGGTCTTCATTCGAGTATGACCAAAAAGAAGTTCCTTATCTGTATGCTGTCCATAAAGAAAGTGGGCGATCTAGCCTACAAACTTCTTCTGCCTCCCCATCTCAAGGTACATGATGTATTCCATGTCAGTTTCTTAAGAAGTATGCACCTAGCCCGAGTCACATGCTTGATGATGAACAATTGATCTCTCCGCTCAAGGCTAGTAGATGGTACTCCAACTTGAGAAAATCCTTGACGTTCGGGAGAAGATTCTCAGGAGAAAAGTCCTCAAAGAATTCTTAGTAAAGTGGAAGTTCTTCCCACTAGAAGACGCCACACCTGCTAGGAGAAAGAAGAAGAGTTGGTGAAGGATTACCCCCACTTTGCGAGATAAGGAGATCTCACGTTTTTCAAGTGGGAGAGGATGTAAGGTTCCTCCTCAGCCTGAATAACAATTAAGCCTCTACTTCAATCCCTTGTAATCATTCTATGTTTCTGAATACAAGAAAATATTATTTTTCCTTGTTTGGCCTAGTGTGATAAAAATTTCTAGAGAGTGGTAAATCAATATTGGGATATTTTTGGATAAATAAATTCTACAAATATCAAAAAAATATTTTCCTCAAATAGAAAATCAAAATAGATTTTCCAAGGTATAATTGAAATTAATTAAAAATGATTTAGAAGACCTTAGCCTAAGGGTCAAGATTTTTTAAAAATTTTGGAATAAGATTAATCCAAGTGTTGGGATAAGATAAATCCAAAGAATAAAAGAAAATACCCAAAAATAAATAAATGCCCACATAAGATGAAGAGTTGACTAAGTACTAGATTTATTAGTTAAAAACTATGAAGTATTAATAGAAAAATGAGATATTTTAGAGTAATCATTCATTTTTGACACATTGGTAAGGAGAAGGGGGCCCTTCAAGGAGGCGCCTATTTCACGTGTGTGGATGAGTTTTAAACTAAAAAATAATAGGATATTTTTATCTCTCCTCTCTCCTAGATCAAACCAAATCAAAAAAGGGAGCCAAACTGGTCCAAAACTTGTCCAAATTCAGCCAAACTGAAGCTGGAAAATTCTAGAACTCAGTTGGACTTAGTTAGTGGCCTCCCTCACCTATAAATAGACCCTCATTCTTTTATATTCTCATCAGTGAACTAAACTTTGCCGATATTACTCTAAGATAAGCTTATTTTCTATTATCCTCTAAAAATCCTCTACAAATTGAAGAGATTGGAGCTTCTCTCTCTCTTCAATCTTCCTTGGAGACTTCATCAACATACCAAACCAATTGATTGGTTGGGGGCCTCTACTATGATTAAAGAATCAAGCAATCTAGGAGGTAAAATGTGGTTTATGGTCTTTTTTCTTTAATCTCCAAATGTTTCTCTCTTCTCAACCCCTCTCAAGCTTGAGAAGCATTTAATTGAATGGCTTTTGAATACAATTGAAGTTCTTTAATGAATTGTAATGATAAAGCACATAAATTTTCATTTATGCTTAAATTATAATGTTTTTTTAAGCATGTCTCTCTCCCCCCCAAAGAATGGTTATTCCTATGACCTATTCTATATTCAAATGAAGCTTCTCATGAAGCAATTCTATTTGTAATGATAAAACACATAAATTTTTATTTATGCTTGAATGGTCATTCCTATGACCTATTCTATATTCAAATGAAGCTTCTCATGAAGCAATTCTCTAATCTAAAAGTAATTTCTATGCTTCTCAAATTGAGGTCAATTAAGTGGCTTTTTAATGCTATTTAACTTATGAAAAAACTAAGAATCGAATCCATAATTGGATATTGATCCAATTAATGGTTATTCTAATCATAGGAATATTACTAAACTTTATGCTTTCAAATTATTTGAGAGTTATCAGTAATAGCAGAGCGGAGCTACATAAATCATTTTTATTCATAATATGAAAAGAGGACTTCCTACCATATTCTAGGATTAATCATCCTAGATTAATTGAATGATTCTCATTATAATCATGGAAAATAGATTTTTATATTTATGCATAAATAGTTAATTACGAAAAAGAGGAATTTCTAGTAATCCATTTTTATGTTAAAAGAGTAATCCCCATGACAATGGAAATCCATGTATTCCAATGAAGTAAGAGAAAAATTGTGATGCTAAAATAATGTATATTTTATTTAAATTTTAAGAGAAAATTTAGTTAAATTTATCTTTTTTTTATAGATAAGTTTAAATGATGAAAGAGGAATTCCCACCATATTGGAATTCAAATATTTAAATGAGAAAAGTGTAATTACTAGTGTAAAGGAATTAATGGAGATTTTTATTTAAATTTTAAGAGAAATTTTAGTTAAATTTATCTTTTTGCATAGATAGGTTAAAATGATGAAAGAGGAATTCCCCCCATATTGGAATTCAAATGTTTAAATGAGAAAAGTGGAATTTTTAGCTTAATGGAATTAATGGATATTTTTATGTAATTTTTAAGAAGAATTTTAAATAGATTTAATTTATGGTAAAAGAGAAATTCCCATGATAATTGGATTGCACTCATTGAAATGAGAAAAAGCAGGATTTCAAGTTTATTCAAAAAAATAGGTATTGATATTTTAGTTAAAAGAAGAATTTTTATGATATTTAAGAAAAGATGGATTTGAATTAAATTTTAGTGTCAAAAGATGAATTTCCACCATAATTCTACCTAGTGAATTAAGGTTGAGAAATTATATGATAGAAGGAATATCTTTGTATATTTTAATTGGTAAAATCACTAAATTGATATTTACCTAAAACTAGATGTTTATCTGAAGGGAATCCTTGTAAAACTAAATCGAATGAATTTGGTTAGACTACGAGAGGGACGGACAGTAAATTGATATTTACCTAAAACTAGATGTTTATCTGAAGGGGATCCTTGTAGAACTAAACCGAATGAATTTGGTTAGACTATGAGAGGGATGGACAGTAAACCTACTTGTCCATCTCTTGATATGAATCAAGTAAAAAATTTGTGACCAATTCCAGTTTCTAATCACAAAGAATAGACTATTGGAACTAAACTAGTTTCTCCTGAACAAAACTCACCAAGAATCTAGTTGGACAATCAGACTGAATGATGGGTAGATTACCCTGATGAGAGATCAAGGATCCTCATTATGAAACTGGGAATTATGGAAAAAGGGTTTTTGGAACCAATCTCAAATTGGAATTTTACTTGCATTAGAATCTTTGTTTTTTTTAAAGGACCGTTTTACGCCAGAATGCTGGAGGAAGCATTTGGCTTATATTTTTCTAAGAGGAGGTTCATTGTTGGAATAGCTGGCGGGGAGTCATTAAGGGACGTTGCTCGCAGCAAAGCATGTCGAGGTCTTGACTAGCCTCGGTACGATTAAAATGGTATGGTTTCGGTATGATAGGCGAGGACCGACGAAGCGGTCCATGAGTGAAGTGCTAGGACACCTAAGGAGGATCCTAGAGGGTTCTGACCAGGCGATGCATGGGCTCACGGTTGCTAGGACACCCATGTGTACGTCGAGGAAGATTTCGGATGGACTAAAAGGAAAGATTTTGGGAACCAAATTTTGATACTGGATCTCGTTGGTTGGCCAGCTGGTCTTCAACGGAGAGTCTAGAGGATATTATTGTAATACAATGGACTTGGAATTTTGAAAAATGATGATAAAAAATATTATGAATTTTTTTGAAGGATTGTTTTAAAGCCAATTGAATCTATTATAAATGGCAATTTCATATCGGCGGGTGTATACGTGGTATGCCTACCTTAATTTTTGCATGAATCACCAGCTAGGGGGCCTGGGAACTCTTTTCCTCGGTACTCGGGCAAAAACACAACCAAATCTTTATAAAGGAATCCCACCAATATAGTGGTCATGTGGTTGGCTATTAACCCATGGGCCGGATGGGGTAGGCTGGATTGGAGGATTCCTGAGAAATAACTAGATTCGATTAGTTACGTTAATTAGTTTAAATCCTGTGAAAACCTTGTTCTGTGGGAGGGGATCAGGCGGCTGTGCCTCGTAAATAAGGAAAAAAGCAATGATTCCATGAACCAAGTGCAAGTCTCTTCTTGATCTGACTATGTGACTTCAGGTTTGATCAGATCACTTTTGTGAGATCCCTATTCCAACCGCGCAACGGATTCGGGGTACTAGCAGCGGAAGTAGCACTTCTTGCGCGAGGCAGGGTCCCACACTCGGGGCCTCGTCCACGGATATCCGGACAAAAGACTAATCCGTCGGTTTTTCCAAAACCGAACCCGGAAAAACTTCCCTTATCCGGAAAGCACGGGCGATTCCTCCAGGATAACTTTTTACTCTAACGTAGTCAAGACCATTAATAATGATCAAACTGATCCGACTGCACCTATAAAGATACTCGGTCAGATCAAGGAAGAAACTTGCACTTGGATCATTGGGATCAACGCTTTTTTCCCCATCAAGAGGCACAGCCGTTGATTCCTATCCATAGAACAATTACTATCCGGGACTTACTTCATCTATCGTAATAACGGAAATTGAGTCTCGATTTATGGATCCATCAATCCAGCCTAACCCCATCCGATCCCATGGGTTAGCCAACCACCCAACCACTGTAGTGATGGGATCCAATTTGGAATTTGGTTAGGTTTTGTCCCGGGTACCAAGGAAAAGAGTTCCAAGGCCCCCTAGCCGGAAGTTCATGCAAACATAAAACTAGCCACACCACTTACACACCCAATATGAAATTATCTTTTTCTTAGCATCAGCTAACTTTAAAACAATCCTTTAATGAAACCATAGTACCACTGATCATAATCTTCCAATTTATCCGGTTGATTCATAATTTCCCATCATCAGAGTATCTATGGCATCATTGGCAACTAGAACGCTCACCACCTGTCCACACAGGGGCCTTTTCAATAGTTCCTAGCCCATAATACTCGGCAATATAATCACTTATAAAAATCAAGATGGACTCTCGTTGAAAATTAGCAAGATCAACCAACAGATCCATATAAAGAGCCATGGACTCATCCATTGAAGACCAGCAAGGTCAATCAACCAGATCCATGCCCGGTTTCACAAAACAACTCTTACTCCTTGTTCCAATATCTTCCACGACGCACGTGTGGGTATCTTCGGCGACCCAGAGCCCGAGCACCGTATGGTCAGCACCCTCTAGGATCCTTCGCAGGTGACCTAGCACTTCACTCATAGGCCGCTTCCTTGGTCCCTCATCCACCGTACCGTTTCTATAGAAGGCATTAAGAATTTTGAGGTGAAGAGATAAAAGAAGCTATAAATGATGATAATGATTTCAGCAAATCACTATGAGATTAGTGGATTGTGCTGTCAAATTGCTACTGTTAATACTTGAGACGGTAGATCAAGTTAAGGGATGACAAATTGAGAACTTGCTTAACTGAAATTCCCGTGGTGGTGGAGGAATGTTCAGAAGGAAATTATTCGGTCTGATGGACCATTATCGTAGGAATGATATGATCTAAATGAATTATTATTTAATGATGAGTTCTATATAAGAGATATTTATCCCCATATTCTGTTGGGTTGACCGGAATATAAGGAACCCCAGAATAAATTGGATCTTAAGCAAAAGAGTTGTCCTCTACTTGCGAGATGAGGACATCTTGCACCTTTTAAGTGGGGTAGAATGTAAGATTCCTCCCCAACCTTCGAGGTATACAGGAGTAAGAATCTCCCTTTCTGATCTTATAATTATTCCCTCTCTAAAATAAAAGAAAGTTTTGTTTAACAAAGGAAGACCCTTTTTCTAGAATACTTCTCAAGAGTCCCACCTATTTTAAGGATTCAGAACAATGAGTTCAGAAGTGAGAATCGATGTTTTGGATATCAAGGTTTTGGTCTTCATTCGAGTACGGCCCAAAAGAAGTTCTTTATCTCTTGGGAGTATATGAAGTTATCCCCCAGATATTGTGAGCCTTATATCTGAATTCAATGAAAGTAGGTGACTTAGCCTACAAGCTTCTTTTATCTCTTCACCTCATGTGAGCATTTACTCATTTTTGGGTATTTTCTTTTTACAAGTTGGATTTATCTCCTCCCTACACATGGATTGATGCTATTGGTCCATAGGAACCTTAATTGGACCATAGTCTAAAGATTTCTGAAAATCTAGACCCTTAGGTTAAGGTTCTTTATACCTATTTTCAATTAATTCTAATTGCACATTGGAAAATTCTTTTTTTGAATTTCTGTTTCAGGGGAACTCATCTGAATTAGAAGAGATATTTTTCTATCAAAAAATATTCAAAATCTGAATATTCTCTCTCTAGAATATTTTTCTCTCTCTAGGCTAAAACAGATAGAAACAAGGTCTTTATATTTCTGAAGAGGGATTGATTACAGGGAAAGATACTAGACATCAAAAAGGGGGTGGGGGAGGAATCTTACAACTTTAACTAGTTAAGACTTTGACTTGTTAGAGTAATTTCCTGTTAGAAGATTTTTTTTCCCCAACGGAATCGCCCGTGCCTTCCAGGCGAGGGGAATCTTTCGGGCCCGGTCTCGGAGGGACCGCCCGAGCTAGCCTCTCATTCCAAACATCCACGGGCGAGGCCCCAAGTGTGGATTCCCACCCCGTGTGGGAGGCCGGCGCCGCTTCGGCCCGCCGGGGTAGGTGCACTGTGGAGGGGGTGGGGACCTCACAAAGGTGACCTGACAAAGTTGATGCAATGCATAAATTTTAAGAAGTTTTGTTTATTAATGCAAAGTTAATGCATTTTATCAACTTTGTTAAGAAAACAATGTATGCAAAGTTGATGCACAGTATCAAATTTTCCACACAAACTTGATGTTTTGTATTGAGTTGATACAGAATATCAAGTTTATGTAGCAAAGTTGATGCAATGTATCAACTTTAAGAAATTTTGTTTGTGTGTACAAAGATGTTGCATTCCATCAACTTTGCCACACAAACTTGATTTTGTGCATCAACGTGATGCACAACATCTAGTTTGTGTGGAAAAGTTAATGCAATGCATCAATTTTGCATACACAAACAAAGTTTTTAAAAGTGGATGCATTGCATCAACTTTTCCACATAGACTTGATGCTATACATTGAGTTGATACACAACATGTAGTTGGTGTGGAAAATTTTAGACATGCATCCACTTTTGAAAACTCTTTTGTGTATGCAAAGTTGGTGCATTGCATCAACAACAAAGTTGATGCACCGTATCAACTTTTTCACACAAACTTGATGTTATGCATCGAGTTGATGCACAACATCAAAAGTTGATGTAGTGCATCAACTTTAAAAACCATTATGTAAAGTTGTATAAACTTTTTCTCTTGATGTTATGCATCGAGTTGATGCACAATATTAAGTTTCTATGGAGAAGTTGATGCAATGCAAGAACTCTTTATTTTTTAGGGAATTTATATGAGATGGTTTTTGATTAAGCTGGCATAATGTTAGTTAGGTTAAATGTATGTGCGGCAAGTTATTTCTAAACCCAACCATAGAAGAGCTATATCTGGAGGCACTGTCCTCGCGTAGTTAGGCCAACAACTTATACACACCCGCCGATAGGGTGCATATCCAAGGGGTGAAGGGGGGGGCATGCCCCCTTCTTTAGGGAGTCCAGGATGCCCCCTTCTTAGGGAGTCCAAGGGGTGCCGAAGTGCCGTTATAGTAAAATCTCATTGGTTTTCTCAACCTGTCCGACAGTGTAATTAGTACTCATATAGTGACCGCCGCCCGCAAGCCCAAAAAAGCATAATTTCTTACATAAAGTTGATGCACTGCATCAACTTCTCCATGAAAACTCGATGTTATGCATCGATTTTACCACAAACTCAATGCATGACATCGAGTTTGTGTGGAGAAGTTGATGCGGTGCATCAACTTTGCTTACATAAGCATGCCAAAAATAGTGAGCATGATATAATAATTCAAAAGTCTCTATTTTTTACTAGTAAAATCCTAAAAGCACTTCAGCCTAAAAAACCATCGCTTTTCCCTTGGGCACTTTATCGCTTGTGCATATCTTCTTGCTATCTTTTTTTCTACACAGCGAGCAATATCTTCGCTTGATTTCATGCTACACCACTTCTCTACGTTTTCTATACCACACTATGACTACTGAAATTTGTTGACACAAATATGGTGGACAAAAGGGAAGGTGACCTTCATCTAAGGTAAGATATTCTTCTCCATTCAAACTTTTTCAGTTTTTCTTTTATTTGCTTCCATTATAATGCATCCAATTCCCCATGAACTCGATGCAGTGCATCGAGTTTGCATGTAAACTGAAGGTTGAGAAACAATCTACACTCAATCTTCTCCTAAAAGGACCGTGCATCTCGACAATTATTCTTATTCCTGCTCTGCCCTCAATGATCTGGCAACCATATCAATGTGCCGCATCAAAATCTAGGCCCACAAGTTCATCCCTTCTCATCTCTCCCTTTGGTTTTCCACACCACTTTGCAACAATGTAAGTCCTCTTTCAATGTTCTCCTGCTTTTTTCTACAAAAAATAGTTTATTTCTTAATTCATTCTTAAATTCTTCTTTTTTATCATATAGATATAATTTTTGTTTTACTTTTAATATCTTCTTATTTCATTTTCTTGTCTTATAGAAGCTTGTTTTACTCTATTTCTTGCATATTTTTGTTTTTGATGTGCTTGTGATAGCCTTGTTGTTGCTCACTTTAATGGTTAGCTCCACCTTATTGAATTTTTTTGGATTTGATTGATTGAACCAACTAATAATTATTTTGCTAAATCTATTTCTTTTTATCTATAAAGTAGGGGTGACGAGATGAAGAAGTCCTCTAAGAGGCTTGCCATTGAGGCTCTAGAATTTGATTCACCTCCTCAAATACAAGCTGCAAAGAAGGTAAGAAAGGAACATTCTAAAAAAACTGCAAAGGAAGCCCAAGCTGCTACTTTACCTGGGAAAATGTAAGATTCCTCCCCAGCCCTCAAGATGTCCAGTATCTTCCCCTGTAATCAATTCCCTCTTCAGAATAATAAAAGATCTTGTTTCTACCTATTTTGGCTCTTAGAGAGAAAATATTCTAGAGAGAGATTATTCAATTTTTAGATATTTTTGGATGGAAAAATATCTCTTCTTATTAAAATAAATTCCCCCAAAACAGAAGTTCAAAAAGAATTTCAGAAGGTGCATTAGAAATAAATTAAATCTGTTCAAAAGGCCTTAGCCTAAGGGTCCAGATTTTCTGAAAGTTTTAGATTAAGGTTCCTACGGACCAATAAGATTAATCCAAATGAAGGGAGGAGGAGATAAATTAAAAAATAAAAGAAAAACCCCCCAAAAATGAGTTAATGTTCACATAAGATGAAGAGTGGACTAAGGACCGGAAAATAGTTAAAAAATTGATTTTTGACACCTCTCAGGATAGGGATTCTCCCTCATGAAGTAGGCGCCTTTTTCTCATCATTGCTTTTCAATTTTAAATCAATAAAATTAGATATTTCATCTCTCCTCTCTCCTAATTCAAAATTGGATCCAAAAAGTGAACTAAACTGACCCCAAAATAGTCAAAAATTGACCAAACTGATCTGGAAAATTCTAGAATCAGTTTGCTTGGTTAGAGGCTCATTTTTTCTTATAAATAGAAGCCTCCCAGTTTGTAGAAGCTTAATAGTGTTTTATGAACTGTTACTCTACTCCTCCCCAGAGCCAAAAACATTGAATTCATTAATAATTCACTTGTTTTTTACTATTTCCTCTACAAAGAATTGGTGGCCACTCCTGATCCAAGCAAGAGTAGAACCCTTAATCCCTCAAGCCAAAGGAAAGCTCACAAAACTCCATGTAAGTTAGAAATTCTACTTTTTTGTAATTCTATTCTATGGTTTTCAGATTTCTTGCTTTTTTTAATGTGAAATTGGATGTTATGCCTTGATGGAAAGGCTTCCCCCTTCTCTTCATTGAATTCAGCCCTTCTTTATCCAAGATGTGTAATTAAATAAATAGAGTTAAACTTTTCGTATTGTTTACTCTTAAAAAATGAGAATTGATTAGATTAGAGTGCTAAATTCATCTTGGGAGATAAATTCTAAGTAGATTTAAAATGTAAAAATTGAAAAATGGTCAGCCATACAAAGGAGGTTATGGCAAAATTTTCTTAAATTTTGTGGAAATAAGTTTTATCTTTATGTTATTCAAAAAGAGTAACCCCCTCCGTTTTTGTGTATTCTAAAAGTGTTATTTAAATCTATGCATAGAAAGATGCATATTGAAAATATTTTTATTATAACAACATTATTTTCATTAGAATTAATTTCTATGCATATAAAGATGCATATTGGAAATATTTTTATTATAAAAGTGTTACTTTCATCAATATTAATTTTTTATGCATAACGTGATGCATAAAATAATTGTTTTAATTAAAAAGTGTTATTTTCATCAATATTGATTTTTATGCATAAAGTGATGCATAAAAGATTTTTTTTAATTATAAAAGTGTTACTTTCATCAATATTAATTTTTATGCATAAAGTAATGCATCAAAGAACTTTTTTTATTATAAAAGTGTTACTTTCATCAATATTGATTTTTATGCATAAAGTGATGCATAAAAGAAATTTTTTAATTATAAAAGTGTTACTTTTTCAATATTGATTCTTATGCATAAAGTGATGCATAAAAGAAAATTTTTATTATAAAAGTGTTACTTTCATCAATATTGATTCTTATGCATAAAGTGATAAATAAAAGAAATTTTTTTATTATAAAAGTATTACTTTCATCAATATTGATTTTTATGCATAAAAGAATTTTTTTATTATTATAAAAGTGTTACTTTCATCAATATTGATTTTTATGCATAAAGTGATGCATAAAAGAATTTTTTTAATTATAAAAGTGTTACTTTCATCAATATTGATTTTATGCATAAAAGAATTTTTTAATAAAAGTGTTACTTTCATCAATATTGATTTTTATGCATAAAGTGATTCATAAAAGATTTTTTTAAATTATAAAAGTGTTACTTTCATCAATATTGATTTTTATGCATAAAGTGATGCATAAAAGATTTTTTTAAAAATATAAAAGTGTTACTTTCACCATTATTGATTTTGATGCATAAAGTGATACATAAAAGAAATTTTTTATTATAAAAGAGTGATTTTCATTAGATTTAAATTCTATGCATAGAAAGATGCATATTGGATATTTTTTATTATAAAAGAGTGATTTTCATTAGATTTAAATCCTATGCATAGAAAGATGCATATTGGATATTTTATTATTATAAAAGTGTGATTTTCATTAGATTTATTTTCTATGCATAAAAGGATTTTCTTTTATACAAAAGTGTTATTTCCATTGAAGTTGGATTTTATGCATAAAAAGAGGCATAAAGAATTTTTATATCAAAATTAGAGTTCTCTTTGATTCTATGTTTAATTTCCATGAATAATCGATAAATGAATAAGTAAATACACTGTGAGAGAAAATTCTATCGTTTCATATTCACTCGGACGATAATGAGAAAATTCAAAAAATCTATCGAAGTCAGAAATTTAGATAAATTGATTAATTTATTTCCCATAGGAATTTGTGATTAGTTTAGAAATCAGCCAAGTGAATATTCAATGAATGAAATTCAGTAAAATAGTGATTGAAATATCACCCCCTTTCGAGAAAGGTAGTTTAGGAAGAACCTTACCAGACTCGAACCCAGAATCAGACTTTGACCAAGACCAAACTCTTCGTCAATTTCAAGGAAAGACGATGTGACCAGTTCAGGAAAATACACTTAAATCACCCACCAAATCTGAAACTAAGTTGAGACCCTTTAATTTTGATCTGAGGATCAAGGTTACAGAATTCGAGGAATTCTGTTTGGAATTCAGACCTGCGATCAAGAAGTCTTGGGATACGAATTTAAGATATACTCATTATATTCAAAGAAAATCAAAACTGAAAACTTGCATAAAAACCCTGTTTTCTTAAAGAAGTATCTTACGCCAAAATGCTAGAGGGAGCATTTGGTATGTGTGTTTTTCTAAGGAAGTTTGGTTGCAACAGCTGGCAGGGAGTGTTCAAAGGACAGCTCACGCGGCAAAGCCTACCGAGGTCTTGACCAGCCTCGGTACGGTTAAAATGGTGCACTTCCGATACGATGGAAGAGAGCCGACGAAGCAGTCCCTGAGTGAAGTGCCAGGACACTTAAGGAGGATCGTGAGGAGAGTTTTGACTAGGCGATGCACGGGCTTGCGGTGCCGAGGACACCCATGCGTATGTCGTGGAAGATATTGTATGATGAAATAATGTTTATTGTAATCTGTTTTACTGGATCTCGTTGTTGACCAGCAGGTCTCAACAGAGAGTCCAGAGTGCAATGAATAGTTCAACGGCTGTGCCTGATTCAATTAGGAAAAAAGGGTTGATTCCTTCAAGTTAAGTCTGTAATAAATTTTCCTTCTATCTGGTTTAATCAGATGAAGGTTAGTTTAGTCTCTTGGCCCCGTTATAAAATTCGTTAAGAAATTCAAAAAGGTGGAATCGTCCCCATTTTCCAAGCAAGGGAAATTTTCCCGGTTTCGGTTTCGAGAACGACCACCAGATTAGTCTTGTGCCCGGACATTCAAGGGTGAGGCCCCGAGTGGGAAACCCTGCCCCACGCAAGAGGAAGCTACTTCCGCTTTGCTACCAACCGGGAATCCGGTATGCAGAGGGGGCAGAGGGATCTCACAGAAAAGATCCCTCTTCCAACAAGTGGAGGCTTCCAACAACATGAGAAGAGAGATGGTGCTGCAGGTGTCAAGCATACCAACACAATGTTGGATGCTATTGCACAGAAAGAAGTACAAACTCAAACTCGACCAAGTTTAGGGACCATTGCAACTTTTCCTCCCCAGGGTACGGCGATGACTGAAGCCTTCACCCAAAAGAGATTTATAGCTTCATCACCATCCTCTGTGATGAAGATGAAGAAGAGAATCAAAAGGAGGATGATCCTATGTCTGTTCCAATGAGAGCTAGGACAAAGACAACTTCTTATTATGTACCCCTAGGAAGAACTCATGGTTTTATAAATGCACCAAAAGATAGACCTCAACTCTCAGCAGGTACATCAATTAAAGCTCTTGCTTATCTTCAACATGAGTGGAGTCTTTCTGGGGTCGATGGTGTTCACACATTCATTCCCAGTTTCTGCCCATTTCTAGAGTCCTTTTGGTCCCTTTTGTATGCCCCTTGATTGTGGGCTTGCCACCCCTTTTTTCCATATTTTTTGGGATTTTTCCCAACCCTTTTGGTATTTTACCAGTCGGCCATCTCCTCTGCTCCAATCGGATAGCTTATTGAGCTCTAGTCGGCTAGCCATCCTCACCTATAAATAGGTGGGGTTGGCCTCTCATTATTCATTCATTCTTGTACATATTTTGCTCCCTCACTTATGAGACTTGTAGTGTCTCTTGCTTGGGACTGTTTTGCTTCTGTATATTCAGCATAGTTTTCTCCATATCTCTCTCTCTCTCTCTTGCACTCTTTGTTTAGCACATTCTAGTGCCACTCTGCTTCCGCTCTATGCACTCTTTCATGGTATCATCGCTCCCGGTTTAGCAACCTCTTTGTTGCCCCAGATTTAGCATTGTTTTCAGCACCCTCTCGTCTACGTTTTCTCTCAGATTTGCAGCCCTTTGATGCTGCATTTTTTGGACAGCACCTGTTGGTCTTTTTGCCTACAGTTTAGCTTCACCGACACAACCATCGGGTACTCTTTGCTCAACGTTTTCTTTTCCACGTGGAGATTGGACATAAGCGGCCTGTTTTTTCAAGACAGCAGCCTTCTGTGTGTTGCGTTTTCCTCTCCAGTGGGCTTTCCCCTTTGCAGAGGGGGTCTGTGGTGTTGCAGGCTTTGGTGGCACTCTTGGTACCTGTGGAGGACACTTCTTCTTCAGAGATTGAACGTTTGCTTGAGGAAAGCCCAAGCTACTGTCCTTGTTGTTGCCTTTCTCTCTTGCACCCTCTTATAGCATATTCTCGGGTGTTGTTCAACCTCTTAGGGCTACGTTTTGGTGGGAGGAAAGGCCCTATATCAGTGTTTTTTGATTTGGACAGTTTTATCTTATGAGGATTGGTCCTATTGATTGGATCAATGCTAACTTCAGATTTGGCTCTCGTACCACTCTCTTGTTATTTCCTTGATGAGGCAGACAAGTTGGATGGTGGTAACTTTCAATCATGGAAGTTGCAGGTTACTTCTATTCTCAAGGAGTATGGTTTGATGGAGTTTCTCTCGTACAAGAATTGGTGCTTGTCGGACCTTGCCTTTGCAAAGGATGTGTGTCGGTGGAGGAAGACTGACGAACAGATCTATGGCTTTCTCCTCCTGAATTGTCAGGATTCGGTTCTTCGACACTTCATCTTTGCTCTTGATGATGACACTTCTACTTCCTATGTGTGGCAATTGCTTTGTGACCTGTATGGTGATGCCAATGATCGCTCGGTAGATGGTTTCTACTTTTGGGTGCTATGCAGCCAGTGATCTTGTGGATACCTCTTTTGGATATGTTCCTACAGCCCTCAAGTGACTCTTGACTCTCCATTTCCATGTGTGACCCTTGGCTGCCTGATCCTAACCTCAACCTAAGGTTAGACCTAACCCTCGCCCCACTAGAGCATGTTCCCATGCTCCCATGTTCACATGCCTAGGGTGGGTCAGCCTCCTAGTATATGCACATATAATGTGCACATAACATATGTCTCCTCTCTCAAAACATTGCACTCTTGAAATGAAAAGAAGGAAAACTACGCTGAATGTTCTCAACTCACTCCCAAGTCGCATCCTCAAATTCCATGATGCTATGAAGCAGAAAGGTTATAGATGTTATAACCCTACCACTTGTGAGATACAAGTAAGCAGAGATGTTATTTTTTATGCAATGTATGCAACAGCAGGTAAAGGCAACAGAAGATGCAGATATAAGAAGTGCTGATGCTACACCACATGTAGAGCAACAATCACGGGTGCTTAGTGGATCTGGAGAGTCCTCTAGTAGTGGATCCAATGTCAGCCCATGGTCAGCCAACAAATGTAGGTACACATGTAACACTCAGAGGGAAGGAAAATGTAGATCAACCTTTTGTGCTTGATCTATTAGCCTGTGAGGTCCCCCGCCCGCTCCGGGTCTCCTGCCGGCGATGGAAGCGGTGTCGGCCTCCCGCGCGGGGTCCATGCACTCGGGGCCTCGCCTGTGGATGTCTGGGACGAGAGGCTAGCCCGGGCAGCCCCTCCGAGACCGGTGGGCCCGAAAGACTCCCCTCGCCCGGAAGGCACGGGCGATTCCGCCAATTGGGAAAAATATTCTAATGGGAAAATTACTCTAACAAGTCAAGTCTTAACTAGAAAAACTTATCTGACCAAACCTGAAGTCACATGCTCAGATCAAGAAGAGACTTGCACTTGGTCCATGGAATCACCACTTTTTTCCTCATTTACGAGGCATAGCCGATGATCCCCTCCCACAAGACAAGGTCTTCTCAGGATTTAAAACTAAATAACGTAACTAATCGTATCTAGTTGTTTCCCATCCGGCCCATGGGTTAGCCAACCACCCGACCACTGAATTGGTGGGATTCCTTTATAAAGATTTGGTTGGGTTTTTGCCCGGGTACCAAAGGAAAAGAGTTCCCAGGCCCCCTAGCCGCCGGCGATTCATGCAAAACACACATCCAATATGAGCTTGCCATTTATAATAGATTCGACTGGCTTTAAAAACAATCCTTCAATAGAAATCATAATATTTCTAATCATCATTTTCCAAAATTCCGAATCCATTGTATTACAAAAATGTATCCTGTGAACTCTCCATTAATGAACCAGCTAGCCAACCATCGAGATCTAGTATCAAAATTTGGTTCCCAAAAATCTTTCCTTTTTGTCCATCGAAAATCTTCCTCAACATACGCATGGGTGTCCTAGCAACCACGAGACCATGCATTGCCTGGTCAGAACCCTGATCCTCCTTAGGTGTCCTAGCACTTCACTTAGGGACCGCTTTGTCGGTCCTCGCCCATCGTATAAAAAACGTACCATTTTAACTGTATCGAGGCTAGTCAAGACCTTCGCAGGCTTTGCCGCGAGCAATGTCCCTTGATGACTCCCCGCCAGCTATTCCAACGAACCTCCTCTTAGAAAAACATAAGCCAAATGCTTCCTCTAGTATTCTGGCGTAAAACAGTCCTTTGAATGAAAAAATAGAGGTTCCAATGCAAGTAAAATTCCAGTTTGAGATCGGTTCTGAAAACCCTTTTTCCATAATTCCCAGTTTCAATAATGAGGATCCTTGATCTCTCATGAGGGTAATCTACCCATCAATTTGTCCAATTGTCCAACTAGATTCTTGGTGAGTTTGGTCAAGGAAAAACTAGATTAGTTTTGGTAGTCTATTCTTTGGATTTAGTAACTAGAATTGGTCACAAAGTTTTTGTCTAATACAGATCGAGAGAAGGACAATTAGGTTTACTGTCCGTCCCTCACGTAGTCTAATAAAATTAATTCGGTTTAGTTCTACAAGGATTCCCTTCAGATAAACATCTTGTTTTGGGTAAATATCAATTTAGTGATTTCACTAATTAAAATATCCAAAGATATTCTTTATGCCACATAATTTCTCAGCCTTGACTCATTAGGTAGAATTATGGTGGAAATTCATCTTTTAACACTAAAATTTAATTCAAATCCATATTTTCTTAAATATCATTAAAATTCTTCTTTTAACTAAAATATCGATACCTATTTTTTTGAATAAACTTGAAATCCTTCTTTTTCTCATTTATGTGAGTGCAATCCATTTATCGTGGGAATTCCTCTTTTACCATAAATTAAATCTACTTAAAACTCTTCTTAAAAATTACATAAAAATATCCATTAATTCCATTAAGCTAAAATTTTTTACTTTTCTCATTTAAACATTTGAATTCCAATATGGTGGGAATTCCTCTTTCATCATTTAATCTTATCTATACAAAAAGATAAATTTAACTAAATTTTCTCTTAAAATATAAATAAAAATCTTCATTAATTCCTTTACACTAGGAATTACACTTTTCTCATTTAAATATTTAGATTTCAATATAGTGGGAATTCCTCTTTCATCATTTAAAATTTATCTAAGCAAAAAGATAAATTTAACTAAAATCCTTCTTTAATTTTTAAATAAAATATACATTATTTTTGCATCACAATTTTTCTCTTACTTCATTTGAATACATGGATTTCCATTGTCATGGAAATTACTCTTTTAACATAAAAATGGACTAGAAATTTCTCTTTTTTCTAATTAACTATTTATGCATAAACATAAAAATTAAATTTTTCATGATTATAATGAGAATCATTCAATTAATCTAGGATGATTAATCCTAGAATATGGTAGGAAGTCCTCTTTTCATAATATAAATGAAAATTATTTATGTGTTTATTTTTCAAAAATTTTACCATAGCTCCGCTGCTATTACTGATAATTCTCAATAAGTTTGAAAGAATAAAGTTTAGTATTATTCATGTGATTAGAATAACCACTAATTGGATCATTATCCAATTATGGATTGATTCTTAGATTAAATAGCACATAAAAGTATTAAAAAGCCATTATTTTGGCCTCCAATTAGACAAGCATAGAAATTACTTTTAGATTAGAGAAATGCTTCATGAGAAGCTTCATTCAAATTGAGAATAGGTCATAGGAATGACCATTCTTTGGGAGAGAGAGAGAAATGCTTAAAAAACCATTATAAATTAAGCATAAATAAAAATTTATGAGTTTCTTCATTACAATACATTAAAGAACTTCAATAGTATTCAAAAACCATTCAAATTTATGCTTCTCAAGCTTGAGAGGAGTTGAGAAGAGAAACATTTGGAGATTTAAGAAAAAGAAAAAAATCCACACTTTACCTTCTAAATTATTTGATTCTTTGATTACAGTAGAGGCCCCCAACCAATCAATTGGTTTGGTCTGTTGTTGGAGTCTCCAAGGAAGATTGAAGAGAGAGAGAGAGAAGCTCCAATCTCTTCAATTTGTAGAGGGTTTTTAGAGGATAATAGAAAATAAGCTTAACTTAGAGTAATACCGGCATAGTTTAGTTCACAAATGGAATACAAAGGAATGAGGGTCTATTTATAGGTGAGGGAGGCCACTAACTGAGTCCAACTAAGTTCTAAAATTTTTGAGCTTCAATTTGGCTGAATTTGGACAAGTTTTGGACCAGTTTGGCTCCCTTTTTTATTTGGTTTGATTTAGGAGAGAGGAGAGATAAAAATATCCTATTATTTTTGAGTTTAAAACTCATCCACACGTGAAATAGGTGCCTCCTTGAAGGGCCCCCTTTTCCTTACCCATGTGTCAAAAATGAATGATTACTCCAAAAAAAATTTAACTAATAAACCTAGTACTTAGTTCAACTCTTCATCTTATGTGGGCATTTACTCATTTTTGGGTATTTTCTTTTATTCTTTGGATTTATCTTATCCCTACACTTGGATTAATCTTATTGGTCCATAGAAATCTTAATCCAAAATTTTAAAAAAAATCTTGACCCTTAGGATAAGGTCTTCTAAATCATTTTTAATTAATTCCAATTGCACCTTGGAAAATCTATTTTGATTTTTTGTTTCAGGAAAACATTTTTTTGATATCTGTAGAATTTATTTATCTAGAAATATCCCAATATTGATTTACCACTCTCTAGAAATTTTTCTCTCACTACGTAAAACAAGGAAAAATAATATTTTCTTGTATTCAGAAACATAGAATGATTACAAGGGATTGAAGTAGAGGCTTAATCAATATTCAGCCCGAGGAGGAATCTTACATAGTCGATCACTCATATGTGGATGGTGAATCTAGCAGCTCTAAGCAGAGCCTTAATGAGGATCTCGGCATTCCATCTGTGGTTACTTCTAGTGTAAGGAGAATGAGGGCTGTTTTGAGGACACTTGGCAATGATCCAGGTGTACGCACGTCTACGAGGGTTAGGTATCCTATTGACAGGTTGAGATATGATGGATATACAGCCCACCATTATGCTTACATGGTTAAAGCAATATAGGAATTAGAGCCCACTTGTTTTGAGCAGGCACTTGGAAATAAGAAATAGAGAGATGCCATAAATGAGGAGATGGCAGCATTGGATACAATTGCAACATGGGAGTTAGTGCCTTTGCCTAAGGAAAAGAAGGCAATTGGATGTAATTGGGTGTATAAAGTCAAGCATAACACTAATGGTTCAGTGAGAAGGTAGAAGGAAAGATTGGTGGCCAAAGGCTATGCGCAGACTTATGGCATTGACTATGAAGAGACATTCAGTCCAGTTGCAAGAATGGAAACCGTGAGAGCTGTTGTAAGATTCCTCTCTCCAGCTTTTGAGGTGTGCAGGTATAAGAACCTCCCCTTCTGATCTTATAATTATTCCCCTCTCTGAAATAAAAGAAAGATCCTGTTTTACCCTATTTTGGCCTGGAGAGAGAGAAAATGTCTAGAGGGAGGTAATTCAAAATTGAGATATTTTTGGATATAAAAATCCTCCTAGTGTCTAAAATGGTTTCCCCTGAAACAGAAATTCAAAAAGAACTTTCCAATGTGCAATTGGAATTAATTGGAAATAGGTATAAAAGACCTTAGCCTAAGGGTCCAGATTTTCAAAATTTTTTGGATTATGGTCCAATTAAGGTTCCTATGGACCAATAAGATTAATCCAAGTGTAAGACGAAGATAAATTGAAGAATAAAAGAAAAATCCCGAAAATGAGTAAATGCTCACATAAGATGAAGAGTGGACTAAGGACCAAAGAAAACAATTAAAAAACTGAATTTTGACACCTCAGTGTGGGGATTTTTCCTCATGAAGTAGGCACCTTTTTCTCATCATTATCCCCAATTTTTAATCAATAAAATGAGATATTTTCATCTCTCCTCTCTCCTATCTCCTATTTCAAAACTAGATCCAAAAAGTAAGCTGAACTGACCCAAAAATGGTCAAAAACTGACCAAACTGACCTAGAAAATTCTAGAATCAATTTTCTTGGTTAGAGGCTCACTTTTTCCTATAAATATAAGCCTCCGTCTCTTTGTAAAAGCTTAATGGTGTTTATGCACTATTACTCTGCTCCTGTCCTGAGGAGCCATCTACATTGAACTTTTTAATAATTCAATTGTTTTTGGCCTAATCCTCTCCAAAAGTGAATTGGTGGCCACTCTTGCTTCAAACAAGAGTAGAACCCTCAATCCCTCAAGCCAAAGGAGAGCTTACAAGCTCCATTCATGTAAGCTAATTTTTTTACTTGTTTAATGAAGAATCTATGGTTTTCTTAATTTTTATGTTTTGCAGATGTTGAATTAAATTCAAATGCTATGCCTTTGATAAAAAGGCCACCCTCTTCTCCTCTTTACATTCCAACCTTTCTCAATTCTAGAAAGATTAACTAAAGGATTAATTAAGCTCTTCTTATTGTTTACTCTCTTGAATTTAGAAAATTATGTAGATTAGAGTTCTATAAATCTAATTTGGGTTAATTCAAGTTAGATAAAGAATGATAAAAATGAGAAATGGTCAGCTATACAAAGGAGGTTATGGTAAAATTTTCCAGAATTTTATGGAAAAGAAAGTTTATTTTTAAGTTATTCTAAAAGAGTAATTCCCACCATTTTTGCATCTTAAAAGAAATATTCTAATTACTCCATGTACATATTCACCTATGAATATGCATGGATATCACTGATATTAATTATTAAGTTTGATTTTTATGCATAAAAAGATGCATAAAGAAATTTTTTAATTACAAAAGTGTTATTCTCATTAAATTTGATTTTTATGCATAGAAAGATGCATAAAGGAAATTTTTATTACAAAAGTGTTATTCTCATTAAATTTGATTTTTATGCATAGAAAGATGCATAAAGGAATTTTTTTATTACAAAAGTGTTATTCTCATTAAATTTGATTTTTATGCATAGAAAGATGCATAAATGAAATTTTTTATTACAAAAGTGTTATTCTCATTAAATTTGATTTTTATGCATAGAAAGATGCATAAAGGAATTTTTTTTAATTATAAAAGCGTTATTCTTATAAAAATTGATTTTTATGCATAAATAGATGCATAAAGAAATTCTCTTTATTTTAAAAGTGTTATTCCTATTAAATTTGATTTTATGCATAAATAGATGCATAAAAGGATTTTTTTTATAAAAGTGTTATTCCCACTGAAGTTGATTTTTATGCATAAATAGATGCATAAAGAATTTTTATATCAAAATTAGAATTCTCTTATGAGTATTTGATAAATGAATAATTGAATACTCTAAGAGAGAGATTTCTATCGTTTTATATTCACACAGATTGTAAAAAGAGAAATCAAGAAATCTATCAAGATCGAAATATTCAGATAAATGATTAATCTATTCCTCATTAGAATTTGTAATTAATTTAGAAATCAGTTAAGTGAATATTCAAAGAAAGAAATTCAGTAAAATAGTAACTGAATTATCAAACCTTTTCGAGAAAGATAGCTCAGGAAAAATCTTATCCACCTTGAACCTTGAATCAGACTACGATCAATACCAAACGCTTTCGTCAGTTTCGAGGAAAAAGGTGTGACTAGTTTAGAAAAATATCCTCAAAACTCCTGCCAAATCTGAAACTAAGTTTGAGACCCTTCAAATTGATCTATGGATCAAGGTTATAGAATTCGAGGAATTCTGGTATGAAATTCAAAATTTCGATCATGAAGTTTTGGGGATATTGATTTAAGAAATACTCCTTGTATTCAAAAGAAAATCAAACTGAAAACTTGCATAGAAATGAGATGTAATGTGAATAGATGTGATGAGATGTGATGAGATGTGATGTGAATCAGATAGATGTGAATGAATGGATGGATGGGATGTGATGAGAATCGGGATGTAAATGAATGATATGGGATGTGAATGGATGTGAATGTGTATGTGAAACTGGATGTGAATGTGTATGACAAGAATGGATATGGATGTGTATGTGAAGAATGGATGTGAATATGTATGTGAAAGAATGAATGTGGATGTATGTGAAGAATGGATGTGGATGTATGTGAAAGAATGGATATGGATGTGTATGAGAAGAATGGATGTGGATGTGTATGTGTATGTGAAGAATGGATGTGGATGAGTATGTGAAAGAATGGATGTGGGTGTATGTGAAAGAATGGGTGTGGATGTGTATGTGAAAGAATGTGATGTGATGTGACATGAATATATGTGGATGTGAAGTGATAGATATGAATGTATGGATAGATGTGGGTAGTCGTACATGTGAACGATTGGATGAGATGTGTTTGAATGAGATATGATGTGGATAGAAGTGATGTGATATAATGTGGATAGAATGTATGTGATATAATGTGGATAGAATGTATGTGATGGGATGGTTATGAGAATGAATGTGATGGATATGAATGAATGTGATGTGATGGATAAATTGGGATAGATGTGAATGGATGATATGTGGTGTGAATGAATATGATGTGATGAGATGTGGATATGGGTAGATGCAAGTGGATGAGATCTGCTGCGGTTCTGGGTAGATGTGGATATGGGTAGATGCGAGTGGATGAGATCTGATGCGGTTAAATGAGGAAAGATGTGATGAGATGAAAATGAGGAAAGATGTGATGAGATGAAAATGATGTGATTGGATGAGAATGGGAATACGTATTAATTGGATGCGGATTGATGTAGAACAATGTGGAGAGACGAGAGTTCGTTATAGAATCTGTATTTATGACCTGTTTTTAAATGACTGTTTTATGTCAAAAATGTTGGGGATGCATTTTGACTGTCTTGTGAATGAGGTCATGGAGACCTATCTGATAAAGTTGCAACAGCTGACGGAGAGTCAACGGAGGACGTCTCGCGTAGCAAGGTTGGCCGAGGTCTTGACCAGCCTTTTAATGGTGAGCTTCCGATATGGTGGATGAGGGACTAAGGAAGCGGCCTATGATTGAAGCGCTAGGTGACCTGTGAAGGATCCTAGAGGGTGCTGACTATACGGTACTCGAGCTCTGAGTCGCCGCCCGCCCGAAGATACCCACATGTATGTCATGGAAGATATTGGAACAAGGAGTAAGAGTTGTTTTCTGAATTCGGGTATGGATCTAGTTGATTGACCTTGCTGGTCCTCAACGAATGAGTCCATGGCTCTTTTATATGGATCTGTTGGTTGATCTTGCTGATCTTTAATGGAGATTTCATTTTGATTTTTATAAGTGAATATATTGCCGGGTACTATGAGCTAGGAACTATTGAAAAGGCCTTTAAGTGGATAGGTGGTGAGCGTTCTGGTTGCCAATGATGTCATAAGTACACCGATGAAGGAAAAATTAGAAATTAGGATTCAACGAGATATTTTGGAGGATTATGACCAGTGATACTATAGTTTCATTAAATGATTGTTTTAAAGATAGCTGAATCTGTGAAGAAGGCAATTTCATATTGGGTGTGTAAGTGGTGTGACTAGTTTTAAGTTTGATTTGAAGAGAATAGACATTTTTTAAGATTTTAAGAATGGGTTTAGATTTATTTTTTTAGAGAAGAGTGCATTACGAATTTTTCTTTTTTTGTGATAGAGCTTCTTCTTCTCTTTAGGTCATTTCTTCTTTCCATAGCTCATTTCTTCTTCTACTTTCAAATTTGCATCTTGTGCTCAAGGTTTATCTAGAGTGTGCGCGACGCTTTACAGTAATTCTCCAATATGTATGGCTTCAACAAGAAGGGTCGTTGCCAAGCCGGCTGCTCGCTCATGAGATCGAATGTTATGGGAAGTGCAGTGAGCGGGTGGTCAATGGTAGCCAGCACATTGCCGAGGTGGATGCCCATGCTTCCAGCTGTGATGCTTCACGTCGATGTATGGATGCAGGACATGGATGTCCATGCAATCCGTGACCCTTGTGAGCGGCTTCGCCTAGAGTTGTTGACCAAGCACGATCCATATTGCCTACTCAAAATCCATTCTATCAAGTGGCTCACGCCAATTCAGTGGTTTAGCGGAAGGTTGACTTCCTCACACTTAAGTGGCGATAGTGGTGGGATCTCGCGTTCTTCAAAGGTTGGGGGGGAAGAATTTCTTGGTGGCGGTGGTGACGAGGTTGGAGGGGTTGGTGACGAGGAAACCGTGGGGTTGGTGACGTAGGTTGGAGGGGTTGGTGACGTAGAGGAAACCGTGGGGTTGGTGACGTAGGTTGGTGGGGTTGGTGACGTAGAGGAAACCGTGGGGGCGAGGCTTGCATGAAGGACGGGGGGAGGCCTTGCCGATGTTGAGGGTAAATATATAAAAGGGCCATGGGCAGGCCTAAATTCAATGTCAATGTGGGAGGTGAGGGGAGGGATTGGTAAAAGGGAGGTGGAGTGGGAAAATGGATGAGTGTAGATGATTAAGAGGGGGAGTGTTGTGGTGCCAGGTGGGGGTGGGGGTGGGCTTGTGCTTGGGTGAGAGGGGCTGGGGGTGGAGGTTAATGAGGGGGAGATGAGGGTGGTGGTGGTTGAGGGGGTTGTGCTCCTGGGGCGCCATCTTCTCTATTGTTGTTGTCGTGGTTTCTTTCGTTGTCTTCCTCCTCGAAGTATTCTAGGCCATGTGATCGGAAGAAGACCTTGTTCTCCACACTTCCTTGGGGTTAAACTCCATTGGGAACGCCATGTGTGTCATCAAACTACATGATGCCCATGGCTTCCATGACTTCCATCTGGATTAGGAGGCCAGTTGTGGAGTAATTGGGGGGGGGAACTTGTCTCGGTGGAGGGAGCAATAAGCTGCATTTACAATCTCCCAACCCTTGTGGTGGAGATAGCAAAGGGCATCTACTATTCGTTGGGATGGGTATGGGGAAGGACACAAGCCATCTATGACTGAGAGATCGATGATATTGTTTGGGTCTCGGGGCATCCCGAAGCAGAGGAGGTGCTACAAGCTCATCAGGTTTGCCTAGAGAGTGTTGTTAGGAGTGTTAGTGTGGTTAGTTTTCTATGGTGGGTTAACAACTTTGGTGGCTTTTTAGATGTGAGATTGGGCTACTGCTGAGTGGGGAGAGGATGTGAGAGGCAGTGGTGTGTTCAGAGTGATGAGTAGCCTCTTTTTGAGTGGTATGGATTTGTGTGTATTGGAGGGTGGAATGATGGTGTTGAGCGGAGGGGTGACTTCTTGGTATGACAAAGCAGCGGGTATGGGTTCCTGGTCCATCATGAGAATAGTAGTAACTTGGTCGAAGGCCAGCTATAGGGTAGTCGTCCTTGTATCCTAGTCAATGTGTTGCACCTGTTGTGTCCCATCCAACCCCTTCCGAGGAGAGTCTCTTTGCGCATTGTTACTGCAAGCATCACAAAAAACTTTCTCTCCAAGGGATTATTTCCAATGTGGAACAAAAGTGTGATTGTACCTAAACAATGAGCTTTTTGAGATGCCACTGTTGTGAGCATGGCAGGAGTGTCTTTTAGTGGGGGTTCCCTGAGGGAAAGCCATGTCTCATGAGACATTAAATTGTAATTAGCCCTATATCTACGAGAGATAATTTTTAGGTGAATCTCATCAAGGTGGTCATTCCTAACCATAACTGAGCAAGCTTCACCTCCCATTCTTCCTCTTTGAGGTCTATCACTTGGGCCATATTGACCACTATATTCTTCTGCTTAAGTTTGGCATGCCTCGCTTTAGCCTCTTCTTGGGCTATTTATTTCATGTCTTCGTGGTCCGGCTATTTATTTCATGTCTTCGTGGTCCTTTTTTCTTTGTTTTTTCTCATAAATGGTCCTTAGGATGGTTTTGGTTAGGCGGCCATAGTAGCGTTTTAATTTGCTACCGTTGAAATATCCTGCCATTTCGACACCATCGAGCGTCTCATTGCGCACAGTACCTTGGGGATTATCTCAGTGTGACTGGGAAAGATCCTAAGCCTCTGAACTTGAGTTTCTTTTTGTGTGTTTTTGTGCTGAATAGGAGGACCCTCTAAGAGATGTTTTTCATTTTTTTCTCTCTCTATCAAAATTCTCCAAGCGTTGCAAAACAGCACAGGTAGTAACTCAAGAAGCTACCATTGGAAGGTTGAATTCATCATTGCAAGAAGCGCAGACTTTCCAGGTCGAGAATGAAAAACTGAAGAAAAAGTTTAGACACACTTAAGAAGACGCCATTCAGAATGCGAAACTGAAGAAAAGATGACAGTCTTCCTATCGTCGCAGAGTGGAAACATGAAGAAGAGCAACGAGGTGAGAGCTTAATACAGGCTGAATATTGAAGGTAATTATGAAATACATATCGCGAGTAAAATCTCTTCATTGGTGACAGGATGATTGCCTCAAGCAGGAATCAGCAGAAAGGCATACGAAGCTATTTATAACATTATTCGAGATTTCCTGCATTTCCTTGAGTATTACAAGTTCATCCTTCCACAACCAAAAGAGGTAAGTGAGATACAGAACATTCCTCCCTTCTCTTCATTAAAAAGGATTTCATTTTAATAAGTATTTCATTTCCTCCTCAATATACAGGTTCAGAACGAGCGAAAAGGAGAGAACCAATGGCAGAGGAGAACACACAGGAAATTCAAACTTTGCCAAGAAAATAATATTTTCATTGATCTTCTGAAAGTCCAGGAAAACAGATGGTTATTTACTACAACCAGTGTTCAGAAAAAACTTTTGATTTCAATGATACAAGACCACAAAACCTTTTCACATCCAAAACTAAACTTTAAAAAACTTTATATTAAAAAATTAAAATGATCATGGAATCCATGTTGCATTAAGACATTACATAGTAAATTTGATACAATCAAGTTTGGCAATTACTTCAATAAAAAAACAAATACATAACATTTTTTAAGAACTTTGATTCAGTCAAATATCCCAAAACACATGTGAATAAACATGTCTTGAGGTCTTGCTCCAGCTCTCCATAAACCAATAGCATCTGTAAAATCAAAGGACATGAGTGGCAGTCCTTCAATAAAAATGCGCATCAATATATCCATGCTCTTGGTTTTCAATCGGTTCCTCAACTTACTTTTGATAATGTTCACACACTGCAGTACTACAGCATTGCAACATTACAATTTGAGCTAGAGATAACAATGTAGGATACTTCTGGCGCCACAGATCATTTCTCCCAATCAAGCACCAAGTGTCCTTGAGTGACTTTCCTTTCCAATCTGATGCACCTTGAATTTTGAACACATGAAACTCTTTTCTTAAGCATCTCTCATCTAACATTGCATTAATATGTGTACCATCTTCCAACGTGACAGCATATCCATAATGCAAAACCAAGGCATCCAACTCAACAGCACCATAGTTTTTCAACTCTTTGGATGATGGAAATCCAAGAGGAGCAAGAATACTAAAATTTTTCATTATAGAAGAATCAGCAAATCTAGTATTCAAGTGACTCTTAACTTCATTGCAAAATTCCATTTGAAAATCAAGAGCTGTAGCCAAGTCACTTCCAACAGCACATCTCTCAATCCTTACCCCATAATACATATCACCTTTAATTGCCTTACACATTGTACACAACCAACCATGTTGGCAACCAAATTCAGGAATGGATGGAAATCCATAACCATCATGACCTTGCAAATTCATATCTATATAGTATGGACCAGTTGAAAACTCCACATCTATAAAGGCAATAGTAGAATATCAAGCTTACGGTATGCTTGTCACATCCACAAAACTTTTCTGAAACACTAGTGACAAACTAGCCAAGTGATCTAACACATCTGCCAAAAAAAGCAACATGTATATAAACCTAAAGTTGGCAACTATCCTATACAATCTTTCATTCTCCTCTTTTAGGCATAGGAGAAGTGGCTCAAGTACTTCACATACTTTTACAAGAACTTTATGCCGACTTAACCACCTGAGTTCATGGATTTTTTCCATCTTAAGGTGTGGACAATCCAATTCTTCTTGCAATTGAGCTAACCTTGCTGAACGTTTAGAGCTCTTCTTAAACAAAGCAGCCTCATTTAAGGTTGTATTCATAAAAATAGCATGCTGTGAGTTTTTGAATGCATCAGACACACAAATTTGTTCTATGAGCAACACAATGGATGGCAGTCATGAATGGACTCCTCTTTTTCAACAAGGCAACAAGACCATTAGTTACACCTGTCATTACTGATGCTCCATCTGAACCAAAACTCACCAATTTTGAGCGATCAAGACCATATTCATCTATCAATCCCACCAAGGCAATTTCCAATCCCTTTGCTGAACGATCCATGACCTCAAGCAAACCCAAAAAAGATGTTTGCACGTCATTATCATGCATGTAGCTTGCATACACTATAAGATGCTCCATAACAGAAATATATGTCGATTCATCAACCATGAGACCAAAGAAAGAAGAAGCCTTCACTTTTTGGATGACAGAAAGGCATATGGATTCACTAAATGAATGAGGCAAACAAGGCTGCAGCCTCATCATTTTGATAAAGCTCTTTGGGAAGAGCTTGCACACCACACATAGACATTAGTTCAACAAGGTTTGAAAACTCGTCCACATCACCTTGTTGCCGCTTTATTTCTTTTTTCAAAGTATTTTTGCCATGGTTAGCAGTAAGCAGTCCATTTATGTTGGTGTGAAGAGGCATGCACTCTAATAGCACTTAACAGTATATTCACTGATCCACATGTGCCAAATTCACTTCTACATTTTCTTATTTTTTGACATAGTGTGCAAAATATACGACTACGTAACACAAAAAAACACTCAAGACAGACATCTTTCTCACTCTCAGCCGTGCATGCGTCCTCAAAGCTTAAGGTCATCGCAAAAAGAGACGCTAACATAAAAGCCAAAAACAAAACAAATCGTACAAACCACAGGCATTCTACGAATAGAATAACACAAGCAAACGATTGGATGAACTGAGCTTTACGCTAATACAGACGCCAAAACAACAAAAATCAAACAAGCTTTACGCTAATACAGAGTCCAGACGCCAAAACAACATATACAAATAATATATTGCAAACAATAATAATTGTACAAACTAGAGGAATACTACACATATTAAATGAAACCCTACATCATTCACAGATTAATTGAAACCCTACTGACGAATGAACGTAACAAAAGCGGACGCAACAAGCAGAGATGAATGAGAGGAACGATTGCATCACTGTTGTGCTCGGATGCGGCTCCCTCATGAGCCAGTGGAAGGAGCCGAAACCCTACAAAAACCGTACAAACCATAGAAAAACCGTACAAACCACAAGAAACCCTACAAATCCATACAAACCACAGGCTAAAAACCCTACAACGTTCACATATTAACTGTAACCCTACTGACGAAAGAATGTAAGAATAGCAAGCAAACGATCGAATAAAACTCACCTATAACAATAGTAAACACAACAAAAGCAGACGCAAAAAGGATAGACAAAGGGGAGGAAAGCGATTGCATCACTGTAGTGCTCAGCTGAAGCTCCCTCATGAACCAGTGGAAGGACTTAGGAGCCGATTCAGCCGCCAGCACAGAAGGCGATTCAGCCACCAGATGAAACCCTAGGTCTGTAGCTCGAGCCTCGACTTCAAACATGCAAAACTCAACTGGAGTGAGGACTCGAGGCAAACAGACGAGTGAAAAGGAAACCAGAGTCTCAGTCCTCACCATGCAGACTTGGAGTGTGCACGGCCACCCAGCGCCCATTTGTTGTGGGGGGGTGTGGTTATTTATAGTAACCAAGGTCCAAACTTAAATGAGATTGCACCGACTCCAAAGGTCCAAAGTCTTCAAAGTTCACCTACCAGATGGCAGACTCCAAATCCAAAATTAATCTTCAAAGTTCACCTACCTACTCTACCCAGTGCCCACTTGTCCATATCTAATTAGACAAATTCAACCACCTTTAAGCCTTCTAATATCACCTTAGAAAACCTCTCAAATAAAAAGTGATACCGTTCAAAACCTTCTATTTTTTTATTAACAACTAAAACATTGAAGTTATCTAGTATTAAGTAGATTCACTTCAGGTCACAACTTTTGCAATCTTACAAAAATTACAAATTTTACATTTACAAGTGAACCCCAAATGTTTGCAGTTTCATTGTCACTGTTTGCGGGGGGTTTTCCGTGAACAGTGACTACAACATCAGTCCACGGGTAGTACTAATTCTTATAGTTCAATAGGAATAATTTTGTATTTTATTTGTCAAAACACCCAATATTACAGTTTTGCCTGAAGATGGAGATGAGAGTGAAATAAAGAAAGGCCAGAAGCTAGAACGGGTCAGCTTGGTGCTCATGAATGGTGGAGTTATGTCAGTCACAAGAACAATGAAGAAGGAGAATCCAGCAGCATACAGTGTTCAGTCGGAGGATGATACATGGTGGCTTGCTGCTTTCCAGGTACCCATTCTTATGCATAAAAATAAATTCATCAAAATTTCCTCTTTTCTCTTAATTAAATATTTACAGTTCTTTCTTGGGCTTTCTCCTTGACAGATCTCCCCGAGATTATAGGCCGGCAAGTAAATGGTGAAAAATTATATGTTGATGGCTGTCAGGAGATCTTAAAACAATTAAGTGCCTTGGTCGATGCGAACAAGGACTGATTGCTAAGTACTGTTGTCCCGTTTGAAGGTTCAACGTAAAATACAGGCAAACACCAACGAAATCAAATGGGTGAAGGATTGCGTGTCTGTTGATTACACGAAGCCACTGTTACTGCCTTCTCCACCGCATTTATTAAAAGCGCATGGAGTTGGGTTTATCAAGATGTATGGAAGTCTTTCCAAGTGGAGTGCGCAGGGGATGGAGAAGTCTCACTGGAGGTCTCGTGGCGCATTCTTCAAGTGCACACGCCATGGTGGAGGCAAGGGTGGCAGCATCGCTCTTGATGATCTTTTTGTGCGGTTCTACCGAACAGCCTGTGGTCGAAAAGAAGCACAGAAAAAATTATCCGTCAGTGCAACGTCACGAGCTATACGCAAAGCAAACTACCAACAGAGTTATCAACGATGGGCTACTTGTGGTGAAGGAGGCTTTCGACGTTGGCTACGTACAAAACGTAGAGCAGGAAGAAAATGGGTGTAATAATTTCTGTATTCAATGTAATGACATCTGCAAAATATTACATCGATTAGTTTGTGTAAAGGTTAAGAAGGAACCCAGGGTAACCTCGTTAGAGGTTGCAGGTCTCCATGGCTGCACAGAGACAGGGTGGAAGAGGTTTGAACAAGATGACTAGAACTTCCAAGAAAGTAATGTAACTAGAATGTATTGCTGTACGAGAGAGGTGAGTTGCATGTGGATGTATGTGTGCATGTGCATGAGTCCGTATATGTATGCATGTGCATGAGTAGGTATAAACCATATTCCAACATTCCCCCTGTCTAAAACCGAACAGTGGTTTTGTGAGGGAAAATGCACAGTGCATGTATGCTATAACCAGAAAATGAGAGCATCAAGAGATGCAGGATGGCAAACCAGCTTTCCTTTGGATGGGATGGGGGGTGGGTTGAAGTTGGTGTCCACTACAGAGTGGAGTGAGGGTGATGTTGATGCCAAAACAGGGGCTGAAGAGTTGTCGAGGGAGCCAAGAGTTGTGGCTGAATTTATTGATTCGACTGCAACACAAATAAAAGGAAAACCAAAATAACCCGAAACCACAGGATCTCACCAGAGATGAGGAAAGATTCCCCGTCTCATGTAGAAGGGGAAGCCGAAGTAGAACTCGGGGTGTACTGTGAAAGTGTTGTCATTGTAAAAGGCAAATGAGGTGATGGCATACATTCTCAGTTGGAGAAGTAGGACAGGGTCTGCACTGATTGTAAGCAGGCCAATGAAGTGACCCTTTGGCGAGGTTTCAGAGATGAGGCCCGCTGAGTGGGTAGAGCCAGGAGGTAATGCATACAAGGCGTTTATGGACGCCCCCTTTGTGAGTTCAGGGCATGCAGCAGAGGCTATAAGGGGATATGCTGCAAACAGACCTTCAAAATTGGAAGTGAAAGGGGCCCCATTAGTTGTAGAGCCAAGACCCAAATGAGGGGCCATATGATGACCACAGTGTGGACTTGATTGAAATGAGGAGCCTGCTTCAAGTGCCTTACATACAGAGGCTGCAAAGAAATGAGCAGAGTTGTGACCCGAGGATAAGGCCAACAAGTCGCCATAAAGTGAAGGGAATGTGCCTTCAGCAGGTGTGCAATGGACGGTCTCAGCAACTGGCTGAGCAGCACCTGAAGTAGATAGGAGCCTACTCTTCCACTTTTAGAGCTAAGGGTGACCCTCTTAATGACGCAGGAAATCACTCAACTGCACTGTCACTCTTAGAGTCCTTAATGCCTTGCCCTCTTAATGAAAGAGGATCCACTTGAGACCCCTATCCAGACCCTTGTTTCACCCCTATAAATGGGAGTCGCGCTTGCTCTGACCTTCTACCCAGCACTCACCTCGAGTACCCACCAGAGCAAAACAAGTTCCTATCTTGTCCTTGACGACCATAGCCAACCATCTTCTCAAACTGAGAATCTTACCATCCATGCTACTAACAATCTAAACAAAGCAAGAGAACCTTGAACTCAAAAGCATGAAACCTTATCCACCACACACTTGACATAAGACATGATCCATGGCATTATAAAAAACATATGCATGACAACTGATCAAACCTTGGCAAAAGACATAGCCCTCCCCGTAGTTCTACTTTTCATAACCATGCATGTAAAGCACCATATTATCTTCACAGGCATCTTCAGCATACCCACAAATCAAGGGAGTCCACAAGGCTACATTCTGAATGAGCAGTAGATTAAACACTTCTTGAAATTCTTCCACCAAACTACACTTCGAATACATATGTACCATAACACTGCTGACAAGAAAATGTCTTTCAGATCCCCTTTTGACAACCCCAGTATGACCTGTTTCTAGAGCTCCTAGGATCCCACAAGCTTTCAAGCTGCAAACATGTGTGACAGAATCAGGACGCGTTCCCTCCATATTCATTTGTTAGAAACAATACCTCACTTGTTCACCAAAATCATGCTTGATATATCCAGAAATCAAGGCATTCCACTAGGCTGCATTTTAAACTGACAACCTTTCATTTGTTAGAAACAATACCTCACTTGTTCACCAAAATCATGCTTGATATATCCAGAATCAAGGCATTCCACTAGGCTGCATTTTAAACTGACAACCTTTCAAATAGTTGGCATGCTTTTGCAAACGGTCCACATTCGCTGTACATATCCACCAATGTGCTACCCTCTTTCATGATGTAAGCATGTAGTTCTAGACCCTTACATAGGACTCCTATGCTACTGCATGCTCTTAAGCTGCAGACCAACATGGCAAAATTAGAACAAAAGCCCTCCACTTGTATTTGTTTGAAGAAAATTGCCTAATTCCTGAGTAAGCCCATGTTCAGCATAGCCTGGAATCAGTGCATTCCAAGAGATAACATCTTGAACTGGAGGTTTCTTCAACACTTCTTGTCCTTCTACAAGTGAGCCACATTTGGCATACACATCTACCAACGTGTTGCCAACGGCAGGATGTCCATCAAAACCCTTCTTGGCAATGTCAACATGTAGCTCTTGAACACTGTCAAGAAGCCCTATGCTCCCACAAGCTCTCAAGCTGCAAGCAAATGTCAAAGCAGCTGGAGAGGCGTAAGCTTGTCCAACACTTCCTGCCCTTCTAGAAGTGAGCAGAATTTGGCATACATGTCCACCAGTATGTTGCCAAGGAAAGGGTCTCTTTCAAGTCCCTTCTTGCATATCTCAGTGCGTATTTCCTGGCCCTTTGCTAAAGCTCCTATGCTGTCACAACAGTTGGAGGCACACCTTCTAGAAGCATCTGTTTCCAGCAGTTGAGAGCTTCTTCACCAAGCTCATGTTCAGCATATCTTGTCACGATAGTGCATTCCAAGAAACTCTCTCTCTACTAGCACACTCGTCAAACACTTTCTGTGCTTCCACAAGTGATCCATATTTGGCATACATACACAAGAGTGTTGAAAACAAGATCAAGCCTGCCAAACCCCTTTTTGGCAATCTCAACATGCACTTGCCAGCTCTCTCTATGGTTCCTAAGCTGCAAACCAATGTGATAGCATTTGAGAAGACACCTTCCAGCTGCATCTGTTCCACATAGTTTAGTGCTTCCTCTCCACAATCAGAAAATACAGTCAACAAAGCATAACTGACTGAGTCATCTCCAATTTCCACTCCTTTTCTCGAGCCTAGCTTTAAGCTTCAATTCACACATAAGCCTACTAAGCACACTCCCCATCTTAACCACCTCTTGTTCACATGCCATATCTGTGAACCGGCCTTGGTCTTCAGACGAAACCAAAGGGCGGTGCGAAACAAACACTCGCACACAAAACACCAACACCTTTGAGGACCAAGAAAAGGAAAACAAACAGGGGGAGCTAGAGTGCTCCTGCAAACAGTACACGGACACCGATTGGCCCCAAAACGTAGTGGCGTCCCTTGCGGTATTTCTTTAATTGATTAAGAGAGAGCTTTGATTACAATAAGGCTGGAAACTCAGCCGTCACAGTAGAATTCCTGAAGCCTGCAAAGACCCTGCATCATGGCTTCATATCCACTCGGCATCCACAAACAAGTCCAGCCATTGTTCACATCAAAAGACTCTCACACATTGAGTCTGCATACAAAAGCTTTCTCCCATGATCAGGGCTGCCACAACCATCCATAGCCTCTCACCCTATGAACAGCATCACACCCTCATACATCTAGTGCTTCTGACACAGACTCCCAAACTGTCTCCCAAAAGAGAACTCGCATCACACCACAACATACCATATAGTCGACACACCTGTACCAACCCTCTCTACCTTCCAAGGGTACTATCCATCTCTGTCATGGATTCCCTGTCCCCTGTCCAATCAATAGCAAGGCTGTACCAAACATGTGTCCACTCCTGTGACTGCTGCCTGCATGTGACCTATCTCCTAGAGAACCATAAACATGTTTCCTCCATAAACCTACGACCTATTTCCACGTGAGACCCTCAGGCTTGTTTCCCTTTGAAACCTTTGTCCTGTTTCCATACAGAACCATTCACAACACCATTCAACAACAATGCCAACAACGGCATACATCTAGTTACCTGTTCCCTCATGAAACATCTGGAAACATAGAGATGCCCATAACTGTAGGTCCCTCTGTTCCTTTCCACCAAGAAGAAAACAATCTGCTCCATGAGCATGCAACCATGCGAGCTTGCATGACTCCCATGGCAAGGAACACATTCAATTGACCTATACTTGCAGCCCAAAACCCAAGCACATAGCTGAATTTGCTGCCAAACAAAAACAGCCCATAAAAAGTCCTTGGTCCACTCTCCAAGCTGCCAAACCCCTACTCCCAAAAGAGAGAGAGAGAGAGAGAGAGAGAGAGAGAGAAAGTAAAACGCATGGGCAAGGCTGCTGTCCAACCCGACGCTCCCTGCTGTGCAGCCCTGCCAGTCCTCAAAGAGAGAAAACATGCTCAATCCAGCCCCGCCTCCTAGCAAGAGAGAGAGAGAGAGAGATGGCAGTTCAGCCCGCCGGTCTGTTGCACAAAAAAAAGGGCCGTGTGTATGCTGCTACCCGACTTGTAGCAAGAGAGGGAGAGAGAAGCCCGTGGGTGATGAGCCTGCTGAATTGTACGCTGCCTGCAGTCTGCCCGCATGTGCTCCCTGCTGAGCTATGCGCTGCCTGCAGTCTGCCCGCCACCCTCCAAGGGGAGAGTGCGCTTCAGTCCTGTGCACCCTGCTAACCAACCGTCAAAGAGAAAAGCACACCTCCCTATGCTGCAGCCCAACTAGCCCGCCAATCTCCTCTTGAAAAAGCATACCCTGAAGATGCAGCAGGCGCCTCCCAAAAAGCATGAGAGAGAAAGAGAGGCGTGTCTCCCAAAAGTGGAGTAGCCTCCCAAATTAGCTTTTGAGCCACCAAAGGTTATAAAACCTTATAAATTAAATTCTCTATCCCCTTCACACTTGGGGTTGTCCACACATGGGTTTCCTTTTCAACTCCAAATTGATGCCATTCACACTGTCCACCATGTCCCCATGCACACCTGCATATTGTCCAAAGAAAAACACAAGGTCGTGACATACCCCCCTCTTGAAAAATAGCAAGCGTCGTCGATTGCACTCAATGGCACAGTAAGGCATCTTATGAGGAAAGACTCCCCATATGACAAAAGCAATGGCCTTCCAAGTTCCAGTGCATCTGGGTGATAAAACAATCATCCTGCACAATATGGCCACACCGTCACGTGAAAGTGACAAACAACTCTTGCTTGTTCCTTCAGAACCTGCAACAAAAGTCTAAAACCAAGTGGAAACACGTAACCTGTGTTAACCAAAAACAAAACCATGCATCATTCTACATATGACACACACATGCATTCGCAAGCAATATGCTCCTCAAAATGCTCTACCTACTCGAAAGTAACAGTCTAAGGGCTGCTCGCAAGCCTTACGCCCATGGACACCCCGCAGGAGTCGCGACTGGTGGTACAACATGAGCATATGAAAGCACTCAATGCATTCAAACAACACATCCACTAAGTACTTCCCACATATGTCTCATGGCCTTCTCGTAGGAGCCACACCCAGTGGTGCATCCATGAACATAATAAAGTACTCGATGTATCATACCAACATACATGTCTCACACGACACAATCCGGAGTATTTCCAATGTATTCTCAAGGTTACCAGGATCCAATGGCACCAGAATACAATAATACTTCAAAAAGTGTATGCATACATGCACAAATAGAGTTCGATCCATATATCCATGAACCAAACCAACTCTAGGACTGCTCGCAAGACTTATACCCTTCATAGAGTCTCGAAGTGTTAGCTCAGGTTGCGGCAGACTTTGAGCTCAACCAAACCATGCCATTCCAAAGGAGACCAGCTCCACAAATAGCATCATCTCAATATCCAATTGACCGATCCTTGTGTGGGAGAAGGAAGAATTCGGGTTAGGTTAATTCATGTGTGGGAGACATACACAGAGAAACAACAAGGGAGAGAGAGAGAGAGAGAGAGTTGTGGGGATAAGTCAACTCATCAATTGTGAGTGTGTGACTCCCCTATCACACATGTATATTGCACTAGTACACATAGTGCACTTAGTACATTAAAAGTACTAAGTGTACTATGTACTATAACTTATGGGCTTGTACACACTATAAGGGTGGGCATTATGCCTTTACCCCAACCATATCAAGGCTGAAACTGGCCTCATCCAATGCCCATCAAGTGTCTGCAATGAGCAAACCGCTCCGGAGGCAAACTCTTTGTCAACAGATCAGCCGGGTTGTCATCCGTATGAATCTTAACAAGCTGAATTTGCTTGTTCTCTATCACCTCTCTGATGAAGTGATACTTCACATCCACATGCTTCGTCTTTGCATGAAAGACAGGGTTCTTTGCCAACTGGATGGCACTCTGACTGTCACAATGCAACAATGGAATATCCCCTGTATAACCCAAATCAACCACTAACCGAGATAGCCATAATGCCTCCTTGCAAGCCTCTGTGGGCTGCAATATACTCGGCCTCTGTAGTAGATAAGGCTGTGCACTTCTGCATCCTGGATATCCATGACACAGCACCTCCTGTGAATGTAAACACATAACCGGTAGTAGACTTCCGGTTATCTGGATGACCGGCATAATCCGAATCCATGTAACCATGCACTAATGCATCCTGTTTGCCAAAGCAAATACACATATCCTGTGTGCCCTTCAGGTATCTCATGACACCTTTCACTGCTTCCCAATGCTTCTTGCCAGGGTTGGCCATGTATCTAGAAACCACTCCCACTGCAAATGCAATGTCCGGCCTAGTAGCAACCATGGCATACATGAGACTGCCACAAGCTGAAGCATACGGAATCTTGGCCATATCAGCCCTGTCTCTATCCGACTGTGGGCTGTCCATAGCACTGAGTTTCACATATGGAGGCAAAGGAGTACTAGTCTTCTTCCCCCTGTCCATATTGAACCTCTGCAAAACTTTGCCAATGTATTCCTTCTGAGACAAATACAACACATGCTGATTTCTGTCCCGAAGTATCCGCATACCCAAAATGTGATTTGCATCACCCAAATCCTTCATATCAAAGGTTTGATGTAGCCTCTGCTTCAAGGCATCCATCTCCTTACGAGATTTCCCGGAAATCAACATATCATCAACATACAAGATGAGGATCAATAGACTGCCATCCAAAGCTTTCTTGGTGTACAAGCAGTGATCTATGTCACTTCTCCAGAATTTCTGTGATTTCATGAATGTATCAAATTTATGATACCATTCTCTTGGTGCCTGTTTGAGCCCATAAAGACTCTTTTTCAGCTTGCATACAAGCTTCTCCTTTCCACTCACTGCATAACCCTCTGGCTGCTGCATATATATCTCCTCATGGAGATCACCGTGAAGAAAAGCAGTCTTCACATCCATCTGAATCAAGTCCAGATCATCATGCGCAACCAAAGCTAACACAGCTCTAAGTGTGGTCATTTTGACCACTGGAGAGAAGATCTCCTCAAAGTCCACACCATATTCCTGCTTAAAGCCCTTAGCCACTAACCTGGCTTTGTATCTTGGCTTTGCATCAGGTGCAACTTTGAGCCTGTAAACCCACTTACATGGCAAAACCTTCTTGCCTGCAGGCAAATGCACCAACTTCCAAGTTCCATTTTTGTGCAGAGAATCCATCTCTGACTTCATGGCACGCTCCCATAAACTTTGCCTGCCCTCTATAAAGCCTCCTTATAACATGAGGGCTCCCCACAGTCAGTGAGCATCAAGTAGTCAACCCCTGGAACAAACCTGTCAGGGGCTTTGGAGGGTCTAGTGGACCTCCGTACCCAATGACCATCATTTGCAGGTTGCTGTCCAGCCTGCATATCACCCATTGGTGGCTCCTGTTCCATGCCATAAGGCTGAAAAATCATGCCCGGTATTTCCTCTAACTGTGGTATATCCATAGGGATATCTTCTGCCATCTCTGGCTGTCCATTTGGACCATTTTCAGCACCATTTAAGGGCTGGTTTTCCTCCTGTAATGGCTGATTTACAGCCCTTGGTTGTTGTCCATGATGTCCATCATCATCAAAGATGACTCTGCTAGGCTCCTGTTGCCTTGCAGGCTCCTTATACATGCATGTTTCATCAAAAATGACATCATTGCTGCGTACAATCTTTTTATTCACGGGATCCCAAAGTCTATACCCCATTTCACCTCTGTCACCATATCCTAGGAATATGCATTTGTGAGACTCATAGTTGTTTCTCGTACGCGTACGAACCTATTCGTACGTACGAGTCGTACGGTACGATACCGTACGAATTCGTACGATATCGTACGGTACGAGTTAGGTTTTTTTTTTTCTCTCCCCCAAAATTTTTTTTTCCCTTGAAAAAAATTTCCAAATGCTTAAAAAAAATAGAAACCCTGCTTTACGAAGATCCCAAATGCTCGCAATACTTCGCAACTTTCGTGTCCACTCAGTATTCCATATGGGGTTGTGGAGAGACCTAAAAAATCTGGCGAGGTAGACTGGTAGTGTACACTTGATTGGTAGGATGAGAGAATCTTGCTACATCACTTGGGGATCCCTGGTACAGGTAGGCTAGACAATTAGATTCTCAAGTTATGCACAAGGGAGAACATTTGGACATGGCCATTTTGATCTAGAGAGGAGTCCCTAAACTTATCACCCTAGATGCACTCCTCGTATTTGTGCAAGGACGGTCCCTTAGTCATAAACGCTACACTGGGAGACCTTTGGTATTGCATTACCCATCTAGGTTCTTTTTTGGAGACAATCGGGAGATCCAACCGGGAGAGACACATATCCATTAACTGGTTTCTCAAGCACTGTAGACTCCTCCCCTCCCAACCTTCCCTCACATTCAAGCTTGAAGCTCCATAGCTTGTAAGTGTAAAAAATAAAAACCGTATTTTATCGTACCGTATCCCAAAATTTCATATCGTACCGAATATTCCCGTACGGTATCGTACCGTACCGTATCGTATTTTCGTACTGTGACAACTATGGTGAGACTTAGGATCAAGTTTGGTGCGCATTTCCCTGCGTATGTGCACGTACGCAACGCAACCAAACACTCTCAAGTGCTTGTATGACGAAGGCTTCCCTGTCCATACTTCCTCTGGCACTTTCCCACCAAACCTCGTGTTAGGTGACCTGTTTATAAGGTGAACGGCTGTCATAACAGCTTCAGCCCAAAAACCATGAGGTAATGCAGCATGTGACAACATAGAACGGACCTTTTCCTGAATGGTCCTGTTCATCCTCTTTGCTGTCCCGTTTTGTGGAGGATCATAAGGAGTAGAGAGCTCCCTCTTGATGCCTTTAGCATCACAAAAGTCCTGAAACTGTTTGGACATGTACTCTCCACCATTGTCGGAACGCAAAGCTTTCAGTGTTTTGCCAGTTTGATTCTCAACAAGAGCAACAAACTTCTGAAAGACTGAGAATGTATCACTCTTCAAGCGAAGAGGATAAACCCACACCTTGCGTGTGGCATCATCTATAAAAGACACAAAATATTTTGCCCCTCCCAAAGAAAGCTGAGGCATCTCACATACATCTGTATGCACAAGCTCTAACTGAGCATCTTTCTGTCCAAGAGCTTTCTTGTGGGGGCACTGTAGTTGCCTACCATATATACAATGCTCACAAAACTGAAAACTTGAAAACTTTAGAGAAGGCAAGTAACCCAAACGAGACAATTGCTCCATTCCCTTGACACTCATGTGTCCCAACCGGCTATGCCACAGAGATTTCCGGCAGCTCGGTTGCATTTACATTAGCATGGTGACAAACACCTGCATGCATGAAATAAAGAGTGTTCACCTTAGAGCCTCTGGCAACAACCAGTGAGCCCTTACAAATCTTCCACTTTCCACGACCAAATGTGGTAACATAATCAGCATCATCAAGCTGTCCAGTAGAAAGCAGGTTCTTCTTGATCTCAGGCACATGCCTGACATCATGGAGCATAAGCTGTGAGCCATCTGAAAACACAAGCCTCACATCACCTCTGCCAAGAATCTTGCATGCATGGTTATCACCCAAATAAACCACTCCTTCATTGCCAGCAGTATACCTGACAAACAAGTCTCTGCAACCTGTGACATGAAAGGAGGCACCTGAATCAATGATCCATGAGTGCATACCATGACCACCTGTAAGAAGTGAATGGGCATCAAGTGAAGACGTAAATAGGACCTCATCCTCACTGCCACCTGCATGTGACACATTGATTTCTTCAATCTTGACTCCACTTTTGCCCTTCGGCTTTACATCTTTGGCTTCATCTTTCTCTTTGTCTTTGCCTTTTCCCTTTTCCTTTTGATCATTTTTCCATTTGTAGCATTGCTTTTTAATGTGTCCCTTCTTGCCACAATAATGGCATTCCAAATCCTTTTTGGAGCGAGACTTGCTCCTTCCCCGTTCTTGGCTTTTACCCCTTTGCTGGGATCTCCCACGTGCATTCATTGCATTGGACTTTCCAACAGAGTTGTTTTTCCTGTTCATCTCTTCTTGAAGAAGAGCACCCTCAACATCTGCATATGACAGCATAGCATGCGAATTGCTAGTGGCTGTCCTAAATGTGTCCCAACTCTCTGGCAAAGTGCATAACAGACAAGTGGCTTTGAACTCATCGTCCATGGCCAACTTTTGATTAATGACCTGGCTGACAATACCATTAAACTCATTTAGATGGGCTGTCATAGACGCCCCTTCCTTCATCTGAAGACCTATGAGTTTCTTCAACCAATACACTTTGCTTGAGGCACTTTGTTGGGCATACAAGTCCTGCAATCTCTGCCACATTCCCCAAGCTGTCTTCTCTTCACGAATGCTGAAAAGTAATGAGTCTGACACAGACAACATGATAGTAGATCTTGCCAGCTCATCCATATCTTCCCACTCTTCAGCAGTAAGAGAAGAGGGCATTACACCCCTTTCTTTGATAGGCTTGTGCTGCTTTTTCTGGAGCAACACATTATAGCACTGGGTTTGCCAAATATCATAGTTATGCGAGCCTTCAAGCTTCTTGATGTGAAGCAATGAAGAGTTCTCACCTGTGGTTGCCATAGCAATATGCAACCTGTCAAAGCCTGACTCCCTGCAAAATGTGCAAACACTGCACCAAAAGCACACAAAGTGCTCACAGTTGTTCTCCCAAGCTTTATCTCCCACTGCGGAAGCACAAATGCAACTTTTCTCCCACTGTTTGTGATGAAATCACCAAAATCTGGTTGCTGCAGATTTTGGACAGCACCTTAAATGTGCTCTGTTGCCCTTCCAAAGTACTGTACAGCAGTACCAAGTGCTCACCAATGATGTACCAAACCTGTACCGGCAAGTACAGCAGCTGAAATTGAACCTTTTCCTCACTCAAATCAGTGTACAGCCATGCCAAAACTTGCACAAAGCTGTGCCAAATCTGTACCAGCAGGTACAGTAGCAATAAATGCTCTCCTGGCTGTCCGAAAATCAGACTTTTACAGTCCCGTACACTGCATACAACAGTCCCGCACAGAAATTGGGCAAAAGCCCCTTGACTGCAAGCTGATTTCTGAGGATTCAAGGCATAAAAGTCTTGCCTGTTGCTTTGCCAAGCTCAACAAGCATACGAACTTGAAAAGCCCCTTGATTTAAGATCAATTTCTGATCATACATGGTACATTGACGCACATGAAGGCATCCAGAGTGTTCACGATGCTTCCCCTGGCCACATATACATCCAAATAATGAAAGCCCCTTGATTTACAGGCACATTGAGTGCTTGTAAGGCATCAGCACATTATCCACAGCATCAAATGCGATTGCCTGCATGCAAATCAATCCAATCGGCACAAAAGCCCCTTGATTTGCACTGCAATTTGCTGCAAATTTTGCCCAAATGTGTGATTTTTACATCATACAGCATGTATGCCTGCTTAATTGCACAATTACATCAAAAGCCCCAAATTTTGACATCCAATTTCCTGCAAATTGATCCTGATTGTGACCAATTTCCTGCAAATTGATCCTGATTGTGACCAATGTCCTGCAAATTGATCCTGATTGTGACCAATGTCACCCAATTTTGCCAATTTTGCTCAAAATTGAGCAATTCGACACCTGTATCTGCTCAATTGTTGATTGTACTTGCTCAATTGCAAATCCCAAAAAAAAATTGAGGAAAATACCTTGTAATTTTTTGATTTTTCTCTGATTTGCAGGCGGGTTTTGTTGTTGCAGGAAAAGGGGTGACGATGCTGCTGCTGTTCTGTGCAGGTGGGGGGGGGGGGGGGGGGGGCACTTCTTGCTGCAGATTTGATGGCTGCTCCAATCAAGATGATGCGTTTGCTGGTGTTGATGCTGATTCTGTAGTGGGGCTTGGGCTGGTCACAGACGTGGCTGTGTTTGGGCAGGCGAAGGACCAGACGACACTGGCACGTATTCTGAATGCAGCCGGCTCTTACGTTGCCACCTCCGCCTAGTAGCGCTTGAACGCCCGACGCATGAAAGCTTTCGCTTAGTGGCCAGTTGAACGCCCGATGGTTTGCTACCTTCTTCGCCTTGTGTATTCGCCTGCTTACGCTGCTTGGTTATGGTAAGCAGCCTGTGTTCGCTCCACGCTAAGGCTGAGTATGGACGCTTAGCGTTTAACACGCCTGCAGTCGACGGGTCGCTCCCTTCGCTACCTTTTGCCACGTATTCGCCTTCGCCTGGCTGCGAATGATTCAACGCCCGCTTGGTTTACGCCTTCGCTGTCTCCGCCTACTGTTGACGCCCGCCTGTGGTGTGCTACGCGTAGCTCTGCCACGTCAACACTTAGTCAACTGTCTTTAGCTGCACCCTCCGTAAGTTGCAGAGAGAGAGAGCCACGCTTGTGGAGGTCCCTTGCAGTTGGCATCAAAATCTATGGCACAGCTGCTGCTGGTGATGTTTGATTAAGTGTTGACGTGGCAGAGCTACGCGTAGCACACCACATGCGGGCGTCAACAGTAGGCGGAGACAGCGAAGGCGTAAACCAAGCGGGCGTTGAATCATTCGCAGCCAGGCGAAGGCGAATACGTGGCAAAAGGTAGCGAAGGGAGCGACCCATCGACTGCAGGCGTGTTAAACGCTAAGCGTCCATACTCAGCCTTAGCGTGGAGCGAACACAGGCTCCTTACCATAACCAGGCAGCGTAAGCAGGCGAATACACAAGGCGAAGAAGGTAGCAAACCATCGGGCGTTCAACTGGCCACTAAGCGAAAGCTTTTGCAATTCCTGAGGTGAATCTGCTAAGTCACCCTCCTCCATCCACTTCGCATCCATCGGGGAGAATAGTTCTTGAACTTCACAAGATAACGACGGGAAACTTTACCTCGTACCTTTCTTTCCTTGTGTGCCAGTATATGCTCGGGAGTAAGAACCTCATCAAGTTCCTCCACTTCCGTCTGAGCCTCATCTGATACATCCTCAAGCACCCAAAACCTGCTTGCACTCCACCCAAGTGGTAAGCACAAGATCCCAATGAAGCATAGTAGATCACCAATGCTAAACATAGAAAGAAGCTGCCTTCCGAATCCATGAAGCCTCCATGAAGATACCACCGGCGACAAAGTGTCGAAAGTCACAGCCTTCAACCCATTTTTACACCATAACACTTCAACTGCTTCTTGTTCCTGGCTGACTACTTCTTGTCCTTGGTGTCTTTTCTCCTAAGCTTCATCTTTAGCTTTTGCTCTTCACCTCATACAGGCAAAGACACACAGTCCTGCACTTCCTTTTCACTTTCCACATGTCGAAGATTTTGATGTGACTCTCATGAGACAACCACAAGCTCGCCCCCTTAGGAAAGTTAGTGATTGTCCGGGCCAAAGCAACTACGGGCTCGCCTCCTTGAGAAAGTCGACGATGTCCAAACAACGGAGCCTTGTGAACCGACCTCGATCTTCAGACGAAACCAAAGGGGGGTGAGAAACGAACACTCACACAGAAAACACTTCAACACCTGTGAGGACCAAGAAAAGAAAAACAACCAGGGGGAGCTAGAGTGCTCCTGCAAACAATACACGGACATTGACCTATACTTGCAGCCGGAAACCCAAGCACATAGCTGAATTTGCTGCCAAACAAAAACAGCCCATAAAAAGTCCCTGGAATCCACTCTCCAAGCTGCCAAACCCCTCCTCCCAAAAGAGAGACAGAGAGAAAGTAAAACGCATGGGTAAGGCTAGTGTCCAACCCGACGCTCCCTGCCAGTCCTCAAAGAGAAAACATGCTCAATCCAGCCCCGCCTCCTAGCAAGAGAGAGAGAGAGAGAGACATGGCAGTTCAGCCCGCCGGTCTGTTGCACAAAAGAAAGGGCCTTGTGTATGGGCCTTGTGTATGCTGCTACCCGACTTGTAGCAAGAGAGGGAGAGAGAAGCCCGTGGTTGAGCCTACTGAACTGTAATACAAGTATGATATGTTATCTACTCCTAACTCCATCAAGTCCCATAGTCTGGGTACAATATGTCATACATCCGATCTGAGGATGCCGTAAATGTCTGGAACATGCGTCCTGGATCAGAGCGAAAATATGCCAGCTCCTCCTCGACCTCCTGCTGGTGTCGAGACCGGATGGCCGCGATCTCTCTGTGGTGTAGCCGTGGTGTCTGGTAGCCGGCTAGTCTGGGTCGTCGCCTAGCTCGAATCTCCTCCGCTCGCTGAGATGTCACTCCCAATGTGTGTGGCTGGGCTACTGGTGCCAATCTCTGGAAGAAGTCAGTCAACTGGGACTGTCTTCCTCTGCTATGATGTGCGGGTGTCTGAAGTAAGATCTCCCTGTGTCTCTGTAGTGCTAGTAGTAGTCTGCCTAGCTGTCTCTGGTCCGATCTCTCCCAGATCTGTCTAAGTGATGTGGTCCCTCTAAAAACCTCAGGATAGCATGCCCTGATCTCCTGCAAAGCACCACACTGGCAAACAAAATGCTCCTCTGTCTCTACCCCCGTCTGGCATAATCTGCAAATGCGCTCTGCTCGAGGGATGCGTGCTGCTCTCCCAGTCTCGATCTCTAGTTGGTGTGATGAGACCCTTAGTCGCCCAATGGCTACTCTGGCTCCATGTGATAAGTGGACCTCCAAGTATCGTGGTCGCTGGATGAAGCCGTCTATGGAGGTGCTCAAGAAGTGGTCTCTGTAGTAGAGCATCTTCGTCGGGAGTGGCTGATTGGGAGATAGCCAAGTCTCCTATATGTGGCCCTGCCAAATGTCATGTCTCATGACTCTCTTCCTCTCTGTCTGAGCGTGGCGTCTGTGTGGTGCAGCTAGGTCATACTGTAAGGGTGGTAATCTGTCAATATCAATCCTGTGTGATGATATCCACTATACCACCTGGGAGTACCATGACTAGGTATGTCCCTCCTCAGCAAGCTATCTGGATGCCTCAAAAGCAGCCCGAGATACCCGATTTAGTGGGAGCTCCCGCATCCTGTGTATAAAAGATATAGTCTGGAACATGGCCTCTACTAACATAGGTGGTACAGCAAACTCCGCTCGAAGGATATCATGTGGTACTGAAGGTTTGCTGTGGATCATCCGTGAGAGCATCAAAATCTGAGGGCGCTCTATCTGTATCCATGAGAGAGAAAGAGAAAGAGAGAGAGAGAGAGAGCGCTTCAGACCTGTGCGCCCTGCTGACCAACCGTCAAAGAGAAAGCACACCTCACTATGCTGCAGCCCCAGCCTGCCAGTCTCCTCTCGAAAAAGCATACCCTGAAGATGCAGCAGGCGCCTCCCAAAAAGCATGAGAGAGAAGAGAGACGTGTCTCCCAAAAGTGGAGTAGCCTCCCAAATTAGCTTTTGGGCCACCAAAGGTTATAAAACCTTTTAAATTAAATTCTCCTTGTTCCCTTCACACTTGGGGTTGTCCACACATGGGTTTCCTTTTTAACTCCAAACAGATGCCATTCACACTGTCCACCATGTCCCCGTGCACACTTGCACCCTATCCAGAGAAAAACACAGGGTCGTGACAATATCAAATACCTCCTTGTAGGCATGCAAGTCCACGCTAGGCTCCAAGATGTATTTTGCAAGTCATCTTCTGTAGCCAGCATCTATGCCATCTGAGAGCATCCAACACCAAGCCAAATCCCTACAACATCTGGTACATCAATTCTTGCGAGTGTTACTGACTCTCCCTTTGTTAATGGCTCTTCTTTGATCCAATGCGAGTGATCTCCTTGCTAGTGACCTCCATGCTGTGTCAACATCATCAAGACCAAGGGACTCATGCTGCCTTTATCATCATCCTCTTGAGCTATCACATCCATGCCAGCAAGCAAACACTATAGATCTATACAAGATCCAACTGCAGCGCACACCTCTTCCTACATGAGCTGGGCAAGCATAAATCCAAGAAGCACATGAACTACGACAAGTCCAACCATCCCCGTGTGTATGTGCACCGCTAGGACACTTTGTTACAAACCATCCCCTCCTCCAATGATTTCATCCTCGACATCAAAGGGTGGTTGTGCACAAAACATATACAAGAGGTTATGTACAAAGCCAAAATCTGCCCATGGCCTAGATGTATACATGAACATGAACATGACCATGGCACCCTCCTGGATCATAAGGAAAGGATGAAGGAGTATCATCTCGATGGTGAGGGTAAGCGAACAGCCTCTAGGATCAAAAGGGAATCCACGGAAAGCATGCGTGAAATCAAAAACCATACGCCATCCGCCTGGGTCGAAAGGATGGTGTCGATGCTCCTCTCCGAAGATAGGATAGCCACCAATAATGCCCGGATCATATGGAAACCCTTGATGACCATCATCCAACATCGAGGCTATATAACCTCTGGATCAAATATAAACATAACCAAGCAAGTCTTATCTCGATCAATGCATCCATATGAAGTATAATGCATCCAATGAACATCCGGAATGCATCCATCCATCATAGCCATCATGTGAAATCCCCACAGCTCATAGGAAAATCCATGTGCACCCATGCCAGGAACCCATGCTAGATCATCGCAAAGGCTCATCATCACACCAAGGACCACACATCTCATATGGCATAGGTCACATCCAAAAGTAAATGCCCCGACTCCATAGAACATAAGGTCGTGTAGACAACCATAGGAGCCAAATGAGCATGCCTCATAGGTGGTATCATGCAAAAACATATGTGAATCTATGTCCACATCACATGTATCATCATCCAAACCACCCAAGGCATCATCCACATCATGAGCCATAAAAGTGCATTTGCTTTCTTTAGCATAGAACCGATTGGCACGCAAAACCTTCAAAACTTCTGCCATAGGCATCATCATCATTCAATGTAGCATTGGAGATCAAGAAGCCACGCATGGACATGATTTCATCAAAGTTGGAAGCATCACTTTCCATAGGCTGAAAACTGTATAAAATGCTCCCAAAACAGTCCAAAACAAGTGCTCAAGGTTGACACTTCACATGCTCATATGAAGCTTCCAAAAGATGAGGATCCATATCTATCATGTTTAAGGCTCCATAACAGTGAGTTTTCGGAAATTCCAGCAAGTTTATTCACTGCTATCCACTCCATTTTCATCCCTCATTTGCATGCCAAACCTCTTCATGATCTTCTAATATTGATGCGAGCTGCCATGAAGCTTCTTCCTTGGGTAAACCCTTCCATTTGATGAGGTATTCCACAATGTCACTTGACTTCTCTCATGCAAAAATCTCATGAATCCCTTCTTCAAATTCATAGAGAAGGTGCCAAGTGTGGATGGCCAATCACATCCCAATACTAAGTCAATTGGCCCCATGTCCAACACTAACAAATCAGCTTTGCAAGCATAATCCTTTGAAAAAAAACACCTCCGTGTCCTTACACACCATTGTGCAATCCATACTTTCCCCATTTGCCACTTGCAAAACATGCAATGCATCCAAAGCATTCGGGTACAACTTGAGATTGCACAAGGAATTCCAATTGACAAAGCTATGTGTACTACCGTTGTCCACAAGTACATGTGCTTCTCTTCCATTGACCATAGCCTTGATTCTCAATGTCTTCGTGCTCTTAAAACTGGCATAAGCATCATGTGACAACGTGCAAAGGATAGCATCTTTCTTACATACACTTGTAGTACGCATAGGCAAACCATCATCAAATGAATTGCTCTTCATGAGTCCACCCGGATCAAAAGGAAATTCACCATCAACTTCATCATATTTATCATTGCAATCCACAAATTTTACTTCCCCATCCTCGAGTTCATCACCATCCAACTCGGTCATGATCATACTCAAGGATAGTTGTTTATCCTTGCACACCTTGTAATGCTCCTTGCATAAACCTTTGCTATGCAACTCATTGATGCAGTCCTCCTTCATCACCATGCTCTTGTGTGCACCATTAGTCGGCTTTCCATCCATCTTACCATTTCCAACTTTTGAAGAAGTACCACCAAACCTGAAATTTGATTAGTACCCTCGCCATACACCGTTGGAAACTTTGGAATGGTATTGCTTGGAGAAGTCTTTACATTGGAAGACGGGATTGCATCAACCTTGGAAACTTTGGATTGCCATTGTTGACTATACTTTTCCTCACATAGATTTCGGCTAATACCAAAGCTTCCTTGAGAGATGATGGCTATTGAGCATTTACATCAGCTCCAAGTTTGAATTGAGCCCCTTGATGTATTTGATCTTCTTATATGTCTCACTCACATTATCTACATGCGAGGATAGTTTGAGGAATTGATGTATGTACTCCTTTACACTCTTACCTCGTTGCTCAAGTTCATTTCAAGCACATATTACTTTTTTTTTATGTAACTCCGAGACAAATGCTTCCTTCATTTCATCTTTGCAGTCCTCCCAAGTGGTAATCACGTATCCATGAGTAGAAAAGTGCCTCCACCATGTATGGGCATAGCCTTCGAGAGATGAAGAGTAGCAAAGTACACTTTAGCTCGATCCGACCTTGGGTTGAGCTGAAAGTACATCTCCATTTTGTTCACCCATTCCTCATACTCTTTGTAAGATTCCTCCCCCACCCCCTTTTTGATGTCTAGTATCTTTCCCTGTAATCAATCCCTCTTCAGAAATATAAAGACCTTGTTTCTATCTGTTTTAGCCTAGAGAGAGAAAAATATTCTAGAGAGAGAATATTCAGATTTTGAATATTTTTTGGATAGAAAAATATCTCTTCTAATTCAGATGAGTTCCCCTGAAACAGAAATTCAAAAAGAATTTTCCATTGTGCAATTGGAATTAATTGAAAATAGGTATAAAGAACCTTAGCCTAAGGGTCTAGATTTTCAGAAATCTTTAGACTATGGTCCAATTAAGGTTCCTATGGACCAATAGCATCAATCCATGTGTAGGAAGGAGATAAATCCAACTTGTAAAAAGAAAATACCCAAAAATGAGTAAATGCTCACATGAGGTGAAGAGTTGAAAATGTACAAGGTTTATTAGTAAAAAAACTATGTGCAATATTAAAAATATGAGATATTTTGGGTATAATGATTTTATTATGACACATATGTAAGGAAGGGGAGTCCCTTAAATGCTCACATAAGATGAAGAGTTGAAAATGTACAAGGTTTATTAGTAAAAAACTATGAGCAATATTAAAATGATTCCATTATGACACATATGTAAGGAAGGGGAGTTCTTTAAAGGAGGTGCATATTTCACATAAGATGAAGAGTTGAAAATGTACAAGGTTTATTAGTAAAAAAAACTATGAGCAATATTAAAATGATTCCATTATGACACATATGTAAGGAAGGGGAGTTCTTTAAAGGAGGTGCATATTTCACATGCTTGAATGAGTTTTAAACTCATAAAAATTGAGATATTTCATCTCTCCTCTCTCCTCATTCAAGTCTAGTTCCAAAAAGTTAGCTTAACTGACCTAAAAATGGTCAAATATTGACCAAACTGATTTAGAAAATTCTAGAATCAGTTTGTTTGGTTAGGAGCTCAATTTTTCCTATAAATAGAAGCCTCCCCCTTGTTGAAAAAGATATAGTGTTTATGCATCGTTACTCTACTCCACCTAAGCCAAGAACTGTGAATTCATTTAATAATTCACTAGTTTTTGGAGCTTCCCTCTTTCTTCAATCCCCATTAGTGGCTCCATCAACATACTTAACCAATTGATTGGTTGGGGGCCTCTACCGTGAACAAAGAATCAAGCAAGTTGTAAGGTAATTAGTGAATATTGATCTTTCTATAATTTCTCAATGTTTCTCTCTTCTCAACCCCTCTCAAGCTTGAGAAGTTTAATTGGTATGGTTTTTTTTAAAATGCTATTGAAGTTTGAATAGTAGTGAAGAGTTACATAATGCTATTGAAGTTAATTTTCATTTATGTTTAAATTCTAATGATTTTTATGTAAACTCTCTCCCTCACTCAAGAAATGGTCATACTCATGACCCATTCTCAATCCAAATCAAGCTTTTCATAAAGCTTTTTCTTAACCCAAGATTAAGCTATGCTTGAGGCTAAATTAATGGCTTTTTTCTATGCTTTTAGTTTATGTATATTAATGATTCAATCCATTATGGATTAATAATCCAATTAGAGATTATTTTAATTATTTCCTTAATGATAAGCATTATCCCTTAGAAAAATTAAGATTTATCAGTCATAGCAGCGGAGCTATGGCAAAATTTTTATAAAAATTATGCATAAAATAATCTCATTCAAAGCATAAAAAGAGGACTTCCTACCATATTCTAGGAATTATCATCCTAGATTAATTGAAAGAATTTCATTACAATCATGGAGAAATTGAATTTTAATATCATGCATAAAGGATAAGTTTTTATATCAAAAGTGTTATTTTTACCATTTTTATTTCATGCATAGAAGTATGCATAATGGATAAATTTTTATATCAAAAGTGTTATTTTTACCATTTTTATTTCATGCATAGAAGTATGCATAATGGATAAATTTTTATATCAAAAGTGTTATTTTTATCATTTTTAATTTTCATGCATAGAAGTATGCATAAAGGAAAATTTTTTATATCAAAAGTGTTACTTTTATCATTTTTAATTTTCATGCATAGAAGTATGCATAAAAGTTGATTATTTTATTATAAAAGTGTGACTTTTATCATAATTGAATTTCATGCATAGAGGTATGCATAAAAGTTGATTATTTTATTGTAAGAGTGTTACTTTTATCATATTGGATTTCATGCATATAGGTATGCATAAAAGATATTCTTTTTATACTAAAAGTGTGATTTTCCTCATAAATGGATTTTATGCATAACTTAGATGCATAAGAGAAATTCTTTTATTCTAAAAGTGTAATTTCCTACCAAATTGAATTTATGCATAAGAAGATGCATAAAAGATTGATTTTAATTTCGAAAGTGTTAGTCTCCTTAAATGGAATTTATACATAAATAAATGTGTAGAGAAATCTTATATCAAATATAAGAATTCTCTTTCTAAAAAAAAGATATGAAATGTGATAAGATGTGATAAGAGGTGTATGAGATGTGATAAGATTTGATAAGATGCGTATGGAAAGAGATAGGATGTGATAAGAGGTGTATGAGATGTAAAAAGATGTGAAAATGGAGATAAGCATGTAGATGTGGATGTATGGATGTGAATGTGGATGTGGATGTGGATGTATGAATGTGGATGTATGGATGTGAATGAGGATGTGGATGTGGATGCATGGATGTAAATGTGGATGTGTATGTATGGATGTAGGCATGTAGATGTGGATGCATGAATGTGGATGTATGGATGTGAATGAGGATATAGATGTGGATGTATGGATGTGAATGTGCATGTAGATATGGATGTATAGATGTGAATGAGAATGTATGGATGTATAGATATGGATGTATGGATGTATAGATGTGAATGAGAATGTGGATGTATGTATGTATGTATGTGGATGTGGATGTATGAATGAGGACGTGATAATGAATGTATGCATGTGGATGTGGATATGGATGTATATGTATGAATGCGGATATGGATGTGGATATGGATGTGTATGTATGAATGTGGATGTATAAATGAGGATGTGAAAATGGAGATAAGCATGTAGATGTGGATGTATGGATGTGAATGTGGATGTGGATGTGGATGTATGGATGTGGATATGGATGTGAATATATGATATGTGATGTGAAGGAATCTGAAGTGAAGAGATGAAAAATGATATGATTGGATGAGTACACATATAAATGAAATGTGGAATAAGTAATGTGGATTGCATGAGGGATAATGTGGAAAAATGAGAGTTAATATAGAAATTGTATTTGTAAACTGTTTGTAAATGCTGTTTGTAAATGGCTGTTTTATGTCAAGAATGCTCGGAAAGCATTTTGACCGTCTTGTGATTAAGGTCGTGGAGACCTAACTGATAAAGTTGCAACTGCTGACGGAGAGTCAATGGAGGACGTCTCGCGTAGCAAGGTCGGCCGAGGTCTTGACCAGCCTCGGTTCGATTAAAATGGTGAGCTTCCGGTACGGTGGATGAGGGACCAAGGAAGCGGCCTATGAGTGAAGCGCTAGGTCACCTGCGAAGGATCCTAGAGGGTGCTGACCATACGGTGCTCGGGCTCTGGGTCGCCCAGGATACCCACGCGTGCGTCGAGGAAGATATTGGAACAAGGAGTAAGAGTTGTTTTCTGGAACCGGGCATGGATCTGGTTGACTGACCTTGCTGGTCCTCAACGGATGAGTCCATGGCTCTTTTATATGGATCTGTTGGTTGATCTTGCTGATCTTCAACGAGAGTCCATCTTGATAAGTGATTATATTGTTGAGTATTATGGGCTAGGAACTATTGAAACGGCCCCTGTGTGGACAGGTGGTGAGCGTTCTAGTTGCCAATGATGCCATAGATACTCTGATGAAGGAATGATGGGAAATTTATGAATCAACTGGATAAATTGGGAGATTGTGATCAGTGGTACTATGGTTTCATTAAAGGATTGTTTTAAAGTAGCTGATGCTAAGAAAAAGGCAATTTTCATATTGGGTGTGTAAGTGGTGTGGCTAGTTTTATGTTTGTATGAAATTCCGGCTAGGGGGCCTTGGAACTCTTTTCCTTGGTACCCGGGACAAAACCTAACCAAATTCCAAATTGGATCCCATCACTACAGTGGTTGGGTGGTTGGCTAACCCATGGGATCGGATGGGGTTAGGCTGAATTGATGGATCCGTAAATCGAGACTCAATTTCCGTTATTACGATAGATGAAGTAAGTCCCGGATAGTAATTGTTCTATGGATAGGAATCAACGGCTGTGCCTCTTGATGGGGAAAAAAGCGTTGATCCCAATGATCCAAGTGCAAGTTTCTTCCTTGATCTGACCGAGTATCTTTATAGGTGCAGTCGGATCAGTTTGATCATTATTAATGGTCTTGACTACGTTAGAGTAAAAAGTTATCCTGGAGGAATCGCCCGTGCTTTCCGGATAAGGGAAGTTTTTCCGGGTTCGGTTTTGGAAAAACCGACGGATTAGTCTTTTGTCCGGATATCCGTGGGACGAGGCCCCGAGTGTGGGACCCTGCCTCGCGCAAGAAGTGCTACTTCCGCTGCTAGTACCCCGAATCCGTTGCGCGGTGGGAATAGGGATCACACAGTTGGTATCAGAGCGAATTGGTTAATAAAGATCAACTGAGAAGACAAATATGTCAAAAATTTATGTAGAAACACAAAAAGGTTGTAATTGTGTGATATAATTCATACAATTTGATATTCAAACTGAAATTTGTAATTTGGTAATTGGGTCTTCAGATAGAAGTACCGCAGTTATATAGAATCCCTGACTTGCTTGAGGCCTAGACATGATGGTATTTACCTTATAATTCCAAGAGCCACGACTACCCGTATATACCGAGAGTATACTGCAGCTCTTTACTGACAGTATATACGAGTAAATCTAAGACTTGAAATTATAAGCGTTAATGCTATCTAGATGATGAATTTGAATGTGGTTGATATGATTTTAAATTCTGTTTGGGAACTGATGAATTGATTGGGATTCTGATTGAAAAATGATGATTTTTGAAATTTAGTTGAAATATAATAACCTGAGCAAAACCACAATGAGGATGAATGGGACGAGTCCCTGTAATGATAAATGATGATAATGATTTCAGCAAATCACTATGAGATTAGTGGATTGTGCTGTCAAATTGCTACTGTTAATACTTGAGACGGTAGATCAAGTTAAGGGATGACAAATTGAGAACTTGCTTAACTGAAATTCCCGTGGAGGAATGTTCAGAAGGAAATTATTCGGTCTGATGGACCATTATCGTAGGAATGATATGATCTAAATGAATTATTATTTAATGATGAGTTCTATATAAGGGATATTTATCCCCATATTCTGTTGGGTTGACCGGAATATAAGGAACCCCAGAATAAATTGGATCTTAAGCAAAAGAGTTGTCCTCTACTTGCGAGATGAGGACATCTTGCACCTTTTAAGTGGGGTAGAATGTAAGATTCCTCCCCAACCTTCGAGGTATACAGGAGTAAGAATCTCCCTTTCTGATCTTATAATTATTCCCTCTCTAAAATAAAAGAAAGTTTTGTTTAACAAAGGAAGACCCTTTTTCTAGAATACTTCTCAAGAGTCCCACCTGTTTTAAGGATTCAGAACAATGAGTTCAGAAGTGAGAATTGATGTTTTGGATATCAAGGTTTTGGTCTTCATTCGAGTACGGCCCAAAAGAAGTTCTTTATCTCTTGGGGAGTATATGAAGTTATCCCCCAGATATTGTGAGCCTTATATCTGAATTCAATGAAAGTAGGTGACTTAGCCTACAAGCTTCTTTTATCTCTTCACCTCAAAATTCTTAATGCCTTCTATAGAAAAATGTGTCAAACCCAAATCATGGAAAGACAGTAAAACTTCAGTGGCAAGTTATCGTTGGCTTCTAAGTTACGCTAGCTCCTTCCTTTATATAAGTCGTAACTTTTACTTGTCGCTCACAGTAATCTTACTTCCATCGATCTCCTTTCTTTCTTAATCTCCTTCATGGCTTGGCAACAAGAACTAGTTTTATCCATAATGATTCCTCACCTTCAAGACGCAAGTGAATCTGTGAAGAAGGATTTTATAGAGCAGTATGAGTGCTCACTTTTCCCTCACTTGGGAACTTCTGTATCGCAAACCAAATGGCGGACCTATCAAAACATAACTAGGGTAACACCCTGGGGTCAGCAGCACTTTCGTAACAATTTCCGCTTGGCCATGGTTATTGAAGCTTTGGGTTTGGGTCCCCGATATTACTGTGTCATGAGATCAAGGCATCTTGGGTTTTCTGAGCGGGTCTTCTTACTAGCATGTTTTCTTCCTCATGAGAAGATATGCCTTTATCCCGTTTTTGGCTTGTCTCTCAGAGGTCCTTTTGTTAGATCACCTCATACCACTGAGATAGGTGCAGCAATAACCAACAGAATTATTCCCATAGATGAGTTACCTTATACTTGTGCAGCTTGTGAGGACTGCTTTTGTGATCATATGATGGAGGGGCTTATGGAAGTGTAAAGAGTTCTTCTATCTTTACTGTATAAGTTCCGAGAATGAATAAAGTTTAAATCTTGTTCTTATTTTGAATCTTGCTCTCTTTAAGACGTTTCTTGGTGGTTAATCTTGATTAAAATTTTTCTCTAAGTCTCATATTCGTGCATCTTGCGAAATTATCCCAGTTTGCGAGATGAGGACATCTCGCATTTTTTAAGTGGGGTAGAATGTAAGATTCCTCCCCCACCCCCTTTTTGATGTCTAGTATCTTTCCCTGTAATCAATCCCTCTTCAGAAATATAAAGACCTTGTTTCTATCTGTTTTAGCCTAGAGAGAGAAAAATATTCTAGAGAGAGAATATTCAGATTTTGAATATTTTTTGGATAGAAAAATATCTCTTCTAATTCAGATGAGTTCCCCTGAAACAGAAATTCAAAAAGAATTTTCCATTGTGCAATTGGAATTAATTGAAAATAGGTATAAAGAACCTTAGCCTAAGGGTCTAGATTTTCAGAAATCTTTAGACTATGGTCCAATTAAGGTTCCTATGGACCAATAGCATCAATCCATGTGTAGGAAGGAGATAAATCCAACTTGTAAAAAGAAAATACCCAAAAATGAGTAAATGCTCACATGAGGTGAAGAGTTGAAAATGTACAAGGTTTATTAGTAAAAAACTATGTGCAATATTAAAAATATGAGATATTTTGGGTATAATGATTTTATTATGACACATATGTAAGGAAGGGGAGTCCCTTAAATGCTCACATAAGATGAAGAGTTGAAAATGTACAAGGTTTATTAGTAAAAAACTATGAGCAATATTAAAATGATTCCATTATGACACATATGTAAGGAAGGGGAGTTCTTTAAAGGAGGTGCATATTTCACATAAGATGAAGAGTTGAAAATGTACAAGGTTTATTAGTAAAAAAAACTATGAGCAATATTAAAATGATTCCATTATGACACATATGTAAGGAAGGGGAGTTCTTTAAAGGAGGTGCATATTTTACATGCTTGAATGAGTTTTAAACTCATAAAAATTGAGATATTTCATCTCTCCTCTCTCCTCATTCAAGTCTAGTTCCAAAAAGTTAGCTTAACTGACCTAAAAATGGTCAAATATTGACCAAACTGATTTAGAAAATTCTAGAATCAGTTTGTTTGGTTAGGAGCTCAATTTTTCCTATAAATAGAAGCCTCCCCCTTGTTGAAAAAGATATAGTGTTTATGCATCGTTACTCTACTCCACCTAAGCCAAGAACTGTGAATTCATTTAATAATTCACTAGTTTTTGGAGCTTCCCTCTTTCTTCAATCCCCATTAGTGGCTCCATCAACATACTTAACCAATTGATTGGTTGGGGGCCTCTACCGTGAACAAAGAATCAAGCAAGTTGTAAGGTAATTAGTGAATATTGATCTTTCTATAATTTCTCAATGTTTCTCTCTTCTCAACCCCTCTCACGCTTGAGAAGTTTAATTGGTATGGTTTTTTTTAAAATGCTATTGAAGTTTGAATAGTAGTGAAGAGTTACATAATGCTATTGAAGTTAATTTTCATTTATGTTTAAATTCTAATGATTTTTATGTAAACTCTCTCCCTCACTCAAGAAATGGTCATACTCATGACCCATTCTCAATCCAAATCAAGCTTTTCATAAAGCTTTTTCTTAACCCAAGATTAAGCTATGCTTGAGGCCAAATTAATGGCTTTTTTCTATGCTTTTAGTTTATGTATATTAATGATTCAATCCATTATGGATTAATAATCCAATTAGAGATTATTTTAATTATTTCCTTAATGATAAGCATTATCCCTTAGAAAAATTGAGATTTATCAGTCATAGCAGCGGAGCTATGGCAAAATTTTTATAAAAATTATGCATAAAATAATCTCATTCAAAGCATAAAAAGAGGACTTCCTACCATATTCTAGGAATTATCATCCTAGATTAATTGAAAGAATTTCATTACAATCATGGAGAAATTGAATTTTAATATCATGCATAAAGGATAAGTTTTTATATCAAAAGTGTTATTTTTACCATTTTTATTTCATGCATAGAAGTATGCATAATGGATAAATTTTTATATCAAAAGTGTTATTTTTACCATTTTTATTTCATGCATAAAAGTATGCATAATGGATAAATTTTTATATCAAAAGTGTTATTTTTATCATTTTTAATTTTCATGCATAGAAGTATGCATAAAGGAAAATTTTTTATATCAAAAGTGTTACTTTTATCATTTTTAATTTTCATGCATAGAAGTATGCATAAAAGTTGATTATTTTATTATAAAAGTGTGACTTTTATCATAATTGAATTTCATGCATAGAGGTATGCATAAAAGTTGATTATTTTATTGTAAGAGTGTTACTTTTATCATATTGGATTTCATGCATATAGGTATGCATAAAAGATATTCTTTTTATACTAAAAGTGTGATTTTCCTCATAAATGGATTTTATGCATAACTTAGATGCATAAGAGAAATTCTTTTATTCTAAAAGTGTAATTTCCTACCAAATTGAATTTATGCATAAGAAGATGCATAAAAGATTGATTTTAATTTCGAAAGTGTTAGTCTCCTTAAATGGAATTTATACATAAATAAATGTGTAGAGAAATCTTATATCAAATATAAGAATTCTCTTTCTAAAAAAAAGATATGAAATGTGATAAGATGTGATAAGAGGTGTATGAGATGTGATAAGATTTGATAAGATGCGTATGGAAAGAGATAGGATGTGATAAGAGGTGTATGAGATGTAAAAAGATGTGAAAATGGAGATAAGCATGTAGATGTGGATGTATGGATGTGAATGTGGATGTGGATGTGGATGTATGAATGTGGATGTATGGATGTGAATGAGGATGTGGATGTGGATGCATGGATGTAAATGTGGATGTGTATGTATGGATGTAGGCATGTAGATGTGGATGCATGAATGTGGATGTATGGATGTGAATGAGGATATAGATGTGGATGTATGGATGTGAATGTGCATGTAGATATGGATGTATAGATGTGAATGAGAATGTATGGATGTATAGATATGGATGTATGGATGTATAGATGTGAATGAGAATGTGGATGTATGTATGTATGTATGTGGATGTGGATGTATGAATGAGGACGTGATAATGAATGTATGCATATGGATGTAGATATGGATGTATATGTATGAATGCGGATATGGATGTGGATATGGATGTGTATGTATGAATGTGGATGTATAAATGAGGATGTGAAAATGGAGATAAGCATGTAGATGTGGATGTATGGATGTGAATGTGGATGTGGATGTGGATGTATGGATGTGGATATGGATGTGAATATATGATATGTGATGTGAAGGAATCTGAAGTGAAGAGATGAAAAATGATATGATTGGATGAGTACACATATAAATGAAATGTGGAATAAGTAATGTGGATTGCATGAGGGATAATGTGGAAAAATGAGAGTTAATATAGAAATTGTATTTGTAAACTGTTTGTAAATGCTGTTTGTAAATGGCTGTTTTATGTCAAGAATGCTCGGAAAGCATTTTGACCGTCTTGTGATTAAGGTCGTGGAGACCTAACTGATAAAGTTGCAACTGCTGACGGAGAGTCAATGGAGGACGTCTCGCGTAGCAAGGTCGGCCGAGGTCTTGACCAGCCTCGGTTCGATTAAAATGGTGAGCTTCCGGTACGGTGGATGAGGGACCAAGGAAACGGCCTATGAGTGAAGCGCTAGGTCACCTGCGAAGGATCCTAGAGGGTGCTGACCATACGGTGCTCGGGCTCTGGGTCGCCCAGGATACCCACGCGTGCGTCGAGGAAGATATTGGAACAAGGAGTAAGAGTTGTTTTCTGGAACCGGGCATGGATCTGGTTGACTGACCTTGCTGGTCCTCAACGGATGAGTCCATGGCTCTTTTATATGGATCTGTTGGTTGATCTTGCTGATCTTCAACGAGAGTCCATCTTGATAAGTGATTATATTGTTGAGTATTATGGGCTAGGAACTATTGAAACGGCCCCTGTGTGGACAGGTGGTGAGCGTTCTAGTTGCCAATGATGCCATAGATACTCTGATGAAGGAATGATGGGAAATTTATGAATCAACTGGATAAATTGGGAGATTGTGATCAGTGGTACTATGGTTTCATTAAAGGATTGTTTTAAAGTAGCTGATGCTAAGAAAAAGGCAATTTTCATATTGGGTGTGTAAGTGGTGTGGCTAGTTTTATGTTTGTATGAAATTCCGGCTAGGGGGCCTTGGAACTCTTTTCCTTGGTACCCGGGACAAAACCTAACCAAATTCCAAATTGGATCCCATCACTACAGTGGTTGGGTGGTTGGCTAACCCATGGGATCGGATGGGGTTAGGCTGAATTGATGGATCCGTAAATCGAGACTCAATTTCCGTTATTACGATAGATGAAGTAAGTCCCGGATAGTAATTGTTCTATGGATAGGAATCAACGGCTGTGCCTCTTGATGGGGAAAAAAGCGTTGATCCCAATGATCCAAGTGCAAGTTTCTTCCTTGATCTGACCGAGTATCTTTATAGGTGCAGTCGGATCAGTTTGATCATTATTAATGGTCTTGACTACGTTAGAGTAAAAAGTTATCCTGGAGGAATCGCCCGTGCTTTCCGGATAAGGGAAGTTTTTCCGGGTTCGGTTTTGGAAAAACCGACGGATTAGTCTTTTGTCCGGATATCCGTGGGACGAGGCCCCGAGTGTGGGACCCTGCCTCGCGCAAGAAGTGCTACTTCCGCTGCTAGTACCCCGAATCCGTTGCGCGGTGGGAATAGGGATCTCACACTCTTCATTGGTATTGCCCTCACCCTTGAACTTGGTGAGATTCACTTTTTCCTTCACACCTTTGAACTCATCCTCGTCTTGTGACACATAATTCCCTTGATTACTACCAACTCTCACGGGAGCTTTGGAAGTCCTCCAAGATCCATCAATAGTTGGAGCATCAAAGTTAAACACCACTTTCTTGCCTTTTCCAACATCCCTTTTTGAGGTTGAAGGCATAGCTCTATCCATGTCAACATTATGCATCTTGGGTCCACCAATGTGCAATGATGCATTTGGAGGTCGATTCTCCTTGTCACCATTGTCCACATATTCATTTCCACCATTGCTTCTTGCATTGGAGGCACCACCCATGAGATCTTTGCGGAGTACGGCAAATGCATCAATGAAGGCTTGTTGTTGATCCTTCATCATTGTGATTCCATACAGTTGTACCTTCGTTGCTCTTCTATGCTTGCTGTCATGTTTGCTATCATACTTTGCATGACCATCACCATGTCATTAGTTCTGGCTAGTCTAGCATTCCCTTCATGCATTTGTACCCTTTCATGCACATTTGCCTCAAGATTGACCCCATGCTCATGTAGTCTTTGCTTATCTTCATGAAGATCTTGCACAATGGCTTCATCCTCAATCACATTGTTCCTCATATCATATTCAGCAATCCCCAAATCATTGATTGCATCCACACCCTTCCTTGGCTTGCTCTGCCCCATGGCTGAAAATGGAATTGTAGGGTTTGGATAGCGAAAAATTGTCGGAATTGGGTCATCTAGGACTCTATGGAAAGATCTCAAGGTATATTACAAGATCCAAGTGTCCGTTTGACTTCAGTCAATGGGCAATATGCCCCTGTTTTGGGTTATCCAAATGGAGAGGTTAATAGCTCAAATTGTAGCTTAGAATGAGTATACTCAGGCTATGTAAACCACTCGAATTCAGTCCTTAGCATTTGTGACTGAATCACACTTTCTCGTGCGGTCAAGGTCGACCGGTTGACCCACAAAATGAACTCCGATTTGGGCACTTGACGGCTTGATAGAAAGGTCTTTCCACATGCTATCCAAGGGTGTAAATCACTTCACTTCAGTCCTTAACTCCTTGGACTGAATTGCACTTTTCAGATTCAGCAGAACACCCTGTTTTGGGTCAAAGAGTGCGCAATCCTTGTGCACAACCACTTGGCAAGTGCTAATAATCAATAGGCAATGGCAAGCACCCTTATGATACCCTTTTGCAATGTCTTTTTTTTGCAAAAGACTCCCAAATTTTTTTTAGCAAAGTCTCCTTTATATTTTGAGCCAAATCTCAAAATAAAGTAGCCTCAATACACAATGCCTTTTTAAATAGCATGTATAGATCCATTTTGCTCAATATATTGCTCATGTTAAGGCCCCATTGCCCTCATGCAATACTCAATAATGTCGATGTAGATCGTGTCGATAGAGAGCTTTTGCTTGCCGATCTCCCGGCCAAGCCTTCCTACCCCTTTACCGAGTTTGGACCTCAAGGCAAAGGTTGGGGCCAAGTCTTCACTGGCCTCTCCACCAATGCCAAGGGTACCCTCACACACACACTAGATTCTATGATGAGTAAAAGTGTGTGTGAGAGTGATATGTAATCCAAAATGTAGAGTAGAGTGACTTACATACACATTAGCATGGACTCATGCTCATTTATCACAAACTTGGCATGTACTCATGCCCACTCATTTCCCCAATAGCTCCAATCACATCAACACCACCAAAAGACAATGTGAAGTATGAAAAACCATCATATCACATCATATGGCATTCCCATTGGCATCCCATGTGAAATATATGCATCCCAACATCACATAACATGTAATCAAACATCCATAAGGCTCAATGGCATGTGAATGGCCTATGGAATCACTCAATGGCAAGCTTATAGCCTCAATGCTCACAAATCCCCAATCTAGTGCATTAGGGGTGGCATTTGGCTCATGTGGTAGCCATTCCAATCAATATGAAGCATATTACATTCATGGTAGATGCCAATAGTATGACTGAATCACCAATTTCAACTCTAGGTCAAGAATTTGGGGTTTTCTTGGGATAAATCCTAAATCTTGCCCTTAGATGCCAAGAATCACCAAATACAATGAGGGATTGAATGTAGATACTCACCAATGCTTGATTAGCTTCAGAGATTGCTAAGAATGTGGTTTCTTGGAAATCCCCTGCTCTTATTGGCCTGTTGATCAAGAATCTTCAATCCATGCAAAAGAAGGCTCCATTTGGCAAGAAAATGACTCCAATATGTGTAGTAGCTATGGCTAAACTCTCAATAGACACCACATAGGATAGAATCATCACAAAACAAAGCTAATCTTCTGCTGAAAAAGCAAGCCTCAACCTTGCTTAAACGGGCTGAAACGGGCTGAAATGAGCTCCAAAACACCACGAAATAGATGGATTACTGCGCAGCTTGTCTGCAGTCTCCATGGTAAGAAAATCGCCGTCGCTTGACCTGGTCGAAGTCGCCTCTGCTGGAAATCGCCGATGCGCATAGATTCGCTGCCGCCTCTTACTCGTGGTCAACTTTTGCCTTCTTGTAAGCTTAGCTACTAAGCTAAGCTTAGGCTAAGCTTAGCCAAGCTTAATGGAGCTGTAATCACACAAAACGGTCGCCAAATCTGCCTCAACTGTGCGCGATTCATCCACGGGACAGCCAAGAATAGTACCATTTCATAGCTTATTTGAAAGATCTTGCAATGCTTCATCAGATCCCTAAGATGATGTTGATCAATGGCAACATAAACAACCCTATTTCCCACAAAAATCCAACATGCAAAAAAGGGAAAACCAAAAACGTTTTGATTAAGAAGCTTAATCAAGATTAGCAACAAATCTTCCCCCAATTTTGGTCCCATCCCTCAAATTTGAAGCAGTTGCCCCAATTTTTGGTCCACAGTGACCCCTAGCCCCTCAAATCAACAGGATTAAATTCAAACAAAACCACCATAGCCCATTTCTTGATCAAGAAAGTCCAAGAATATGCAAAAAATTTTGAAAATTTCAGAAATCATGAATCAAAGACAAGGCTTTGATACCATTGCAAGAAACTATGGAAGTGTGGTGTGTTAGCCTCTCGCTAGAGGAAGCTCATCACATAGGGAGCAATACCTAGAGCACTCATGGGAGTTTGCACAATGTCCATGGGAACACATGTTCCAAGGAGAATAGATGTCCAAATGTCATAACGTGAGTAAAAAGATCCTAGCACATGATAATAATCTCCTATTTATACCCCCCCTATGTGCCCCACATGTGTCAATGGACCCTAACCCCATGTGCCTAGGCCCATCCCCATGTGTATGTGCACCACTAGGACACTTTGTTACAAATGTAGCGGTAATCAAATGCTCAACCTATTGTCAAGTGCTGTGGTCTTGAATGAAGCTTCTGATGTACCCTCATGAAGTTCTCGAGAACGCGTTCCCTTGAAGTTGTCCTCAAAGTCCATAGCACTCCTGTAGCATTGCTCGAAGGAGGTATGGGCCAAGGCATACAAGGAATTATATAGGGGTACATCATCCAGACCTTCCAGAAATCTCCCTATTAACCTTTCATCAGAGAACGGGAATGGAGATATCAAACTTTGTTGATGTAATCTTGGATGGCTTCACTATCCTTTTGTCTAACATTGTGTAGTTTCTCTAGAGGACTCCATCTGGTTCCTTGACAAGAATATCTAACCTTGAAGGCCTCTTTGAAGGCTTTGAGGGTGGCCTTGTCCTCAGTTTTCAAGGACCTAAACCATTGGTTTGCTTTACCGCCTAGGGTGAGGCCGAAGGCACTCACCTTAACTTGATCATTCATGTGGCCAAAGGCTTCACAAATCTGGTTAAACATCCTAAGTGTGGGATGGGGTCTCCAGTCCCATTAAACTTAGTGATTAGCTTCGAGATGTTTGTGGGTTTGTTCCACTCTAGTCTGGGTTCTGGTGCTCGTTGAGTTGGGGCTAGGGGCGTGATGCCCACAACCACCCCCTTCCTATTTCCATGGCTATTCTAAACATTTCTAGTGTTAGCCCTGCCATGGTTAGAGCAGGTGCTAGTTGGGGAATGATGGGTGGAGGAGTTGGGCCAAGCGGATAATAGATCATTAGAGGCCCTTTTCTCATGGGTGGATTGGGTTGTGCCTCATGTGGCCCCATGTGATATCCTGGTTTTACTCACAAAGGTGGGTATTGTTGACATACAGGTGAATTGGGCTGACGTGACGGGGACAGGTAGGCCCTTTCTCTCTGGTACGACGTTTCAGGTCCTTGGGAAGATGGATCTGGCCCTGGGTTTAGTATGGGTCTTTGGGTCATGTATGAAGCGGACACCCCTGAGAGAGCATGCATGGCTCTCTAGACTGGTGGTTGAGTCTGGGTCTGATGGCTCTCTCTTTGCCCTATTTTTGCTCTAGGATACGGCGTGAGCTCACTTTCCTGTTGGTGTTCCATACTTCCCGCCCTGCGATGTGGCTCTTTCGACTCTACGTTTCCCAAGATAAATTTGCAGAGCCTTGAAGCAAGGCTTCTCTATGAATGTGTAGGAGAGGTAGGGTCTTATTCCTGCTGCATAGGTGGTCTATCCATACACTGATCTTCAAGTTATTCTATTTCGAGGTTAGGAGTTTCTCGTCCCATGATGGGATGGTCTTTGCTCTCATTGGTGCTGTCAAAGATGAGCACCATTTGGCTCCAAGCTGTATTGACTAATGGTCTGACCTTGTGAGTGAGGGAGCTTTAGGAGAGTTTATATCATTACACAAATTTACCCGAACATAGGTGCACAAATGTGTGGAATTACTGCAGGACCTCCTATTGTGAACAATCTTCTTTTTTTAGAATGGTACGGTCGTACGCTTTAAGATGGTACGAGCGTATGCTTTAGGAGGAAACAGGCATACGCTTCTCAAGAAGAAGATGGCACGTGTGTGGCAAGCAGATGGTATGGGCATGGCAAGGTTGCCACGGGCGTATGCTTTAGAAAGGAGATATGGTACGGGTGTAGCACAAATGGCATGGACGTACGCTTGTTGTAGCTGGGGAAAAACAAAATGACACATGCATGGTACATTAGAATGGGCATTCGCTTCAGAAAGGAATGACCATGCGCTTTAAATGACATGGGCGTGGCACAAATGGTCTGGGTGTTCACTTCCAATTTTCAGAGATTTTAATGCTATAGGTCTAACTACCACCTACAAATATTGTCTAATAGTGTAGCTATACCCCTTTGTTAAATGCAATTTATGACTACTTAATGCAAATATTCTCTTTTTAATTCTTACTACGAAATTAATGGCTAAAGATCTCACAAGATATTCCTAGGAGGAATGGAATGGGCATGGCAAGTTTGCCATGGTTGTTCACTATAAATGGAACGGGCATTCACTTCTCAGAGATTTATCCAAAATCGGATTTTCACCTGCTTTTCTCCTCTGATGTTTGTAGATTCAGGTATCTTTCCAATATTTTGTTGGATTTTTATTTTAATGGCAAGCTAGAGCTATCTATTAATACCTAGAATGCATAAAGAAACCTAATAAATAAAGATTAATTTGATAGTCTCTAGCTATCTATTAATACCTAGAATGCATAAAGAAACCTAATACAAAAGCCACTGCGGCTATCTCCTCCTTATCTCAATCTAGGTAAAGGAAGGTCTACCTTCATCTCCATGGGCATGGAAGCATTTTGGTGTGACAATAACAGATTGAGGATGTAACAGTAGTCTAGCACATCCACATCAAGAGTTTACATTTGTGGATGTAAGAGAGGAAAGACCAAACCACACTTGTTTTGGAAAAGGCTAAATTAAGTTATTGTCTTGAACAAATGCATAATATGCTATTTTAAAAATTAATTTATTTATCTTCTTGAAATATAATTAAATGCCATAATCCTTAAGCTTTAGGTTGGTTTTAAAAAATAATTGGTGGTGGGAGAGTTTGAATACATTGTTTATGTGATGATCTCTTTTTCCTATTGCTTTATGTGCCCTTAATTTTTTATTTTTAAATGTTAAAATATATTCCCAATGGAGGGAGATAGATCAAAGAAAAGGGAGAGATAGATATCCATATCAAAGGGAGATATATTTTTAAATGTTAAAATATATTCCCAATGGAGGGAGATAGATCAAAGAAGAGAGAGAGAGAGAGAGAGAGAGAGAGAGAGAGAGAGAGAGGATTAATTTGATGATTAAACTATTGTCCAAACTTAATGAAAGATGAACAAAAAATCAAAAATTGTATGAATGTCAAGATAAAAAATTGAACACTTACTTGTGACTCCTACCTTTGGTGAAGACTTCAATTCTCCATTGCTCTGACAGTTGACCTCTATAGCTCCATTGAACACAATTGATAAAAAAAAAAAACAAGCAATCAACTGGCGGATTTGCACTCCAACCAGGCCAAATGAGGACTCTACCTCTATAGCTCCATTGAACACAATTGATAAAAAAAATAACAAGCAATCAACTGGCGGATTTGCACTCCAACCAGGCCAAATGAGGACTCTAGCACATGAAATATGTGGAGGACCCTAAGCTAACATCTATCCCCGACAGCGGTGCCAAAGATGTTAAGCTAAACATACAACCTTGCACACAAGAGAGGGAAAGAAGAAGATAAACAACCATGCAAGGTTTAAGTCGTCAAATATGTGCACTTAGTCAACCCTAATGAGGGTTAACTCCTCTTTGTGAGGCCGCTATAGGGGCTCACTCCACCACCACTTGTGTCACCCAAGTGGAGATTCAAGAGCTAGGTGAAGATCACAGAAGGAGGGAGCTATGGAAAGCTTAACCTTTAGTCCATGCCACATGCATGCAAGAGGGACCTTGGTAGAGAGACAAGAAAGGGGAGAGAAGAGGAGAAGCTAGATCATTACCATCCCAACATGCACACACCAACAATCAAGCATTCAAGCATCAACAATACAAAAAAGCATCCACAAGCTGTACAAAAAAAAAATACAGAGAGTTGTTTTTGGTATATTCCAGAGAGCTAAAATTTTGTTTGATAAAGTGGAATAGAGTCTTCACACACTTGTATTGTGAGTTACTTTTTAGGTTCCCACCATGCATAGACGATCATCGACGCCTGCTTCTTTTGATGATGATGAGACACCTGTATGAAGTCGAAAAGAGTGGTTACGTTAGAAGATTCTATTTTTGTTTTGTTTTTGGAGCCGAGGTCAAACACGAGCATGCTCGTCTCTGAGACTCGAGCAGAGAAACGCTTTTGTCATTAGCTTCGTCGTCTCGGTCGTGAGAACGATTTCGCTACTTCCTTAAGGCATGACCTCAAAAGACCCAATAACTTGGCACGATAGCGACCAAGAACTCTCGAAGGAGCCCAGGTACAGTGGGACTTGCCGCCGTTAGGCTCACCCACTTAAAATTCTACAAACCTGGCGGGTTTTTGGAGAGGAATTGCCCTACCCACAAAGGGCGTTGACTCGAAAAGAAGATTCTATTTCCATGCAAGAAATGTAAGGGAGAAATCATGCATTTATGACAAATAACAATAAAGCATCTGCAAGTTTAAGACCAATTCAAAGATGTAAGATGTATGACACATAGCTAGTTGGATGAGTGTATATATTCTCTATCTCAAAAGTTCTTATGAACATGATTTAGGTATTCATAAGGTAGGCCATGTTTTTTAGGATGAGGATGACGAGGAGTCATGACGTAGAATGAGAGAGTCTATGCCTCATTACTCCATGTTTAGTGGACGACTATGTGAAGGCTTTAGAGAACTCCATGACATGAGGAAGAAATGCCTCCATCAATGGCACATGAAGTCAATGAAGATTTGGGCATGGACAAGATGATGGATGACCTCTTTGAGAAAGAAGGAGAGGAGGAGCCCAAAGCCTCAATTGATGAAGGTCAATTTACGACAAGCCGCTTGCACTCCACTCTACAAGGGGTGTGCATACTCCACCCTTCATGCAACCTTGGAATTACTAAACTTACAAACTGTGTATGGTTAGAGAAATGCTAGTGTTACAAGTCTCTTTCGGTGAGTCCTTAGCATTTGCGATTAGAAATTCACAATTTTGACATACTATACCTTTTATAAATAATAAAGACTATATTTGGGGTTTGGGAAAACCCAAATTCCCATTCTTACAAGATCAAAAAAGGGGGGGCATGTGAACCTTTTTAAGATTTTGTCAAAATCCCCTCATGATATCATTAGAAAGAGCTTGAAGAGTAGGTTCTAAATCCACGTTCTTTGAAAAATTTTAAAGTGGTATACTCAAGATACACCAAAAAGAAGATTCAAAGTAAATTCCTAAAGCTATGGGATTTTCCCAAACTCCCTAATATGGTCTTAATATTTGAAACTCTCTCAAACCCTTTGTAGGCTCATGAAGAAGATTCTTTCTTTGGACAATAAGATGCCAAGTACAAGGCCACATGCTAGGAGAGTATTGATGGCACTTGGCATGGATTACAAACGTATGCATGCATGTGTTAATGATTGTGTGCTATTTTTGGGTGCTCATAAAGATGCAACTCAATGTCAGAAATGTGGAGAGTCTCATTACCGAAGTGATTTTCAAGGTATGATGATTACTCAAGCTGTTGAGGCATTTTCCTTTCATACCCTGCATTCAACACATGTTCCCCGGTGCAAGTCTATTGCTAAACTCATGACATGGAATACACACAATCATTACACTGATGGCACGATGAGGGTACCTCTACGGATTCACTGGCATGGCAATACATAGAAGAGGAGTGGCATGGCAACACATGTTTCGGGTGCAAGTCCATTGCCAAACTCATGACATGGCATGCACACAATCATTACACTGATGGCACGATGAGGGTCCCTGCTGCTGCTGCGGATTCGCTGGCATGGCAACACATAGAAGAGGAGTGGTCAAAATTCAAGGACGAGCCATTTCACTTATGGCTTGGATTGGGTATGGATGGATTCAATCCATTTGGTCTCAAATCAACATCATGGACCACATGGCCAGTGGTTGTAGTGAACTACAATGTCCCTCCTTGGAATCTAATAAGGAAGGGTCATGTGATGCTAGCTCTTCTCGTGCTTGGCAAGCACAAGGTCAAGAACATGGATGTGTAACTTGAACCTTTGATCGAGGATCTTGAGACACTATGGCATTGCATCCAAGTGCATGATGTGTCCCAACCGCTTACACAACATAGCACAGAGGTAAAGGCAATTTTAATGTGGAAAATGCATGACTTTATAGGATATGGAGAGTGCTTTGGTATGTTTTCTATTCTCAATCACCTTCCATTTGATTTGAATTATCTAATATTAGATGGCTCTAAATATATTTTAATAGTGCATTGTGCATAATAAGGACTCACAACATCCAGTCACAATGCTTGTCCTATTTGTGGCCGTTGCTTATTATATCATAGCCTATACATCACAAGAAGGTTGTGATATGAAGACCATCATCAAATTTTTCCATTTGATTATGAGAAGTTTGTTCCATCAATAAAAGGAGTTTCCCCACATACTCTAAGAGTACTAGATTATATTATGAAGAGGATCGTCCCATACACCATCATCAGGAATGACAAGGTAGTCAATCTTCTTTCGTCTCCCACATTGGACAAAGCTAAGAATAAATCATCTTCTAGTTATCATGCACATCATAAAAAATGTAGCATCAAATATTTGGAACCACATAATTGGTAAGACTGATTCTTTAGCAACTCGGGAGGACTTGAGATTGATTGACCGCCTCCCCAACACTTGGCCAATAGTTCAAGAGAACGGGAAGGTAATTATACCTAAAGCACCTTGGATCTTAACAAAGAATGAGGAGAAGAGAGTGAAGGATCAAATTGCCTTCTTTCATATGGTCTAAAAATGCATGATTGGCACAAGATGTTTTAGGTATGTTCAATTTACTTATATAAGTGGCATGATGGTATTTCATTTTGTAATTACATAACATTGATTACAATGTTTTATGTTACATAGGTCATTATGTAACATATTGTGCTAGTTTGTGAGACATGTCATGCTAATTAAATGGACTCAACTCCATCTTAGGTACATAAGTTCCAAGGAGATTCATCCATTCACTATTGATGTAGCCTGAGTAATGGCAGTGGAGGCAGTGTGCATGATAGAGAAGAACCTCCTAAGAACTATCCTCACTAGTCAATTACATCTTTTGGTACACTTGATAGATGAAGTGTCAATGTGCAATGTTGTGCATTCTTGGTGGATGTTCTTCCTTGAGAATTTCAGAAGACCTTGAAGGATTTTTTAAGGCAAAGAGCTAGGCCAAAAGGAAACATGGCATAGGGTTGGTTAGTGCAAGAAGCATGTGTCCACATTTCAGAGTGTCTCGTGGATCCCACAATGCCACAATTATGGAGTAATGAGGAAGATGAGCGCATGGTGTCCCACATATCACAAGGAAAAGGAAGAGCAAGGAGAATGGACACTGTTGAATAAGGTAAATACATTTTGTATTCTCAATAGTGAAGTTATGAAGAGGTGAGGAGAAACCAATATGAGGAGAGAAGAGCATTTAGGATGTGTTCAAGAGGCTTGCTATTTCCTCCGGAGAGCTTGCATCACTTCCAAAAGATTGTACTATTGATTGGCTTTATGAAGAAATGGAAAAGGCCAAAGAACATGGAGAGATGGTGACATAAGAAGAGTGCAGGGAGTATGCAAGAGGATGCGAGCCTCAAATGTAAGTATGTCTCTACTTTCTCTTTTTTTATTCAAGTAGAATCTCATGATATGGTTATTCAATATCATAAATATATTTCATTTGGTGTTGGTGGTATAAGGTATACAATTCCATGCGGTTTGAAGGAAGGCATTTTTGTAGTCAACATATAGATACAAAGAGAAATACCCAAGGTTATGGGATTATGGCAAAATTTGAGCAAGAAAGTGAAGCAATTCTTGATTATTGTGCCATGATTCATTCCACAAAAATTTGGCAAAGACAGAGGGACACATTTGTGCTACCTCACCATTGTGCACAAATAAATTCTAACCATAAGCTTTTATTATATCACACTTATGCATGTTTAATTTACACTCAATGTGTTTCATCTTACAAGGTTGTGTTTCACGCGACGGATATAAATGGCAAGAAATATTGGCTAATCAAGGTGAAGGTGTCTTTATCCAAGATAACGAGGAAGGATTTGAATCCAAGCATGATGATGATGATGATGTTGAGTCCACCGCTAGAGTGGGATACATCTTTTTGTTGATCTTGCAAATGGGACATATGGATCTTGAGATAGACCAATTTAGCATATATGGATTTGATGGAAGATACAATAGATGTTGGGCCAAGCTCACTCTAATTCATTAAACAATTGCTCAATTTGCCAGTCTTAATTTAGTCCATATTTGATTGTATTACAATACATTTGGTGCTTCTTCTTTTGTGATATTGGTATATTTTCAGCTCTTGGGAATGCTCTCTAGAATGTCTCGATATTTTTCCTAGTACGTAGCTATACTCATGGCTATACACGTGGCTACATGAAACTATAGCCACGTATTAGCAACACACAGCTATAGCGGCGTATTGTAATTGTTACACCCTACGTACTTACCCGGGTCACCTCTCTCTACTCACTATTATGTTCATGTGGATATGATCCCCATCTCTTGTAGTGACACAACCTGCACAGCTGCACCAAGTCCCCTCTCACTACTATTCTCTCTCCTCTTCATGTAGTTATCCTACATGGCTATGCTCCCCTTTTGTTGTTGTGCATGGCCTATATTCTCCCTCACCATAAATTCCTTCTTATACCCTACTTCTGTGCAATTATTTGTCTTTATACATGGCCTCTATTCTAGCCTCATGTATAGCCTCGCACGACATTGTGCACTAGATCTGCACAACCTTCATAGCTATGTTGGGTCCCCTCTCACTACTCTCTCTCCTCTTCATGTGGCTATCCTCATGTATAGCCTCACACGGCTATAGTCGTGTGCATAGTTGTGCACTAGATCTGCACAACCTTCACAGCTATGCTAGGTCCCCTCTCACTACTCTCTCTCCTCTTAATGTGGCTATGCTCCCCTTCACTTGTTGTGCATGGCCTCTATCCTCCCTCACCATACATTTCTTATAACCTACTTGTGTGTAATTCTTTGTCTTTATGCATGAACTCTATACATATAGTATTATCCTCTATGCCTTTGTTTGGGCATGCAAAGAGTATAAAGAAAGATCTTTTTATGTATGAGCTATACATAAAAATTCTCTTGCATAATGAGAGCTATGCATAAGCTCTCTTCTTTATGCATAACCTCTCATGAGTTATGTATGAATAAGCTCTCATGAGCTATACATAAAGAGAATTCTTTTGCATTAGAGCTCTTGTGTATAAGCTCTCAGGAGCTATTCATAAAGAGGACACTTTTTCATTAGAGATCTTATGAATAAGCTCTTATGAGCTCTTACATAAGAGCTCTTGTATAATAAGCTCTTTTGCATAAGATCTCTTCTACATAATCTCTTACGCATTCTCTTGCATAAGTAAGAGGAAATCATGTGAGGGATCTAGAGATCTTGCCTTAAAGCTATGCATAAGGGCTCTTGCATACAAAGAGCTCTTGCGAGAGCCCTTATGCATAAGAGCTCTCTTTATGCATAACCTCTCATGAGCCATGCATAAATAGGGCTCTTGCATATAAGAGCTCTTGTGCATAAGATCTTATGCATTCTCTCATATAAGAGCTTTTACATAAGCAAGAGGACTAAGGGATCTTATTGCATTAGAGCTCTTACATAAGCAAGAGGACTAAGGGATCTTATTGCATTAGAGCTCTTACCTGAGAGTTGTGCATAGGGGCTCTTGTAAGAGACTTTATGCATTAGAGACCTTATGTATAAGAGCTATGCACTCAAGGGGTTCACCTAAAAATGTGCGTCTAAAATATGTGATTATTAAGAGGGTTTTTTAAAACCAAGATTTTGAGAAAAAAACAAAATTCTACTCACACAAGGGGGTTTTAAATGGCATTTTGAAAAAAAACCTTTAAGTTTATAAAGAAAAAAGGGCCGTTTTACTAAGTCAAAATTCACAAAAAAAGATATTTTTTCAATACCCTTTGAACCCACATTTGTATGTAGATCTTCCTAAAAGGACACCCCTCGAGGCTATGCATAAGGCTTATGCAAGAGAATACTTAAGAGATGAATCTCTTGCAAGACCTCTTATGCATAATGAGAGCTATACATAGCTCTCATGAGCTAAGTATAAAGGGAGATGCATAACCTCTCATGGGTTATGCTGCATAAGATCTCATTATGCTATGGATAAAGAGAGGACTCTTGTAAAACCTCTCATGAGTTATTTACGAACTCTCATGAGTTATTTACGAACTCTCATAAGATCTTGTATACATGACTTTTTTGATATAACTCATGTTTCTTGATGTGTACGTCTTCCATCTATCTTGCGTGTGACCTCTATTCTTCCTCACCGTATCCTCTTAAGCTTAAGCTCTTGTCATACCCCTATGTGTAATGCTATCATACAAGATCTTATGCATTCACTCTTATGAAAAAGGATGCATAAGAGCTCTTATGCATAAGGGTTAAATGCATAAGAGCCCTTAAATGCATAGATCTTATGCATAAGGGTTAATGTACATAAGAGCTCTTTATATGTGGCTCCACACATTGCTTTCAAACGCTGATAATCTAAATCCTCCTCCTCTTCTTTCCCTTCATCCTGAATACATGCCATCAAGCATAAGGTAAGGAAAGCATGGAAATACAATTAGACGTAGAAAAGAGAATGGTTTAGGCAACACATTATCTCATTATCTTGAGTCCCCAAAATAGACTCATCCAAGTATACACCTCGCATACGCATCCATGCCTACAATTGCGGACGGGGGCTCTATACCTATAGTCATATTCCTTCTTTGTTGGATCACTTCCCAAGTATGTGCCACATGATGTCTCACCACTTGTGATGAGAGGTAGAGATTGTTTTGAGGCATGGAGAAGCACTCCCAATCCACCACCAAATGGGATGTCTAGACACTCAATTCTCTTTCAACTTCCATATTGGTGTGACATGAAGATCAATCATCTCTTAGATCCCATGCATATCTTCAAGAATGTGGCAACAAATATTTGGGACCATTTAATTGGTAAAAGAGATACAAAGGGTGCAAGGGATGACTTTCAAAACATTGGATGTCTTCAACGTGCATGGCCAATTGAAAGTGAGAGTGGTAAAATAGTCCTACCAAAGGCACCATGCGTATTAACCAAGAGGGAGCACAATAAGGTGAAAAGTGTGATGGCCTCTTTTCGTACACCAACGGGAGTAATGCATTCATTGAAGGGTGCCTTCATAAAGACCAAAAAGAAATGAGAGGAACAATTATATGTCCTCAAGACACATGATTGGCACAAGATATTACAGGTATATAAATATTCACTTTTTCATTAAGTTCTCTTTGTGGTACATAATTTGTAACCTCATATACTAACTTCCATTTTTTTCTATGTATAGTTTATTCTTCCAATTGCTATAGTTGGTTGTGGAGACAAGAAGGTGAGAGAGGCTATTTACAAAATGGGAAGCTTGGTGAGGTATGAATCTTCTCTTCAATTCACTAAGTTATATTACTTATTTGGAATTCTTATGCGCTCACAAGTTATGTATTGGTAAATAGTACACGTAATTGCTATGTATGTAGGTACATATCCTTAAAGGAGATAGATCCTACATCCATTGAGGTATGAATCTTCTCTTCAATTCACTAAGTTATATTACTTATTTGGAATTCTTATACGCTCACAAGTTATGTATTGGTAAATAGTACACGTAATTGCTATGTATGTAGGTACATATCCTTAAAGGAGATAGATCCTACATCCATTGAGATGGCTCGTCTCAATGCTATTGAGGCAGTGTGTATGATCGAGGACAACTTCCCTAGAACAATTCTCACTAGCCAATTGCATCTTGTGGTGCATTTGGTTGATGAAGTGGCGTTGTGTGGCGTTCGATGGATGTTTTTCCTTGAAAGGTTCATGAAAACCTTGAAGGACTTTGTGAGACAAAGAGCAAGGCCAGAAGCAAGCATGGCAGAGGGATGGTTGATGCATGAGTCTCTTGTGTATATCTCAAAACATCTATCTCGCATTAATCCTTCCATGCCATGATTATGGAGCAATGAGGAGGATGACCGAATAATCACTAATGTGCCTCAGGGAAAAGGAAGGCAATGAAGACTGGATGAAGCATTACGCTACAAGGTGAATATATTCTGCATTCTAAATAGTCCCATCATGGAGAAGTGGATTGGGAGATATAAGGATGCAATCAATAGACGACAGGATGAGAGAAGAGCTTTCAAAAGAGCAAATAGACGCTTGCTATTCTCGCCTAGCTTGGAACCTCTACTAAATGTAATCAATATAGAATGGCTTCGTATGACAATATCGATGGCATTGCAAAATGGAGAGATGATCACAAGAGAAGAGCATAAGTATGCAAGATGATGTGACCCTCAAGTAAGTACGTTCTTCATCTCTATCTCACGTATATACCTTGTTTAATGCACTATATATACTAAATGTCATGCTTTTGTTTAATTATTGATTTAGTCAACTGGAGAGTGTATTATTGATTTAGTCAACCGGAGAGTAGGAGTTTGCCATTCAATTTCTTTAGTCCTCAGTCACGTGCTCCGTTTATATTCATATCTTCTTTAGCTGTGGTTTCAGAGGAGTCAGGGCTCCTATCATCATATGTGGTCTCTTGATCTACACCAAAAATTTCATCTGGGAAGTTAAGCCAGGCTCTGGGACCTTTGAACGCAAAGGCTTTCTGGTCATATGCTCGGGCGGCCTCCTCAGCAGAGTCAAATGTGCCCAGCCATACACGGGCACCCTTCTTGGGGTCCCTGATCTGGGCTACCCATTTACCATACGGCCTCTGTCTGACGCCTCTGAACTTTCTTGTCTTGGGCTCTTGCTCGTAGTGGAAAGTAACAGTTTGACGACTGCGTGCAGTACTTGCACGACCTTGCAGGCTGCCTCGCGAAGCTTCTACTGAGCTGGCCTTGGACCAATCATGGCTTGGCATCTCTGCAACCAGCTTGTTGAGAGAGCAAGGATAATTAGTTGCAGCGCGTGCAATATATTAATCCAAATTTAAACTCAATCCAAAACTGCTAGGTTGAGGCCGTAGGCCATAGTATCTTTTTCAAAATGGGAGGATATTCTCTTAGATTAATGCATGCAAAGCTTACCTTGAAAGGTGATATTCACATGGCGCCGACCATGATCCGGGTCATCCTGCTGCGTGAGTAAACCCTTGCAGCTCGAATAACTGCGTGTGACGCTGCTGGAAATAGGTGGCACTGTTGCAGACGGCATTGATATACTTGTTGTTGTAAGATGATCAGATTGCCTCGAAAATCCTTCTGAGAGAACGTGTACGAGAGCTGAGACCATAATCAGATTTTCTTTCTCGAACCTCTTCGTATACTCGTCAAAGCTTGCCTGCTGCAACGGGCACACGGGCATGCTGCTTTTGTCGGCCGGCGAATTAATTAGCTCCATACAACAGATTCACTGACGTGAACTAATCCTTGGTTTGGACGTCTAATTAGACCTAGAATTACTGAAAGGAGAAAACAAGGATCGAATTAGGGTAACGATCAGAGTTAAACGGGAAATGGTTAGCTACGCATGCCATGCATGCATTCAGAAGAACGGGGGTATAAATAGGCTACGCATGCCATGCATGCATTCAGAAGAACGGGGGACAAAATAATGTAGGACGCGTGAATTTTTCCACAAAGGGCCACCGCGCCATGTAGCAGGACAACAGTGTGCACAGCGTGCAAGCACAAAAGATTCAGAAGAAAAACAAAAGAAGGTCTCATTCAAAAAAACCAGTGTACGCAAGCAAAAGCGGAAACAAACAGGGAATTCGGAACGTTTCTAAAACCAGTGTACCCGACAAAAATGGAAACAAACAGGGAAATTCGGCACGTTTCTAAAACCGTCAATTTTCCGGGAGATTTTCATGATTAATTATAATACCCTCAAACTTTCATTGCGTGTGGTCCTGAGACAAGACATTAACACTTTACAAAGCAAAGTCCTACACTTTAGTTTACAGTGTACATGACTTCAACAGCATTCTAAAGAATCTAAACTCTTATTTTCGACTCGTGCTTCGCTCGCATGTTTCTTAAAACCTCCATATCCCTAACCTTCTCTTCCTCTTCCCGAACCTCCAAATTCATGGTAGCTTTGTGAAACTCCTCCTTTATATATATATATACTAGTATTGTACCCGCGCATTGCTGCGGGTCGACCAAGGTTCCAGAAAAGAACTATTCCCTCTCTACAACCATCTCTCTCTCTCTCTCTCTCTCTCTCTCTCTCTCTCTCTCTTTCACACACACACACACACACACATGGACATGCACATGGCCCTCTCACACACTCTCAAATGTTGAAACTCTCTCTCTCTCTCTCACATGCACACACATATACACACCTGCTCTCTCTCTCTCTCTCTCTCTCTCTCTCTCTCACACACACACACACACACACACACACATGCACACACTCCCTCTCTCTTCTTACACTCTCCCACACATAGAAGTGCTCTCTCTCTCTCTCTCTCTCTCTCTCTCTCTCTCACACACACACACACACACACACACTCTCTCTCTCTCTCTCTCACGCACACATACACATATGTAAATATATAGTATATACAATATTATGTTTTAGATACATATACCTATACATAGACACATATACTTATACATATATACATGTATTTAAAAATATAAATACAAACATCAACATAATTTAATTAATTTTGATTAAATTTTAATGTGCAAAGATGGGTGATAAGCTATGGTCACTTTTAAATATATAGATAGATATATCATACACATACACACACACACACACACACACACACACACACACACACACATATGTATATATGTATATACATACATATATACATATGTGTGTGTGTGTGTGTGTGTACATATATACATATATACATATATATGTGTGTGTGTGTGTGTGTGTGTGTGATATATCTATCTATATATAGATAGATAGATCACACACACACACACACACACACATATATGTATATATGTATATACATATATACATATATATATATATGTATATATGTATATATGTATGTATGTATGTATATATGTATATACATATATAGATATATATATGTGTATATACATATACATACATATATACATATGTATGTATACATGTATGTATGTATAAATGTAAATAAAAACACACACGCACACATATATACATATATGTTTTTTATTTAATTTATATTTTTGTTTATATTTTTCTAATTTATATTTCTGTTTATATCCATGCGTGCGAGTGTGCGTATGTGTGTTTGTATACGTGTGTGCACGTATCATGTGCTTGTGTCTGTGTGTGCATGAACATACATGTGTGCGTCGACATACATATAAATCTATTTATATATACATACTTACATACCTATAGATACACATACATACATAATATATATACGTGTGTGTATGTATATTCTCTCTCTTACATATGCACATAATATATATGTGTGTGTATGTATATTCTCTCTCTTACACATGTGCATAATATAATATTAGAAGATATGTATGTGTGTGTGTGTGTGGAGGAGGGAGGAGGGGTGACTAATTTGCTTTCTAATGTATTATATATATATATATATATAAGAAACTCATTGAGTAAATGGTTTGATGGTGACAACTAATTGTGAGCCCCAATGCATCTAGGCGTGTGGAAAAGAAACCCCCAAACACTTGACTTCTCTTCTCCTTTCTCCTTTTCAAAAATTCTCCCTCTCCTTTCTCCACGTAAAGGGGTGGGGAAGATAAAGTAATTTTAAAAATGTAAGTTTACTAGGTACTAGCTCAATTAAAGTAGAGTAGCTGTCTTTTCATTTCTTCAAATAGTCTTAATATAAGCCACTTTTGTGCCATTTTTTTTAAACATGTACCTAGTAAACTTACATTTTTAAAATTACTAAAAATATTATCAAAATTCTCTAACAAAGGATCTATACGAAGATATAAAAAGGTGTGTCTTAATTATGTAAGATATTTTTAAAAGTGAATTTTTAAAATTAGAAAAAGCACCTAAATGATGACCACGTAAGATTATGGTTTTCAAATCTTCTAGGCACCTAGTATTTTATTTTAACTAGTATCTTGTGTTGAGAGTATTCTCCAAGTAGGAATTTCTTTGGGACAATACACTTAAAGAGAATGATTTATTTGACAAAAGTCTCTAGAAAGAGACAATGAATTTCTTTGAAAATGATACACTTAAAGCGACAAGACTAATACACTTAAAGAGACAAGACCAATACAATACACTTAAAGAGACAAGATCGATACAATTACAGAGGTAATCAATTTCTTTAGAAAAATAATGTACTTAAAGAGACACAAGGTTTTTATAAAAGTGACCTCTAAAAGTTATTAAAGTGGCTTTCTCTTCACAATAGTAAAACAATTCCAAACGTGATAATTAAGGACTTAATTAAGAAAATCCAAATATGATAATTAAGGACTTAATTAAGCAAATCTAAACATGGTAATTAAGTAAGTCATTCATTTATTAAAGTGTACACCTTTAGCTCTCAATGCTTATTCATCTCATGCAATATTAGAAGAAAGAAGTATCAAGTAGAAGAAATAGGGTGGTTGCAAGTTGAGGTTATCTAGTTTTGTTTAGTGGGTGCCCTTGGGTTTAGCCTAAAAACAGGTAAGTTTTCAAGAAGAATAGCCAATCTCTCCTAGTTAGCCAAGGAGTTTCACTTCAAGGTCTTCTAATGAAACATCACATGCAAAGTTGGGTAACTATAACTATAATCTGATTGAATATCCAATAATTTCAAAGCTCATTTTCTTTGGGAATAAAATTGTATACAGGCCATAATGGAGGTTTGGATAGGTACACTAAATGTGAGTAAATTGCCTATAACTTTTACATTATTACTCATATGATGTTTCCACTTTGCATATCATAAATTCACATAACATATAGCTTAACTTGATTTATCAAGTAATTTTTTATATGTTCTACTATTTTCTATATTATTTAAAAGATATTAGAATTGTTAAAAAACATACTATTTTATCCTCCCGAGTCCCACCCTATCTACCATTTAAAATACTCAATTTATATGAATCTGGTGATGATTAGATTGGGAAAGATTAGCAGAATGTGAATCTAAGGTAAAATTACAAATCTAACGATTGCAATTTTATAGATTTACTTTGTAAAATTTGTTAGACTGTTAGAGGCCCATTAAATCAATTATTTTTTGAATTCTAGAAAATCAAATATTGAATCTTTCAATCTAAAAACTCTAAGGATCAATATACTTGTTACTTATGCATTTATTAAAGAAATTGGCTTAATTTGAGTCTGGGAGGGTCCTTTTTCAATCCTCCCAAGTTAAAATTCCCATATTGTGCCCACTCTCCCATTTTCAAGTCTAAAACCAATCCTAGTTAGGTTTGGAAATCTAGGCTTGGTAATCTTCAAAGCCTAAATATCATGCCATGTGTGAGGCTTGGGTGGACACAAGTCTTATATGTGCATGCCACTTTATGTCCACATCAGCTTCGAGAGGATCCAGATAAGCACCATGCCACCTCACCTTTCCACCTCCACTCTCCATGTCAACATGGTCAACTCAGTTGACTTCCCATCTCATTATGCTAGTCATTATTAATGCCACATCTTCTTGTCACCTTTGCATGCCACCTCACACTTGGTGACATGGCATGCCACATCATAAAATGCCATGTCATGCATCTTTCCACATCATCCCTCTATATGTCATTCCATGTAGACGTGGGGAGTATAGCCACATCAGCCATAATAGTGCCACATGTCAAGTAAATGCCACGTAACCTGTACGCCTAACACGTGGCAGCTCCTTCCCACGTTTCTATTTTTTCAAAAACATATTTTCGAAAAAGTTAATTTAGTATATTTTCAGTATTTTCCAAAAAAGAGAATTAAAATATAGAATTTTTAAGAATTAAATATGAATTTTTAAGAATTAAATATATATAACTTCTTAATATAAAAGAATAAAAAATCACTAATTTGAAATTTCAAAGGATTATATTTTTAAAATTAGATAAATAATAAGTCCATATTATTTCATTTTAAAATTTTGATTTTTTGAATTTAATATTTCTTGAAAATATTTTATGTGAAGGAAAAACCTTTGAATAAAATTTAAAAAAACATAGTATGAAAGAAAATGCAGTTATTTAATTATAAAACAAGGTGCTTTGTGGATGAGTAGTGGTCATGTAGCTAGGCACGATCACCTATTAGATGAAACCACTAGAGCCTTGATAGAAAGGTTTTAGGAGGAAAATTCTCATGCCTCACCAGTTTTCAAGAAAGCTTTGCGTAAGAGAGTCACAAGAGGAGTGTTCATCGAGCACGGTACTTGCTTTCTTAAAATGACCCAAACAGAGTTGTATTCTCCGTTTGTGGCATCATATCCAGACCTTAAAATTGGGCAAAGGTCATTTAAGGGGTGTAAACCTTGGTTTGTGAGGTACTCACGATGATGGGTTTTTTTTGTGTCAAGACCATTGTGCCCAATAGATGTGCCTACCCCAAACCACAGAATTGAAATAAATTGACATGTATGTATAGGACCTTAGAAATAAGGCTGTTGCATGGACACCTTCTAAAAGGAACTAACTATTGTTAGCCCCAGCTAAATGAATAAAGAGCTCTTGCATACATAAGTGGACAAGGAGACCAGTTATTATCGAGAATCAAAACATCCTAGGAGATAGCAGGGCTAAATGAAGAGGGAAAGCCAGGGAGAATAGAGAAGAGGGAGAATTGGTTGAGAGAGAGCTATGTGGAAGCTTACTTATTGTGATTGTTTTATTTGGGAATAAGACGATGCGAGAATTGATTGAGGAATCTTGGATGTGTCCAGAGCAGAGGTGTTAACCCATTCCTAAGGTTAACAAGAGCTACTACCATTATCTTATATCAAGGAGTCAAGGTATATACACCAAAAGGTCATACATTCCTAAGGTTAACAAGAGCTACTACCATTATCTTATATCAAGGAGTCAAGGTATATACACCAAAAGGTCATACATTCAAGGTATGAATCAATGGTGTCCAAATCTACAACTTGGATGGGCGCCCGTAATGGTCCTATGTAATACTTATGGGCGATTTTCGCTTCAAAAGCGTGTGGGAGATGAAGTCTCAAGTGATTTACTTCATGGATATATTATGAGAGTAGTCATTGTAATAGCATTAGGCCTCTTATAAGCCTAAAGTGCTCGGCCTTAAGTGAGTGTAAACACTTATAGCCATGTATATGCTCTTACCCTCGTACTGTTTCCTGTGTTTCTCTTGCTTGCAGTTCAGTCCTTAGCATGAACCAGGCTCTGATACCATGAAAAGATGCAGGGGAGAAGAGAGCTTAAGCTCTTGCAAGAGCACACACACTCACAAAACCCTAAAAGAGAACACACAAGGTGAGAGGCTGAAAATCTTCTTCTTCTTCACACAACACTCAACACACCATAAATAAAGATAAGAGTACACACCATATGAAAAGGTACTCAACCAAATACATACTAGGGTTCTCTATAGTGTGAACCCAACTAAATGAGCTGGCGCTATAACTATGCCAGTTTCTAGAATGGCTGTCACACAGCCTATCATCCCACTGGCCGCATATCACCCATGATCTCACCAACCATGCGAGTGGTGTAAGTGTGGGGCCTATTCCCCAGGCGGGTCATCAGTGTCCACCGCCTCACTAGATGAGCTCGATATCTCAACACGAAGGATCCTAGAGGGTGCTGACCATACCGTGCTCAGGCTCTGGGTCGTCGAAGATACCCACGCGTGTGTCGAGGAAGAAAATTTGATTTGACCTTGCTGGTCCTCAATGGATGAGTCCATGTCTCTTTTATATGGATCTGTTGGTTGATCTTACTGATCTTCAATGGAGAGTCCATTTGGATTTTTATAAGTGAATATATTTTCAGGTACTATGAGCTACGAACTATTAAAAAAAACAAAGAAGTGAAATGCTATAACTGTCAAGGATTTGGACATTGCAGTATGGATTGCCCAACTCCTTTTGGATCAAGGTTTTCGGGGCGGGGAAATCAGGGACCAAGATTCCATACTCTAGCTCCTTCCTTCGAGAGTAATCAGGTTCCTTTTCGCTCCAAAATCAGGGAAATCCCAAAGGTAAACCCTCTAACCAACCCTCAGTTTTAATCCAAAGTAATGCAAGACCTCTGCCTCATAATAGGGAAAATCAAAGAGAGATGTTCCCAAATTGGCCGTCCACTTCCAAGGCATGAACGCTGGAAGTGATTAAAGAAGAAGAAGATGAAAGAGATTATACTACCTGCGAGATGAGGACATCTCGCATTTTTTAAGTGGGGTAGGAAGTAAGATTCCTCCCTCTAGCTTTTGAGGTGCAAAGGTGTAAGAACCTCCCCTTCTGTTCTTGTAACTATTCCCCTCTTTGAAATAGAAGAAAGATCTTGTTTTATCCTGTTTTAGCCTAGAGAGAGAAAATGTCTAGAGAGAGATAATCTAAAATTGAGATATCTTTAGATATAAAAATCCTCCTAGTGTCTAAAATGGTTTCCCCTAAAATAGAAGTTCAAAATGAACTTTCCAATGTACATTAGGATTTAATTAAAAATGATATAAGGGACCTTAGCCTAAGGGCCTAGATTTTTAGAAATTTGTGGATTATGGTCCAATTAAGGTTCCTATGGGCCAATAGGATTTATCCAACTGTTGGGATGAGATAAATCCAAAGAATAAAAGAAAATACCCAAAAATGAGTAAATGCTCACATAAGATGAAGAGTTGACTGAGTACAAGGTTTATTAGTTAAAAACTATGAGATATACTAAAAAAATTATATATTTTGGAATAATGATGCATTTTTGACACCTTGGTAAGGAGAGGGGGACTCTTGAGGTAGGCGCCTAATTCACACATGTGGATGAGTTTTTAATTTAAAAAATTGTGATATTTTTATCTCTCCTCTCTCTGGATCAAACTGAATAAAAATGGGAGCTAAACTGGTCCAAATCTTGTCCAAATTCAGCCAAGCTTAAAATTCTAGAACTTAGTTGGACTCAGTTAGTGACCTCCCTCACCTATAAATAGACCCTCATTCTTTTGTATTCTCATCTGTGAGCTATACCATGCCAGTATTACATTAAAATAATCATATTTTCTATTACCCCTTAAAAATTCTCTACTTTTGGAGAGATTGGAGCTGTAAGGTTCCCCCCTTCTAAAATAGGGAAAACACTTAAGATAGTCCACTAAGTCTTAACTTGGAGAAAATTTCCTATTCATCGACACCTTGACCATGTAGAGATTCAAGGATACGATTCATAGGTAAGACCTAGTCCTATTCCGTAGGGGGAGCGTGATCTTCTAAAAATCAAATCACCCATAGGGTAATTGATCATAAATTGGGCAACTACTAGACTTGATTTCTAGAGGCAATGCTTTTTTTCTCATCCATGCAAGGCACAGCCGCCGCCGCCCGCTGGCCTAGTCTTCTAGAATAGAGTTGCCCAAGAACCTATTTATCTAGCGTAGGGCTTTCACTTAATCTGTTGGAAAGCTATCCGACTAATCCGGTCCACCCATCCGTAGGATGGTGCCGTCGAGGCATTCCATCCTCCCACTTTTCACCCTACTGACGTGTCAATTTATTTTCTAATTAATCCTACCACACTATTTGACATAAATAAACATGTTCCTTAATTAAGGCCCTTTTCACAAGGTTTGTTAAAACAGTCTTTTTCCACAATACAATAATGTCAAAGACAAGATTTATATGAAAAAAAAGTTTATACATGAATCAATTCCATACAAGCCAAATCGGCTCTCTTATTCTTTTCCTTTATACTACCGATGATCTAGAATTCGGTTTTCCAGCCGGGCAAAACCCTACGGGACCATACACCTCATCGTTGGCCGGTGGCGAGGACTCAAGCTGGGGCCTGTCGCCCTCTCAGGCTTCATCGCTCGATCCTCCCGCCCCTCAGAGGGATGTCTGCACACTAGGGTGGGCTTATTCACCGCACTAGCCTTGGCCCTCAGAACTAGGCAGCATCATGATCTCTCGCCTCAATCGGCGAACCTTATTCTCCCAATGGTATGAGGGATACCTTGGGCCATTCCCGGGCTTTGCTAAGGACACCGCCCGCTACACAAGCACGGAACGGAGTTAGCGTCGAAGCCAGGAAAAACTTGCACTCTTTAAAGATAACAATTTCAATGCAATTTATTGGATATAGCATCACACAATTCGTAACTTCATACAATTTTATGTCATTATTTTAAAAGGAAAAGATACACATTTATTAACACTAATATAAAAAAAACTCTTCTTTAAAAGATAACCAAGCTAACCTGGCCACCATTTCCTTGAGGAGCTTGTAAAGGGAGGGTTGGAGCCGCGCATCGGGAGCATCTTCTCTAATCTCGTTGTTGCGCGCTCCTCACGAGGTAATATTCTGACGTTTCTGGGAAGGGGCCATCTTGGATGTCGTCTTGTAGGCTCGCTGTCGCGGTCGAAAGGCTCCAGTCGGGATCTCAATTCTGAGATTGTTCGCTCACCGTATGAGCAAAAGACCACAACGCATGAACCCTCTCTTAAGGCTAAAACCTCTTACTAAAGTCCACGCAAATGGGGGGGATTGTGAGATGTCCTTAACACAAAAACGTTTTGCTAAAGGGGAGAAGGGCTGAGGGCTGCTGTAAGCCTCTTCACATGGGGGAGGGGGGGCGGGGGAGCGGGGGGGGAAGAAGAGTTAAGGACACTGCCTCCTAGCAAGAGGGGGATAGAGGAAAATTGCCTTATCTCAAAAGTGGCAAATGAGGGGGTGTGAGAGGGGTGGCTGTACTACAGTAAGTACATTGCACAGGGACGGACGACGGCACAACAGAGCATAAGCTACACAGAAATGCATGTTGCCCATGATGGAGCACCTCGGGGGTTTATATAACTGTGGGATACGGGTACGGGTGCTCTGCAAAGCAAGGACGAAAGGACGGTGTACCAGCAAAGGCTATAGATCAGTGGCCTGCATGGGTCTAGGAGAAAGGTACGGTGTTGATTAACAGAGTGGTACGCATGTACCTTATCTAGTCGTCAGGGGTAGCATGGGTGTCCACGTAGCGGTACGTGTGGACCACACAGTGGGCGGTCGTCCTTTGGTTCTTGTGCGGCCATCATACAGGCACCTTGGCGAGTGTGTACAGTCTAAATTTTGGGACGTGGTCCCTAAATTTGGGGCGTCTGCCTCGATTTGCGTGCCGGACCACCCCGGGGGGCGATTTTTTTTTTTGTCCGAGAGGTTCTTCTGATGGTCATTGGGGTGCAGACCGTTCGTCAATCGGACGCCCGGTCATGCATTTATTAAGGTTTAAAGGTCGTCGCTTTTTAACTAAAAATGACTAAAATTTGCGTATAAGCTTGATCCGGTGTCCGTTTTGGATGCTGTAAAATCTTATATTATGGTAAAATCGCACGCACATTCCAAATTTGGGCTCAAAATTTGAAGATTCTAAGTAGAAATGACTCATTTAATAAAATCATTGATTTTTATACCATAAAAACTCATAAATTTATCTATTACATGGACATTTCTTTATTAGTGAAGATGGGTATGTTACATCCTTGCCCCCTTAAAGAAATCGAGATGTCCTCATCTCGTCATGAATTGGGGATAATCCTTTAAGAGTGTAGCTTCATCTTTCCATGTTGCATCCTCTTCTTCAGGGTAATCTTTCCACTGTACTAGATGTTCTACAAGAGTTCTATTTTGGAGTTGCCTTTCCCTAGAATCTATGATGCTACTGGTGGGCTGTAATTCAAGAACTCCTTGAGTAGGGATTACAACTTGTTCATCATCAAGAATATGATTGAGATTGGGTACATAAGGTTTTAACAAACTTACATGAAATACATTGTGGACTTTGATATGGGCTGGGAGTTGGAGTTTATAGGCACTTTTACCTAGACACTTGATAACTGTATAGGGGCCACAATACCTAGGGCTGAGCTTCTTGTATTTTCCAAGTGATAGAGAACTTCGTTTGGGTCGCACTCGTAGAAGAACTTTGTCTCCTTCCTTGAAGATCCTTGCAGACCTCTTGGTGTTAGCATAATGTTTTTGTCGATCTTGGGCAGCTTTAATATCCTTTTGGATTGCCTTGGTTTGTTCCTCCATCTCTTCGAGCATTTTCCTGGATGCCTCAACTCTTATGTTCGGATCAGAGAAATTTAGAGGAGACAAGCATTCTTGCCCATAGTGTGCTTTGAATGGTGACATTCCTATGCTCTGATGAGATGCATTGTAGGCAAATTCTACCAAAGGAAGGTATTGAATCCACCTTCTTGGTTCCCGTCCACAATATGCTCTGAGAATGTCTTCAATTACTTGATTCACTCTCTCAGTCTGGCCATCGGTCTCTGGATGATAAGCTATGCTAAAGCAAAGTTGAGTTCCCAGGGCTTGAAATAAGGACTACCAGAACTTTGAAGTGAAGTCAGAATCCCGGTCACTTACTATCCTTTTGGGAAGACCATGAAGTTTGAGGACTTCCTTGATGAATATTTGAGCAACATTAGAATCTTTAAAGGTCTTCTTTGCTGGTATAAGGTGAGCTACTTTGGTAAGTAAGTCCACTACTACCAGAATGGAGTCATATCCTCCTTGAACAGTGGGGAGACTTGTGACAAAATCCATACTAATGCACTCCCACTTCATTTGGGGAATATCCAAGGGTTGAAGTTTCCCAGGCATCTTGACTCTTTCAACTTTGATCCTTTGGCATGAGAGACATTGCTTCAAGTACCGAAGGACATCATTTTTCAAGCTTTCCCAAAATGAAAGCTCCTTCTTACGACATTTAATGTTTTTGCATAGCTTGGGTGTCCTGCAGAGCAGGACTATCATGAGCTGCATGGAGGATTAGTTTCTTTAAAGCAGGATCCTTAGGGATACATAGCCTATTGAAGTAGAGGATTCCTTCATGAGTGGAGTATCCCTCGATTAGTTTCTTTAAAGCTGGATCCTTAGGGATACATATCTTGTGATTGAAGTAGAGGCTTCCTTCATGAGTGGAGTATCCCTTGATTAGATTCTTCTCTTTCTCTAAATTTCCCCCTTCTTCTACTAACTTCATCATCCTCTGATAATCTGGATCATGAGATGAGACTTTTCCACCTTGCCCAGGGCGAAATTTGATGTCGAAGTCATATTCTTGTAGAATTTCAATCCATCTCCTTTGCCGCATATTGAGGTTAGGCTTGGGTGAAGATCCACTTTAGACTTTTGTGGTCAGTTACAAGCTGGAATTTTCCCCCCAAGAGATAATGTCTCCATAATTTGAGGCAATGAACAACTACCAAGAGCTCCAAATCATGGGTGGCATAATTTGCTTCATATCGCTTCAACTTGCGGGAAGTATAAGCGATTGGTCTTCCTTCTTGGCCTAAGACACCACCAAGTGCTAGACTACTGGCATCAGTTAACCACTTCAAATTCCTTGGTGAAATCAAGAAGTTTCAGGACTGGGAAAAAAGTAATAATGACCTTGAGCTGATCAAAATTATTTTGATGGATTGGCAGCCACACTATTTTGCAATCCTTCTTAAGAAGATCCGTCAAAGGTGCAGCTACCAAGGCATAATCTTTGATAAAAATCCTATACCATCCCGTGATTCCCAAAAACCCACGAACTTCACGAACTGATTTAGGGGATGGCCACTCCAGAATATCTTTGACCTTGGCGAGGTATATTGAAATGCCATCTTTGGAGAGACGATGAACCCAGGATACTCAATTTGATGAGTAAAGAAGGTACATTTGCTCTTCTTGGCATAGAGTTTGTGTCTGCGCAACAATTGCAGAACTCTACGCACATGCTCCTCATGCTCTTCCATTGATTTGGAGTAGATTAAGATGTCATCAAAGAAAACAAGCACAAATTCATCCAAGTAAGGATGGAATATATCTTGCATTAGGTGGTTGAAGGTTGCAGGAGCATTGGTTAACCCGAATGACATTACAGTAAACTCATAGTGGCCATAACGGGCGGGTATTGAAGGCTATCTTGGGTATATCTGCTTCCTTGACTTTGATCTGATAGAAACTAGACCTCAAATCTATTTTTGAGAAGACTTTGGCCCCATGAAGCCTGTCAAGAAGCTCGTCGATGCGAGGGATAGGATACTTATTCTTGACAGTGACTTGATTCAGCCCTCGATAATCTATGCAGAGGCGGAGAGTTCCGTCCTTCTTTTTTTGGAAAAGGACAGGTGCCCCCCAAGGAGAGCTACTAGGGCGTACAAATCCTTGCTCAATGAGTTGGGAAAGTTGCTCTTTAAGTTCAATGGCTTTAGGAAGGGACATTTTATAGGACATTTTTGAGACGGGTTGAGCCCCAGGGATCACCTCGATTTCATGATCGACTTCTCGAGGAGGCGATAGCCCTGTAAGCTCATCAGGGAAGATGTCAGAGAATTCTTGGAGCTAAGAGGGTTCTCTCTCCTTACTAGGTTTAATGGCTTTGTTGAGCTTGACTAAGAAAACTTGTTGACCCTTACGTGTTCCCTTGAGAAGATGTTTTGCCTTGACTACCCTAGATTTAGGTTTTCCTGTTATCCCCTGAACGGATATTACTTGGCCATGCTCATTTTCAAAAGTGATACTCCCCTGGTTACAATGAATGCTAGCTTTGTTTGCAATTAACCAATCCATCCCAAGGATTCCATCATAAATTCCTAGTGGCAAGACTCTAAAGTGGCCATGAGTTCGCTCATTACCCAGCTCAAAATCAAGGTTTCCTATAGAGTGGCGAGATACTACTTCTTTCCCACTGGCTAACTCTACAGTCATTCTTCTAGCTGTTTTTTGACCCAAGTTTAATTTTTGCAAACACCTAGGAGAAAGAAATGAATGGGTACTGCCACAATCAATCAAAAGTTGAAATGGCTTACCGTGAGATGAGTGGCTGGGGTTTGGATTACACCAAATTGTCGAGGACTCAAGCCTGCCTGCTGTCGCTCTCCAGGCTCCATCACTCGATCCTCTCGCTCCTTAGAGGGATGTCTGCACACTAGGGTGGGCTTATTCACCGCACTAGCCTGGGCCCTCAGAACTAGGCAGCATCATGATCTCTCGCCTCAATCGGCGAACCTTATTCTCCCAATGGTATGAGGGATACCTTAGGCCATTCCCGGGCTTTGCTAAAGATGCCACCCAACTACACAAGCACGGAACGGAGTTAGCGTCGAAGCCTGGAAAAACTTGCACTCTTTAAAGATAACAATTTCAATGCAATTTATTGAATACAGCATCACACAATTCGTAACTTCAATGCAATTTATTGAATACAGCATCACACAATTCGTAACTTCATACAATTTATTGAATACAACATCACATAATTCGTAACTTCATAAAATTTTATGTCATTATTTTAAAAGGAAAAGATACACATTTATTAACACTAATATAAAAAAAACTCTTCTTTAAAAGATAACCAAGCTAACCTAGCCACCATTTCCTAAGGAGCTTGTAAAGGGAGGGTTGAAGCCGCATGAGGAGCATCTTCTCTAATCTCGTTGTTGCGCGCTCCTCCCGAGGCAATATTCTGACATTTTTGGGAAGGGGCCATCTTGGACGTCTTCTTGTAGGGCTCGCTATCGCGGTCGAAACGCTCCAATCGGATCTCAATTCTGAGATTGTTTGCTCACCATATGAGCAAAAGACCACAGCGCATGAACCCTCTCTTAAGGCTAAAACCTCTTACTAAAGTCCATGCAAATGGGAGGGGGAGGGGGGGGGATTGTGAGATGTCCTTAACACAAAAACGTTTTGCTAAAGGGGAGAACGGATGAGGGCTGCTGTAAGTCTCTTCACACGGGGGGGAGGAGAGAGAAGAGTTAAGGACACTGCCTCCTAGCAAGAGGGGGATAGAGGAAAATTGCCTTATCTCAAAAGTGGCAAATGAGGGGGTGTGAGAGGGGTGGCTGTACTTCAGCAAGTACACTGCAGAGGGACGGACGGCGGCACAACAGAGCATAAGCTACATAGAAATGCATGTTGTCCATGGAGCACCTTGCGGGTTTATATAACTGTGGGGTACGGGTACGGGCGCTGCGCAAAGCAAGGACGAAAGGACGGTGAAGGCTGTAGATCAGTGGCCTGCATGGATCTAGGGGAAAGGTACGGTGTCGGTTAACAGGGAAAGGAGTGGTACGCTACCTTATCTGGTCAAGGGTAGCATGGGTGTCCACGTAGCGATACGTGTGGACCACACAGTGGGCGGCCGTCCTTTGGTTCTTGTGCGGCCATCGTAAGGGCACCCTGGTAAATGTGTACGGTCTAAATTTTAGGGCGGGGTCCCCAAATTTGGGACGTCGGTCTCGATTTACGTGCTGGACCGCCCCGGGGGGCAAAATGTTTTTTTGTCTGGGAGGTTCTCCTGGTCGTTGGGGTGCAAACAGTTTGTCAATCAGGCGCCCGGTCGTGCATTTATTAAGGTTTAAAGGTCGTCGCTTTTTAACTGAAATTTGCGTATAAGCTTGATTTGGTGTCCGTTTTGGATACTGTAAAATCCTATATTAGGCTAAAATCGCAGGTAAATTCTAAATTTGGGCTCAAAATTTAAAAATTCTAAGTAGAAATGACTAATTTAATAAAATCATTGATTTTTATACCATAAAAACTCATAAATTTATCTATTACATGGACATTTCTTTATTAGTGAAGATGGGTATGTTACAGGAGCTTCTCTCTCTCTTCAACAATCCTTGGAGCTTTCTTTTCAACATACTAAACCAATTGATTGGTTGGGAGCTTTCTTCTAAGATAAAGAAGCAAGCCAAATCTAGAGGTAAGAAGTAATTTCATGGTTTTCATTAATATTTTTAAAAGATTTCACTTCTCAACCCCTCTCAAGCTTGAGAAGTTTCAAATTAATTATTTTTCAATGCAAATCAAGCTTTCTATAAGAATTCTAATGATTCATCACAATAAAGTTAATCTTTATGCTTAATTAGGATGCTTTTTATATGTATATCTCTCTCTCCCAAAAGAATAGTCATTCCTATGACTAATTCTTTAACAAATGAATGCTTCTCATTGATAAATTCTCAATTCAAAAATCAAACTCTATGCTAGTTAAGCTAGAGGTTAAGAAAATGGCTTTTTTATGCTTTTATGCTAATAAAATTATGATTTAATTCCATAAATTGGATTTAAGTCTAAGGATAGTATTCTATCATAATTGTATTACAAATTCTTATTCTTTCTAGAAATATTGAAAATTATCAGTAATAGCAACGAAGCTATGATAAAAATTTTAGAAATTAATACATAACTCATTTTTATGCATAATGTGAAAAGAGGACTTCCTATCATATTCTAGGATTGGACATCCTATGCTAAAAGAATGATTTTCATCAAATTCATGGGAAACTAATTTTTAGTATTTAAATGAAGAAAAGAGAAATTTTTGGTATTTTTTATTTTTATGCAAAAAGAGAAATTTCCATGATAATGGAGATCCATGTAATTAAATGGAAAAAGAGAAATTTTGGTATATTAAAATAATAAATATTTTTATTTAAAGAGAAAAGAGGAATTCCCATGACAATTGGAATTCAATCGTTTAAATGGTAAAAGTGGAATTCTTGGCATATTTGAAATAATGGATATTTTTATTAAAGAAAAGAGAAAATTTAGATAAATTTATTTTATGATAAAAGAGAAATTTCCATGATATTTGGAATTCAATCATTTAAATGCAAAAAGAGGAATTCCCATGATATTTGAGATCCAAGAAATTAAATGGAAAAAGAGAAATTTTTAGCATAGTTTAAATTATGAGTATTTATCAAAAGTGAAATTTTGAGCATTATTAGGAAATATAGGTAGAATTGATTTTTGTAAATCCCATGAATCTTTTACTCAAAAGAAGAATATTGAATATAATTCACTTGAGAAATTTGAGAAAGAATATGAAAATATCCATCGAGAAAAGTACCTTTAACTAGGCCAAGCAATTGGCAGAAATTTAGAAAAAGTCCTATCGGTATATCGAAAGTAGAAAATGTTACTAAATATGAATAGATGTGAATACGATGTGAATAAGATATTAATACGATGTGAATAAGATGAGAATACGATGTGATAAGATGTGGTGTGATGTAAATGAATGTGAATGGGATGTGAGGTGATGTAAATGGATGTGGATGTGGATGTGAATGAAGAGATGAGAATGAGATGTGAGGATATGTGAAAGGATGTGATGTGATGTAAATGGATGTGGATGTGGATGGGATAAGATGTGATGTGATGTAAAGGGATGTGGATGTGAATGTGATGAGATGTGGATGAAATGTAATGTGATGTAAATATATGTGGATGTGAATGTGAAGAGATATGAATGAGATGTGACGTGATGTAATGTGGATGGAATAAATGAGATATGATGTGGATAGATGTGGACGTGATGTAATGTGGATGTGGATAGATGTGGGTCGTCGGGGTAGATGTGAATGGATGTGATGTGATGTGATGTGAATCTGGATAGATGTGAATGGTTGTGATGTGATGTGATGTGAATCGGGATAGATGTGAATGGATGAGATGTGATGTGAATGGATGTGATGTGATGTGGATTAGGGTAAATGTGAATGGATGTGATGCGATGTGATGTGGATCGGGGTAGATGTGAATGGATGAGATGTGATGTGAATGGATGTGATGTGAATTGGGATAGATGTGAATGGATGGAGATGTGATGAGAATGGATGTGATGTGATGTGATGTGGATCGGGGTAGATGTGAATGGATGAGATGTGATGTGAATGGATGTGATGTGGATATGGGTAGATGTGAATGGATGAGATGTAATATGATGTGATTGGATGAGAATGGATGTAATATGATGTGATTGGATGAGAATGGATGAAGGACAATAGGAATACATATGATTGGATGTGGATTAAGCAAAGTAAATTGATGTAGAAGAATGTGGAATAACGAGAAATTATGTGAAACAATGTGGAAAGATGAGAGTTCATTTAGAAACTATATTTATGACCTGTTTTTAAATGACTGTTTTATGTCAAGAATGCTGGGGAAGCATTTTGACCATCTTGTGAATGAGGTCATGGAGACCTAAGTGATAAAGTTGCAGCAGTTGACGGGGGGAGTCAACGGAGGACTTTTGCGTAGCAAGGTCGGCCGAGGTCTTGACCAGCCTCGATTTAAATGGTGAGCTTCTGGTACAGTGGATGAGGGACCAAGGAAGCTGCCTATGAGTGAAGCGCTAGGTGACCTGCGAAGGATCCTAGAGGGTGCTGACCATACGGTGCTCGGGCTTTGGGTCGCCGAAGATACCCACGCATGTGTGAGATCCCTGCCCCCTCCGAGGCTCCTGCCAATGGGCGGAAGCGACGTCGACCACCCGCGCGGGGCAGGGATCCATACTCGGGGCCTTGCCCGCGGATGTTCGGACGAGAGGCTAGCCTAGCGGTTCCTCCGAAATCGAGCTCGGAAAAAACTCCCCTCGCCTGGAAGGCATGAGCGATTCTACCATGGGAAAAATTTTCTAACAGGGAAATTACTCTAAAGAGTCAAAATCTTAACTAATTAAACTGATCTGACCGAACCTGAAGTCACATGGTCAGATCAAGAAGAGACTTGCACTTGGTCCATGGAATCATCGCTTTTTTCCTCATTTACGAGGCACAGTCGCTAATCTTTAGAACAAGGTCTTCTAAGGATTTAATTTAATTAACGTAACTAATCATATCTAGTTGTTTCACAGGAATCCTCCAATCTAGCCTAACCCCATCTGGCCAACCACCCGACCACTATATTGGTGGGATTCCTTTATAAAGATTTGATTGTGTTTTTGCCCGGGTACCGAGGAAAAGAGTTCGGAGGCCCCCTAGCCGACGATTCATGCAAAAATTAAGGTAGGCATGCCACGTACACACCCAATATGAAATTGCCATTTATAATAGATTCGACTGGCTTTAAAACAATCCTTTTATAGAAATCATAATATTTCAGATCATCATTTTCCAAAATTCCGAGTCCATTGTATTATAAAATGTGTCCTCTGGACTCTCCGTTGAAGACCAGCTGGCCAACCAACGAGATCCAGTATCAAAATTTGGTTCCCAAAAATCTTTCCTTTTAGTCCATCCGAAATTTTCCTTGACGTACGCTTGGGTGTCCTAGTAACCGCGAGCCCGTGCATCGCCTGGTCAGAACCCTCTAGGATCCTCCTTAGGTGTCCTAGCACTTCACTTAGGGACCGCTTGGTCGGTCCTCGTCCATCGTACCGGAAGCGCACCATTTTAACCGTACCGAGGCTGGTCAAGACCTCGGCAGGCTTTGCCACCAGCGACGCCCCTTGATGACTCCCCGCCAGTTGTTCAAATGAACCTCCTCTTAGTAAAACATATGCCAAATGCTTCCTCCAGCATTCTGGCGTAAAACAGTCCTTTAAATGAAAAACAGAGGTTCCAATGCAAGTAAAATTCCCAGTTTGAGATTGGTTCACAAAACCCTTTTCTCCATAATTCTCAGTTTCATAATGAGGATCCTCGATCTCTCATGAGGGTAATCTACCCACATCATTTTGTCTCTCTGTCCAACTAGATTCTTGGTGAATTCAATCAAAGGAAGAACTAGTTTAGTTCCGGTAGTCTATTCTTTGTATTTAGGAATTGGAATTGGTCTCACGAAGTTTTTTCTTGATTCAGATCGAGAGATGGACAAGTAGGTTTACTGTCCGTCCCTCTCGCAGTCTAACCAAATTCATTCGGTTTAGTTCTAACAAGGATTCCTTCCAGATAAGCGTCTAATTTTGGATAAATATCAATTTAGTGATTTTACCAACTAAAATATCCAAAGATATTCTTTCTGCCACATAATTTCTCAACCTTAATTCATTAGGTAGAATTATGGTGGAAATTCATCTTTTGATACTAAGCTTTAATTCAAATCCATCTTTTCTCAAATATCATAAAAATTCTTCTTTTAACTAAATACCAATACCTATTTTTTTTGAATAAACTTAAAATCCCTCTTTTTCTCATTTAATGAGTGCAATCCAATTATCATGGGAACTCCTCTTTTACCCATAAATTATATCTATCTAAAATTCTCTTAAAAATTACATCAAATATCCATTAATTCCATTAAACTAGAAATTCTACTTTTCTCATTCAAATGATTGAATTCCAAAAATGGTGGGAATTCCTCTTTCATCATTTAAATTTATCTATGCAAAAAAGATAAATTTAACTAAATTTCCTCTTAAAAACTAAATAAAAATTTCCATTAATTCCTTTACACTAGAAATTTCATTTTTCTCATTTAAATGGTTGAATTCCAATTATGGTGAAAATTCCTCTTTCATAATTTAAATTTATCTATGCAAAAAGATAAATTTAACTAAGTTCTTCCTTAAAAATTAAATAAAAATCTCCATTAATTCCTTTACACTAGAAATTCCATTTTTCTCATTTAAATGGTTGAATTCCAATTATGGTGGGAATTCCTCTTTCATCATTTAAATTTATCTATGCAAAAAGATAATTTTAACTAAATTTTCTCTTAAAAATTAAATAAAAATCTCCATTAATTTCTTTACACTATAAGTTCTATTTTTCTCATTTAAATGGTTGAATTCCAATTATGGTGGGAATTCCTATTTCATCATTTAAATTTATCTATGCAAAAAGATAAATTTAACTAAAATCATTCTTTTATTTTTAAATAAAATATACATTATTTTAGTATTCTAATTTTTCTCTTACTTCATTGGAATACATGGATTTCCATTGTCATGGAAATTTCTCTTTTATCATAAAAATGAATTACTAGAAATTTCTCTTTTTTCTAATTAACTAATTATGCATAAACATAAAAATTAAATTTTCCATGGTTATGATGAGAATTATTCAATTAATCTAGGATGATTAATCCTAGAATATGGTAGGAAGTCCTCTTTTCATATTATGAATGAAAATGATTTATGTGTTAATTTTTCAAAAATTTTACCATAGCTTCGCTGCTGTTATTATTGATAATTTTTAATAATTTTGAAAGCATAAAGTTTTAATAATACAATATGATAGAATAACTATCATTAGGATCAATATCCAATTATGGACTTGATTCCTAAGTTTTTCATAAATTAAGTAGCATAAAAGCATTAAAAAGCCACTTCTTGGCCTCTAGTTTGACAAGCATAGAAATTACTTTTAGATTTGAGAATTGCTTCATAAGAAGCATCATTTGAATATAGAATAGGTCATAGGAATGACCATTCTTTGGGGGAGAGAGAGATATGCTTAAAAAAATATTTTAATTTAAGCATAAATGTAAAATTTATAAGATTTATCACTAAAATTCATTAGAGAGTTCCAATTGCATTAAAGGGCCATTCAATTGAATGCTTCTCAAGCTTGAGAGGGGTTGAGAAGTATGAAACATTTTGAGATTAAAAAAAAGACCATAAACCACACTTTACCTCTTAATTTGCTTGATTCTTTAGTCAATGGAGAGGCCCCCAACCAATCAATTGGTTTGGTATGTTGATGAAGACTCCAAGGAAGATTGAAGAGAGAGAGAAGCTCCAATCTCTTCAATTTGTAGAGAATTTTTAGAGGATAATAGAAAATAAGCTTAACTTAGAGTAATACCGGCATAGTTTAGTTCCTTCACATATGAGAATACAAAAGAATGAGGGTCTATTTATAGGTGAGGGAGGCCACTAACTGAGTCCAACTAAGTTATAGAATTTTCCAGCTTCAGTTTGGAATTTGGACAAGATTTGGACCAGTTTGGCTCCCTTTTTGATTTGGTTTGATCTAGGAGAGAGGAGAGATAAAAATATCCTATTATTTTTGAGTTTAAAACTCCTCCACACATGTGAAATAGGCGCCTCCTTATAGGGCCCCCTTTTCCTTACCAAGGTGTCAAAAATGAATGATTACTCCAAAATATCTCATTTTTTAAAGTAATATTTCATAATTTTTAACTAATAAATCTTGTACTCAGTCAACTCTTCATCTTATGTGGGCATTTACTCATTTTTGGGTATTTTCTTTTATTCATTGGATTTATCTCATCCCAACACTTGGATTAATCTTGTTGGTCTATAGGAACCTTAATTGGACCATAATCTAAAATTTTAAAAAAATCTTGACCTTAGGCTAAGGTCTTCTAAATAATTTTTAATTAATTCCAATTGCACCATGGAAAACTTATTTTGATTTTCTGATTCAGGGAAACATATTTTTGATATTTGTAGAATTTATATGTCCAAAAATATCTAAGTATTGATTTAGCACTCTCTAGAAATTTTTATCTCACTAGGCAAAACAAGGAAAAATAATATTTTCTTGTATTCAGAAACATAGAATGATTACAGGATAAAGAAGTAAAGGTTTAATCATTATTTAGGCTGAGGAGGAATCTTACATCCTCTCCCACTTGAAAAACGCGAGATGTCCTCATCTCGCAAAGTGGGGGTAATCCTTCGTTGTAAGATTCCTCCCTCCGGCATTTGAGGTGTGTAGGTGCAAGAATCTCCCCTTCTGATCATATAATATTCCCCTCTCTACAATAAAAGAGAGATCCTCTTTTACCCTGTTTTGGCCTAGAGAGAGAAAATATCTAGAGGGAGGTAATTCAAAATTGAGATATTTTTGGATATAAAAATCCTCCTAGTGTCTAAAATGGTTTTCCCTGAAACAGATATTCAAAAAGAAATTTCCAATGTGCAATTGGAATAAATTGAAATCAAGGTAAAAAGGACCTTAGCCTAAGGATCCAGATTTTTTGAAATTTTTGAATTAAGGTTCCTATGGACCAATTAGATTAATCCAAATGTAGGGAGGAGATAAATGGAAGAATAAAAGAAAATCCCCCAAAAATGAGTAAATGCTCACATAAGATGAAGAGTTGACTAAGGACAAGGTTATTAGTTAAAAAAGAAGAGATATTTACAAGGTTATTAGTTAAAAAAGAAGAGATATTTAGAAGAAATGATGCATTTTTGACACCTCAGTGTGGGGAATTCCCCTCATGAAGGAGGCACCTATTTCACATGTGTGGTTGAGTTTTGAACTCACAAATAATGAGATATTTTCATCTCTCCTCTCTCCTGCTTCAACTAGATCCAAAAAGTAAGCTAAACTAACCTAAAAATGGTCAAAAATTGACCAAACTGATCTGGAAAATTCTAGAATTAGTTTTCTTGGTTAGAGGCTCAATTTTTCCTATAAATGAAGCCTCCCCCTTTATAAATGGTTAATAGTGTTTTATGCACTGTTACTCTACTCCTCCCAGAGCCAAAAACAGTGAATTCATAATTCATTTGTTTTTGACCATTTCCTCTTCAAAAGAATTGGTGGCCACTCTTGTTGCAAAAACAAGAGTAGATCGCTCAAACCATCAAGCCAAAGGAAAGCTCACAAAACTCCTAGTAAGTTAGAAATTATACTTTTTCTTATTCTATTTTATGGTTTTCTGATTTTTGCTTTCTTTAAAATGAAAATGGATGTTATGCCTTGATGGAAAGGCTTTCTTTGCTTTCTTTATCCTAGATGTGTAATCAAATTGATGGAATTAAACTTTTCATATTTTATGGTTTTCTGATTTTTACTTTCTTTAAAATGAAAATGGATGTTATGCCTTGATGGAAAGGCTTTCCCCCTTCTCTTCATTATTGAATTCAACCTTTCTTTATCCTAGATGTGTAATCAAATTGATGGAATTAAACTGTTCATATTGTTTACTCTTAATAAAGTGAAAATTGATTAGATTAGAATGATTTAAATCTTGGATAATTTCTAGTAAATTTTAGAGTGAAAAAATTAAAAAATGGTCAGCCATACAAAGGAGGTTATGGCAAAATTTTCTTAAATTTGGTGAAATAAGTTTTATCTTTTTATTATTCAAAAAGAGTAATCCCTACCGCTTGTGTATTCTAAAAGTGTTATTTTTATTCTATGCATAAAAAAATACATATTAGAAATATTTTTATTATAAAAGTGTTATTTTCATTATAATTAATTTCTATGCATAGAAAGATGCATATTGAAAATATTTTGATTATAAAAGTGTTACTTTCATCAAAATTGATTTTTATGAATAAATAGATGCATAAAAGAATTTTTTTAATTATAAAAGTGTTACTTTCATCAAATTTGATTTTATGCATAAAAGAATTTTTTATTAATAAAAGCATTACTTTCATCAAATTTAGATTTTTTACATAGAAAGATGCATAAAAAAATTTATTTTTATTTCAAAAGAGTTATTCTCATCAATTTTGATTTTATGCATAGAAAGATGCATAACGAAATCTATTTTTATTTCAAAAGAGTTATTCTCATCAATTTTGATTTCATGCATAGAAAGATGCATAAAGAAATTTATTTTTATTTCAAAAGAGTTATTCTCATCAATTTTGATTTTATGCATAGAAAGATACATAAAGAAATTTATTTTTTATTTCAAAAGAGTTATCCTCATTAAAATTGAATTTATTCATAGAAAGATGCATAAAAGATTTATTTTTATTTTGAAAGTGTTATTCTCCTTAAAATTGAATTTATGCATAAATAGATGCATAAACGGATTTTTATAAAAGTGTTATTTTCCACTGAAGTTGTTCTTATGCATAAATAGATGCGTAAAGAATCTTTATATCATAAATAAGAGTTTTCTTACATTCTATAAATAGATGTGATATGAATCAGATAGATGAGAATGAATAGAGAATGGATGTGATGAGAATAGAAGTGATGAGAATGAGAGGTAAATAGATGTGATGAGAATGAGAAGTAAATAGATGTGATGATATGTGATGCGAATCAGATAGATGGGAATGAATGGATGGATGGATGTGATGAGAATAGAAGTGATGAGAATGAGAGGTAAATAGATGTGATGAGAATGTGAGGTAAATAGATGTGATGAGATGGGATGCGAATCAGATAGATGGGAAAGAATGGATGGATGGATGTGATGAGAATAGAAGTGATGAGAATGAGAATGAGAGGTAAATAGATGTGATGAGATGTGATGTGAATCAGATAAATGTGAATGAATAGATGAGATGTGATGTCATGTGAATCATGATGTAAATGAATGATATAGGGTGTGAATGAATGTGATAGCATGTGAATCAGGATGTAAACGAATGATATAGGATGTGAAAGAATGTGATAGCATGTGAATCAGGATGTAAATGAACGATACAGGATGTGAAAGAATGTGATAGCATGTGAATTTGGATGTGAATGAATGATAAGGGATGTGAATGGATATGATGTGATGTGAATCAGGATGTGAATGAACGATAAGGGACGTGAATGAATGTATTAGCATGTGAATCAGGATGTGAATGAATGAGATGTGATGTGAAATGGATGTGATAAGATGCGATGTAAACTGGATAGATGTTAATGTATGTGAAGTGATGAGATGTATGGGTAGATGCAAGTGGATGAGATCTGATGAGGATAAATGAGGAAATAAGTGATGAGATAGAAAAAGATGTGATTAGATGAGAATGGGAATACTTATGAAATGAGAATGGAAATAAGTGATGAGATAGAAAAAGATGTGATTAGATGAGAATGGGAATACTTATTATGAAATGAATTTGGATTGATGTGGGTTGATGTGTGGATAATGTGGATTGACGTGAATGGATGTATGGATGATGTGGGTTGATATGTGGATAATGTGGCTTGATGTGGATGGATGTATGGATGATGTGGATTGACGTGTGGATTGATGTGGATGGATGTATGGAAGATGTGGATGGATGTGTGGATAATGTGGATTGATGTGGATGGATGTATGGATGATGTGGATTGATGTGGATGATGTGGAGATGGATGTATGGATGATGTGGGTTGATGTGTGGATAATGTGGATTGATGTGAATGGATATATGGATGATGTGGATTGATGTGTAGATAATGTGGATTGATGTGGATGGCTGTATGGATGATGTGGATTGATGTGGATGATGTGGATTGATGTGGATGGATGTATGGATGATGTGGATTGATGTGTGGATGATGCGATTGGATGTGATTTGATGTGGGAATAATGTGATGTGATAGGGATCGATGAAGAAAAAAAATTTGTAGGAAGATGAGAAAAGATGGGGACTAATGTGAAAGGATGTGGAGTGATGAGAAAACAAGGAAATATTATTGGAACTGTATTTGTATGTGAAATCTGTTTTTAAATGACTATTTTATGTCAAGAATGCTGGGGAAGCATTTTGACCGTCTTGTGAATGAGGTCGTGGAGACCTATCTGTTAAAGTTGCAACTGCTCGGAGAGTCAACGGAGGACGTCTCGCGTAGCAAGGTCGGCCGAGGTCTTGACCAGCCTCGGTTTAATTTGAATGGTGAGCTTTTGGTACAGTGGATGAGGGACCAAGGAAGCAGCCTATGAGTGAAGCGCTAGGTTACATGCGAAGGATCCTAGAGGGTGCTGACCATACGGTGCTCAGGCTCTGGGTCACCGAAGATACCCACACGTACGTCGGGGAAGATATTGGAACAAGGAGTAAGAGTTGTTTTCTGAATTTGGGCATGGATCTGGTTGATTGACCTTGCTGGTCCTCAAAACGGATGAGTCCATGGATCTTTTATATGGATCTGTTGGTTGATCTTTCTGATCTTCAACGGAGACTCCATTTTTGTTAAAGTGAATACTTGCCGGTTACTACTATGATCTAGGAACTATCGAAAAGGCCCCTGTGGACAAGGGGTGAGCGTTCTGGTTGCCAATGATGCCATAGGTACACCGATGAAGGAATGTTTGGAAATAAGGATTCAACTGGATAATTAGAGGATTATGATCAGTGACACTATGGTTTCATTAAATGATTGTTTTAAAGACTGTTGAATCTATGAAAAAGGCAATTTCATATTGGGTGTGTAAGTGGTATAACTAGTTTTAAGTTTGCATGAATATCCGGCTAGGGGGCCTGGGAACTCTTTTCCCTGGTACCTGAGACAACCTAACCAAATTCTTAATTGGATCCCATAACTACAGTGGTTGGGCGGTTGGCTAACCCATGGGGTTAGGCTGCTGGACTAATGAATCCCTAAATTGAGACTCAATTGTGTTCTGGTTCGATAGATGAAGTAAATCCCAGACAAAAATTGTTCTATGGAAAAGAATCAACGGTTGTGCCTCTCAATGAGGAAAAAAGCGTTGGTCTCTACTATGATCCAAGTATAATCTTTTCCTTGATTTGACTATGGGACTTACGAGTTCGGTCAGATCAGTTCAATTAGTTAAGGCTTTTGACTATGTTAGAGAAAAGTTATCCTGGAGGAATCGCCCATACGGGCAAGGGAAGTTTTTTCGGGTTTGATTTTGGAAGAACCGATGGATTAGTCTCTTGTCCGGATATCCGTGGGCGAGGCTGTGAGTGTGGGACCCTGCCCTGCCCAAGAAGTGCTACTTCCGTTGCTAGCACCCCTCAATTCGTTGCACGGTGGAGATAGGGACCTCACAGCTGGTATCAGAGTGAATTGGCTAATGAGGATCAATCGAGAAGCCAAAAATGTCAAAAATTTATGAAGAAGCAGTAAAAGGTTGTAATTGTGTGATAAAATTCATACAAATTGATATTCAAACTGAAATTTGTAAATTGGTAATTGGGTCTTCAGATGGAAGTACCGTAATTGTATGGAATCCCTGACTTGCTTGCGGCCTAGACATGATGGTATTTACCTTATAGTTCCAAGGACCGTGACTACCCGTATATACCGAGGGTATAACTGTAGCTCTTTACTGGCAGTATATACGAGTAAATCTAAGACTTGAAATTATAAGCATTAATACTATCCAGATGATGAATTCGAATGTGGTTGATATGATTTTAAAGTCTGGTTGAGAACTGATGAGTTGATTTGGATTCTGATTGAAAAATGAAGATTCCTGAATTTTGGTTGAAATGTAATAAACTAAGCAAAACCACAATGAGGATGAATGGGACGAGTCCCTGTGTGATGATGTTCGTAGCTGGAATGACGTTAATGACTTCAGTAAATCACTATGAGATTAGTGGATTGTGCTGGCAGATTGCTGTTGTTAACACTTGACCCAGTGGATCAAGTTAAGGGATGTCAAATTAGAAATCTGTATAATTGAAAATTTCCATGAAGGACTGTTCAGATAGAAATTTCGATCTAATGGACCATTATTGTGATAAGGATTTGAATGTTACGATCTGAGTGAATTATTATATTATCTGATGATGAGTTTTATATAAGGGATCTTTATCCCAGGATTCTATTGGGCTCACCAGACTATAAGGAACCCCAGAATCAGTTGAATCTTAAAGAAAAGAGTTCTCCTCTAATTTTGCGAGATGAGGACATCTCGCATTTTTTAAGTGGGGAAGGATGTAAGATTCCTCCCTCTGGCTTTTGAGATGTGTAGGTGTAAGAACCTCCCCTTCTGATCTTATAATTATTCCCCTCTGAAATAAAAGAAAGATCCTGTTTTACCTTGTTTTGGCCTAGAGAGAGAAAATATCTAGAGGGAGGTAATTCAAAATTGAGATATCTTTGGATATAAAAATCCTCCTAGTGTCTAAAATGGTTTCCCCTGAAACAAATATTCAAAAAGAAATTTCCAATGTGCAATTGGAATAAATTGAAATCAGGGTAAAAAGGACCTTAGCCTAAGGGTCCAGATTTTCTGAAATTTTTGAATTAAGGTTCCTATGGACCAATTAGATTAATCCAAATATAGGGAGGAGATAAATGGAAGAATAAAAGAAAATCCCCCAAAAATGAGTAAATGCTCACATAAGATGAAGAGTTGACTAAGGACAAGGTTATTAGTTAAAAAAGAAGAGATATTTAGAAGAAATGATGCATTTTTGACACCTCAGTGTGGGGAATTCCCCTCATGAAGGAGGCACCTATTTCACATGTGTGGTTGAGTTTTGAACTCACAAATAATGAGATATTTTCATCTCCTCTCTCCTGCTTCAACTAGATCCAAAAAGTAAGCTAAATTGACCTAAAAATGGTCAAAAATTGACCAAACTGATCTGGAAAATTCTAGAATCATTTTGCTTGGTTAGAGGCTCAATTTTTCCTATAAATGAAGCCTCCCCCTTAAATGGTTAATAGTGTTTTATGCATTGTTACTCTACTCCTCCCCAGAGCCAAAAACAGTGAATTCATAATTCATTTGTTTTTTACCATTTCCTCTTCAAAAGAATTGGTGGCCACTCTTGTTGCAAACAAGAGTAGATCCCTCAAACCATCAAGCCAACAAAGGAAAGCTCACAAAACTCCTAGTTGAAAAGATGCAGGGAGGAAGAGAGCTTGAGCTCTTGCAAGTACACACACACACTCACAAAACCCTAATAGAGAACACACAAGGTGAGAGGCTGAAAATCTTCTTCTTCTCTACTCAACACTCAACACACTATATACAAGAATAAGAGTACTCATAATATGAAAGGTACTCAACCAATACATACACGGGTTCTCTATAGTGTGAACCCGACTAAATGAGCTGGCGCTATAACTATGCCAGTCTCTAGAATGGCTGTCACACAGCCTGTCATCCCACTGGCTGCATATCACCCAAGATCTCACCAACCATGCCAGTGGTGTAAGTGTGGGGCCTATCCCCCAGGCGGGTCATCAGTGTCCACGGCCTCACTAGACGAGCTCGATATCTCAACACTCCCCCTCGAGCTCAACTCCATCTCATGTACACCAAGCGAAGCCCTGAATCTGCGGAGCTTCTCTGTACCCAATGCTTTGGTGAAGATGTCAGCTACCTGATCCTCTATGCTGACATAAACAAGGTCAAGATCTCCTGCCAAGACCTTCTCTCTGACGAAATGGTAGTGAACCTCTATGTGCTTCGTACGAGCATGAAAGACTGGGTTCCTGGCCAACTGTATACTGCTAATGTTGTCACAGAAAATGACAACTTGTCTATCCACTGATAGACCTAAATCTGCAAGTAGCTTTCTCAACCAAGCTACCTCACATGCTGCCATAGCAGCTCCTCTGTACTCAGCCTTTGTACTGGATAGAGCAACCGTAGGCTGCTTCTTGCTGCTCCAAGTCACAGCAGCACTCCCCAAAGAAAACATGAATCCACTAGTAGATCTTTTATCTGAGATACTACCAGCCCAATCAGCATCTGTGTACCCATGTAACCATATCTCTGTCCCAGTCTCATAGAATAGTCCACAATGCAAGGTAGACCTCACATACCTCAGTATGCGTCTCACTGCATCCAAATGCGGTTTCTGTGGAACCTACATAAACTGACTCACCAACCCAACAGCATAGCTCAGATCTGGTCTGGTGATCGTCATGTAGATCAAACTTCCTACTATGCTCCTGTACATAGTAGGATCCTCCAAGATCTCTCCTGAATCTGCACTCAACTTGCCATTCTGATCCAATGGCACAGAAATAGGCTTACAGCCTGTCATACCATACTTGGATAACATGTCCAAGCCATACTGTCTCTGCAGTAATCCAATACCATGTGGTGACCTAATCACCTCAATGCCTAAGAAATATCTGAGCTCTCCTAGATCCTTCATCTCAAACTTCTGTCTAAGCAGGATCTTTACATCAAAGATCTCTGCATCATGGTCCCCCGTAATGATCAAGTCATCTACATAGATGACAACAAGCACAACCCCTCTATCACCATGTCTCACATACAGCGAGAAATCTGCATTGGCTATATGAAAGCCAATAGTGACAAGATATTCAGAAATCTTGTCAGACCATGCTCTTGGTGCTTGCTTTAAGCCATACAAGGCTTTCTTCAACCTGCAAACATGCTCAGGGTGACCCACATCCTCATAACCAGGTGGCTGCAACATATACACCTCTTCTTGCAAATCCCCATACAAGAATGCATTCTTTACATCCATCTGATGTAAAGACCATTGCTTTGACGCAGCCACCAGTGCTATCACAACTCTCATCGTTTTGCCATCTTGGCAACTGGGCTGAAAGTTTCCTCATAATCAATGCCATATGTCTGCGCATATCCTTTGGCTACCAATCTAGCCTTGTACCTGTTTATACTTCCATCACTGTTATACTTCCATATCCTTTGGCTACCAATCTAGCCTTGTACCTGTTTATACCTGTTTATACTTCCATCACTGTTATGTTTAACTTTGTACACCCACTTGCATCCAATGGCTTTCTTGCCTTCAGGCAATTACACTAAATCCCAGGTTTCATTTCCATATAGTGCATCTATCTCCTCATCCATAGCTTTCTCCCAACACATATTTCCAACAGCCTCATCAATGCATGTGGGCTCTATAACCTGCACAACCTTTGCCATATATGCATAGTGATGTGCCACATAACCATTATATGTAAATCTCTGCACAGGGTTCTTCACTCTCCCTGATCTTCGCACCTTTTCATTCATGGCTTCCATAGCCTTCTTTACACCAGGTGTTCTCATAGTTGGGATCCCAAGCTCCTCATCAAGGCTCATATCTGAGCCACTAGACTCTCCATCAACATGAGAATGCCCTGCAGAAATGTCAGGCATACCTAGGGGCTCAACCACTTTCTCTTTTCCTTTACGTGATGTACTAATCACATTTGCAGGACTGGTATTATGACATAGCCTGCCACTCCATGGTCTATCAACAGACCCACTAGATGAGGACTCTCCTGGTCCACTCAAAGACTGTGATTGCTGACCTGCATTCTGTGCAACCACACTTCCACTCACATCAGCCCCGACAGCTTCTTTTTCAGCAGCATACCAGGTGCTCATCTCATCAAAGACAACATCCCTGCTTACCCTCAACTCACGTGTAGTAGGGTTATAACACCTGTATCCCTTTTGCTCAAGGGAATATCCAATAAACACACATTTTTCAGCTTTCGGATCCAGCTTAGTTCTCAGCTCATATGGCACATGCACATATGCAATGCATCCAAAGACTTTCAGATGAGACAAATCTGGTTTTCTGCCAGTAAAGCTCTCCTCTGGAGTTACATCATGTATGGTTGCAGTTGGAGTCCTGTTCATGATGTATACTGCTGTAGAAACAGCCTCAGTCCAATAGCAATGCGGCATATTCTTCTCTTCCATCAATGCTCGCGCAATCTCAGCAATGTGCCTGTTTTTCCGCTCAGCAACTCCATTTTGCTGTGGAGTGTATCTGCATGTGAACTGTCTCCGAATACCATTCTTCTTCAAAAATTTAGAGAACTTATTGGAGAAGTACTCTCCCCCTCCATCTGACCTTAGGCACTTTACATATTTCCCTGTTTGCTTTTCAACCAAAACTCTGAAATTTTGAAAGTGAGTGAACACCTCACTCTTCTCCTTCATGAAATATATCCACACTTTCCTTGTGTGGTCATCAATGAAAGTCACATAATACCTGCAGCCTCCCATAGATATGGTCTTCGTAGGACCCCATACATCTGAATGCACAACATTTAGTGCATTTCTGCTCACATATCTGTTACGTGGAAACACATGCTTTGTTTGCTTCCCAAATTGGTATGCTTCACATATTTTCTGCATACCTTCCACTTTAAATTTTGGCAGCCCTGTCACAATTCCTTTTGTCTGCATAGACTTCAATCTCTGCACATTTACATATCCAATCCTTTTATGCCAAATGTCTGTGTCTGCAACAATTCCTGAACCATTTGCAAACATCGCAGCACTCATTTCAGGCATGTCTACATTCAACGTAAACATTCTGCCCACTCTGTTGCCTTTTGCAACCAACCTGCACTTGTCTTTGAAATCTTCAACATAACACCCATCAGGGTTAAACCGAACCTGCAAACCCTGTTCAATCATCTGGCCAACTGAAACTAGATTCTTTGTTATGTTTGGTACATGAAGTACATCTGCAAGGTACTTCACTTTGCCATCCTGCATAGACAATGGCACATCTCCAACATGGGCAATTGGATGAGCAGTGTCATCCCCTGTTTCCACAAAACCTGGTCTTTTCGGGTTTTTCATCTCCTTGAACCACTCCCCATGACTCGTCATGTGGTTTGAAGCGCCTGAATCCACATACCATACATTATCTTTTTGTGCTGCATCAACATTTTTAGACATGGCATTCACGACATGCTGCATAACAAACAACCTTTCATTATCCTCATTATTTCTGCTTGAGGATGCATAGTTGTTTTGCTGCACTTTCCCATTTTGCATGTCAGCCTGCTTCTTATAACATTCTGACTGCACATGTCCAGGCTTACCACAATAATAGCATTCATGTGCATCATTATATTGCCTTTGCCAATTTCCACGGCCTCTTTGACTCCCCTTGCCTCTGAATTCGCCTCTTCCACCTGCATGTTGTTGTTGTTGTTGTTGATTCTGGGACTGTTGTTGTTGCTACTGCTGTTGGCCATAATTCTGATTACCTGTTCGGCCACCTCCTTGACCGCGTCCACGGCCTCCTCTACCTCGTCCTCTTCCTGAACTCGTGTAGAAGGCCTGTTGCTCTGAACTATTTTTGCTTTGTGAAGACTGTTGGTCTTCACCCAAGCTCTTCTCTTCGATAATCAACATAGACACCAAATCTGTAAAGTTGGGAATGTTTTCCCGAGTCTGAATGGACGTCTTGAACGCCTTGTATTGTGGCCCGAGACCACGTAGACAGACTTCCACCTTGTCATCATCATCTACTGACACACCAATAGATGCAAGGGATTCCACAATGTCATTCACAGACATGCTCTTTTTCTCCACAGTATGAAGTTCATTCTTCAACTGTATCTTGCGTGCCTTGGTATCTGTTTCATAAAGCTTTACCAAGGTGTCCCACGCCTCCTTGGGGGACTTGGCATCCTGAATGTGCCCAATCATGGTGTCCTGTATACTAATGGATAGCCAATACATAACCTTCCTGGCTCCTTGGTTCCAGTCTTTAAACTCTTTCACATCTGCACAGCAGTCGATTTATATCCGGTATCTCCGGTGCCTCTTCATGCTCACCTTCTATGTAGTCCCAATAGCCTTTTCCCATCAGGAAATTCGTCAACCTGAACCTCCAAGCATGGAAGTTATTCTTATCAAGCTTCTCAGCCACAATCTGGGTTATCCCATCATTTGACATCTTGCCAAACACACAATTTTACCAGAAACTGCACTCTGGTTTTTCTGCACAAACTGCTGTATTTTTTGCACAGCGGTACTGTAGTACTCTCAAATGTCACAACCAGTGACTTCAATGTGCATACATACACCCAATGGCAACTGTAGACCTCTTTGCAGCACCCACAGTGTCTGCACAGTCAATCTGCCTTCCTGCAGTTCTTAAAACAGAGTTCTGCAGAGAATCGATGACTTACCCGCAGTGCTCGAAATCGCCTGCTTTCTGAAAAACGGAGGTCCAGACACGCCCGGAACGCATTTTCGGCCCAGAAAATATTGTCCGATAGGACGGAATAGTTGCCCTATAGCTTTACTCCCGCTAAGAAAGCTCCTCAATCAGAGATCGTTTGTCGGTGCCTCCCGTAGAGCTCCCCACAAGGGTGTAGTCACCAACACAAATAGGGAAGAGAAGTTGAAGCTCTTACCCTCGTACCGCTTCCTGTGGTTCTCTTGCTTGCAGCTCAGCCCTTAGCATGAACCAGGCTCTGATACCATGAAACGATGCAGGGGGGAAGAGAGCTTGAGCTCTTGCAAGTACACATACACACTCACAAAACCCTAATAGAGAACACACAAGGTGAGAGGCTGAAATCTTCTTCTTCTCTACTCAACACTCAACACACCATATACAAGAATAAGAGTACTCATAATATGAAAGGTACTCAACCAATACATACACGGGTTCTCTATAGTGTGAACCCGACTAAATGAGCTGGCGCTATAACTATGCCAGTCTCTAGAATGGCTGTCACACAGCCTGTCATCCCACTGGCCGCATATCACCCAAGATCTCACCAACCATGCCAGTGGTGTAAGTGTGGGGCCTATCCCCCAGGCGGGTCATCAGTGTCCATCGCCTCACTAGACGAGCTCGATATCTCAACACTAGTAAGTTAGAAATTATACTTTTTCTTATTCTATTTTATGGTTCTCTGATTTTTGCTTTCTTTAAAATGAAAATGGATGTTATGCCTTGCTGGAAAGGCTTTCCCCCTTCTCTTCATTATTGAATTCAGCCTTTCTTTATTCTAGATGTGTAATCAAATTGATGGAATTAAACTTTTCATATTGTTTACTCCTCTTAATAAAGTGAAAATTGATTAGATTAGAATGATTTAAATCATCTTGGATAATTTCTAGTAAATTTTAGAGTGAAATTTTTGAAAAAGGTCAGCCATACAAAGGAGGTTATGGCAAAATTTTCTTAAATTTGGTGAAATAAGTTTTATCTTTTTATTATTCAAAAAGAGTTATTTTTATTCTATGCATAAAAAAATGAATATTCAAAATATTTTTATTATAAAAGTGTTATTTTCATTAGAATTAATTTCTACACATAGAAAGATGCATATTGGGAATATTTTGATTGTAAAAGTGTTACTTTCATCAAAATTTATTTTTATGCATAAATAGATGCATAAAAGAAATTTTTTAATTATAAAAGTGTTACTTTCATTAAATTGAATTTATGCATAAATAGATGCATAAAAGCAATTTTTTTATTATAAAAGCGTTACTTTCATCAAATTTCGATTTTATGCATAGAAAGATGCATAAAGAAATTTATTTTAATTTCAAAAGAGTTATTCTCATCAATTTTGATTTTATGCATAGAAAGATACATAAAGAAATTTATTTTTATTTCAAAAGAGTTATTCTCATCAATTTTGATTTTATGCATCTAGAAAGATGCATAAAGAAATTTATTTTTATTTCAAAAGAGTTATTCTCATCAATTTTGATTTTATGCATAGAAAGATGCATAAAGAAATTTATTTTTTATTTCAAAAGAGTTATTCTTATTAAAATTGAATTTATGCATAGAAAGATGCATAAAAGATTTATTTTTTTTCGAAAGTGTTCTTCTCCTTAAAATTGAATTTATGCATAAATAGATGCATAAACAGATTTTTATAAGTGTTATTTCCTACTGAAGTTGTTCTTATGCATAAATAGATGCGTAAAGAATCTTGATATCAAAAATAAGAATTCTCTTACATTCTATAAATAGATGTGATAAGATGTGATATGAATCAGATAGATGAGAATGAATAGAGAATGGATGTGATGAGAATAGAAGTGATGAGAATGAGAGGTGAATAGATGTGATGATATGTGATGCGAATCAGATAGATGGGAATGAATGGATGGATGGATGGATGTGATGCGAATCAGATAGATGGAAATGAATGGATGGATGTGATGAGAATAGAAGTGATGAGAATGAGAGGTAAATAGATGTGATGAGAATGAGAGGTAAATAGATGTGATGAATAGGGATGCGAATTCGATAGATGGGAAAGAATGGATGGATGGATGTGACGAGAATAGAAGTGATGAGAATGAGAATGAGAGGTAAATAGATGTGATGAGATGTGATGTGAATCAGATAAATGTGAATGAATAGATGGGATGTGATGTCATATGAATCAGGATGTAAATGAATGATATAGGATGTGAATGAATGTGATAGCATGTGAATCAGGATGTAAACGAATGATATAGGATGTGAATGAATGTGATAGCATGTGAATCAAGATGTAAACGAATGATATAGGATGTGAATGAATGTGATAGCATGTGAATCGGGATGTGAATGAATGATAAGGGATGTGAATGGATGTGATGTGATGTGAATCAGGATGTGAATGAATGATAAGAGACGTGAATAAATGTGTTAGCGTGTGAATCAGGATGTGAATGAATGAGATGTGATGTGTAATGGATGTGATAAGATGCGATGTAAACTGGATAGATGTTAATGTATGTGAAGTGATGAGATGTATGGGTAGATGCGAGTGGATGGATCTGATGAGGATAAATGAGGAAATAAGTGGACGAGATAGAAAAAGATGTGACTAGATGAGAATGGGAATACTTATGAAATGAATCTGGATTGATGTGGGTTGATGTGTGGATAATGTTTGATGTGAATGGATGTATGGATGATGTGGGTTGATATGTGGATAATGTGGATTGATGTGGATGGATGTATGGATGACGTGGATTGATGTGGATCGATGTATGAAAGACGTGGATGGATGTATGGATAATGTGGATTGATATGGATGGATGTATGGATGATGTGGATAGATGTATGGATGATGTGGGTTGATGTGTGGATAATGTGGATTGATGTGAATGGATGTATGGATGATGTGGATTGATGTGTAGATAATGTGGATTGATGTGGATGGATGTATGGATGATGTGGATTGATGTGGATGATGTGGATGGATGTATGGATGATGTGGATTGATGTGTGGATGATGCGATTGGATGTGATTTGATGTGATGTGATAGGGATCGATGAAGAAAAAAAAATTGTGGGAAGATGAGAAAAGATGGGGACTAATGTGAAAGGATGTGGAGTGATGAGAAAACATGGAAATATTGTTGGAACTGTATTTGTATGTAAAATCTGTTTTTAAATGACTGTTTTATGTCAAGAATGCTGGGGAAGCATTTTGACCATCTTGTGAATGAGGTCGTGGAGACCTATCTGTTAAAGTTACAACTGCTGAGACGGAGAGTCAACGGAGGACGTCTTGCATAGCAAGGTTGACCGAGGTCTTGACCAGCCTCGGTTTGATTTAAATGGTGAGCTTTCGATACAGCGGATGAGGGACCAAGGAAGCGGCCTATGAGTGAAGCGCTAGGTGACCTGCGAAGGATCATAGAGGGTGCTGACCATACGGTGCTCGGGCTCTGGGTCACCGAAGATACCCACACGTACGTCGAGGAAGATATTGGAACAAGGAGTAAGAGTTGTTTTCTGAATTTGGGCATGGATCTGGTTGATTGACCTTGCTGGTCCTCAACGGATGAGTGCATGGCTCTTTTATATGGATATGTTGGTTGATCTTGCTGATCTTCAACAGAGACTCCATTTTTGTTAAAGTGAATACTTGCCGGTTACTACTATGAGCTAGGAACTATCGAAAAGGCCCCTGAGTGGACAGGGGGTGGGCGTTCTGGTTGCCAATGATGCCATAGGTACACCGATGAAGGAATGTTTGGAAATAAGGATTCAACTAGATAATTAGAGGATTATGATCAGTGACACTATGGTTTCATTAAATGATTGTTTTAAAGACTGTTGAATCTGTGAAAAAGGCAATTTCATATTGGGTGTGTAAGTGGTGTGACTAGTTTTAAGTTTGCATGAATATTTGGCTAGGGGGCCTGGGAACTCTTTTCCCTGGTACCCGGGACAACCTAACCAAATTCTTAATTGGATCCCATCACTACAGTGGTTGGGCAGTTGGCTAACCCATGGGACTCGATGGGGTTAGGCTGGACTGATGGATCCCGAAATTGAGACTCAATTCTGTTCTGGTTCGATAGATGAAGTAAATCCCGAACAAAAATTGTTCTATGGAAAAGAATCAACGGTTGTGCCTCTCAATGAGGAAAAAAGCGTTGGTCTCTATGATCCAAGTACAATCTTTTCCCTGATCTGTCTATGGGACTTACGGGTTTGGTCAGATCAGTTCAGTTACTTAAGGCTTTTGACTACGTTAGAGAAAAGTTATGCTGGAGGAATCACCCGTGCTTTCCACGCAAGGGAAGTTTTTCCGGGTTCGATTTTGGAAGAACCGATGGATTCATCTCTTGTGTCCGGATATCCGTTGGCGAGGCCCCGAGTGTGGGACCCTGCCCTATGCAAGAAGTGCTACTTTTGCTGCTAGCACCCCTGAATTCGTTGCGCGGTGGGGATAGGGACCTCACATTCGCCAACTCTTCTTTTTTCTCCTAGGTGGCGTCTTCTAGAGGGAAGAACTTCCACTTTACTAAGAATTCTCTAAGGACTCTGCTCCTGAGAATCTTCTTTGGAACGTCAAAGATTTCCTCTGGTTTGAGTACCATCTCGCCTTGAGTCGAAGAGATTAATTGTTCATTCTCATCAAGCATGTTACTCAGGCTGGGTACATATTTCTTAAGTAAACTGACATGGAATACATCACGTACCTTGAGATGGGGAGGCAAAAGAAGTTTGTAGGCTAGATTTCCCACTTTCTTTATGACAGCATATGACCCACAGTATCTGGGAGAGAGCTTCTTGTACTTCCCTAAGGATAAGGAACTTCTTTTTGGTCATACTCGAATGAAGACCATATCTGATTCTTCAAACTCTCTCTCTGACCTCTTTTTATCAGCATATTGTTTTTGCTTGTCTTGGACTGCCTTTATATCTTTACGGATCGATTGCATCTTCTGGTCCATGTCATCTAGCATTTGTCTGGATATTTTGACTCTGATCAATGGGTAAGACCAAGTCAACGGTGTAAGGCAATCTTGTCCATACAAAGCTTTGAAAGGACTCATCCCAATGCTTTGATGATAAGAAGCATTATAAGCAAATTCGACCAGATGCAAATGGCTTAACCACTTCTTGGGCTCCTTGCCACAGCATGACCAAAGGATATCTTCAATTACCTGGTTCACTCTTTCAGCCTGGCCATCTGTTTGGGGGTGATAGGCTGTGCTGAGATCTAAGAAAGTTCCTACTACCTCAAAGAATGCAGTCCATAATTTCGATGTGAATTTGGGATCTCTGTCATTTACTATCCTCCTGGGTAAACCATGTAATTTGAAGATATCCTTAAGGAAAACTCTGGCAACATCCACTTCAAAGTATGTTTCTTTCACTGGAATCAAGTGGGCAACTTTGGTTAGCCTGTCAACTACCACAAAAATGAAGTTGTAAACCTGATTGCATTGAAGGTAATCCAGTGACAAAGTCCATACTCATACATTCTCACTTCATCTATGGAATGTCTAGAGGCTGCAATTTCCCTGGCATCTTGACTCTCTTTGCCTTGACTCTTTGACACATTAAGCATTTTCGCACATGATCAAGTGCATCCTTTTTGAGTCCTGTCCAGAAGAAGCTTTTTTTAATAGACATATAGGTTTTCATAAACCCGGGATGTCTAGCTATTAGGCTATCATGGGCTTCTCTCAGAATTCTTCCCTTTATTCCCTCATCATTGGGAATACATAGCCGATTATTATAATACATGCATCCTTCATCCAATTTGCAATTTGTACCCAAGAACTCGACTCATTTCCTGAGGAGTCTTGCTTTCCTGCATCAGAAGGGTAGCAATAGGGGCAAAGAATTTGTCCTGCATGATTTTCTCCTTTGCTTCACTGATTAATGGATTTTACACCACTGTAATTGCAAGTAAGGAGGCTTTTTTGCTGAGCGCATCTGTAACCACATTTTCTTTCCCCGACCGATACTAAATTTCCAAATCAAATTCTTGCAGGGTCTGCATCCATCTCCTTTGACGCCTGTTGAGATCCCTTTGGGTGAAGATCCACTTCAGACTTTGATGATCTGTCATCAAGGTGAACCTTTGTCCCAAAAGATAATGTCTCCACAACTTCAGAGCATAAACTACTGAGAATAACTCCAAGTCATGGACGACATAATTCCTCTCATGTGTTCTGAGTTTTCTGGATTCGTAGGCCACTGCATGACCTTATTGCATGAGAGCACCACCTAAGGCAAATCCACTGGCATCACTAACTACCTCAAAGGGTTTGGTAAAATCTAGCAATTTAAGGACAGGGTTTGTTACTAAAGCTGTCTTCAGCTTGTCAAAGGCACTCTGACACATTGCAGTCCACTGAAAGAGTGTACTCTTCTTGAGAAGGTTAGTTAAAGGGGATGCTATCTGAGCATACCTAGGTATAAAAATCCTATACCATCCAGTTAACCCTAGGAGTCCTCTAACTTCCTTTACTATCTTGGGTTCTGGCCATTCTACTACTGCTTGGATCTTTGCGGGGTCAAGAGAAATCCCATCCTTTGACACTATGAATCCCAAAAGTATTCCACCTGGTCAACAGAGAAAGAACACTTGCAAAGAGTTGGTGTTTCCTTAGGATTTCCAAGACCTTGCGTACATGATCTTCATAATCTGCAGCATTCTTTGAGTATACCAAGATATCATCAAAGAAGACAAGAACAAAATCATCCACATATTCTCTGAGAATATCCTGCATAAGACGATGAAACATCGCCGGGGCATTAGTCAATCCAAACGGCATGACTGTGAACTCATAATGCCCATAGCGAGTATTGAATGCTGTCTTTGGGATGTCCTGCTCTTTGATTCTGATCTGGTAGTACCCGGATTCGGGATCTATCTTTGTGAACATTTGGGTCCCACTTAACTGATCTAGAAGTTCATCAATCCTAGGAATAGGATACTTATTTTTAATTGTTAATTGATTCAATCCTCTATAGTCAATACAGAGTCTTAGCATTCCATCTTTCTTCTTTTGAAAGAGAACGGGTGCACCCCAAGGTGAGACACTAGGTCTGACAAATCCCTTCTCTAATAGTTGTTAATTGATTCAATCCTCTGTAGTCAATACAGAGTCTTAGCGTTCCATCTTTCTTCTTTTGAAAGAGAACGGGCGCACCCCAAGGTGAGACACTAGGTCTGACAAATCCCTTCTCTAACAGTTGTCTTAACTGCTCCTTAAGTTTTATGGCTTCAGGGACTGGCATTTTGTATGCACGCTGGGCTACTGGCTGAGCTCGAGGGGTTAATTCGATCTCATGATCTACTTCACAAGACGAAGGCATCTCAGTCAGCTCTTCAAGAAACACATCTGCATACTCACTTAACCACTCTAGTTCTTTAGCCTTGCATTTTATGTGGATTCATTTTAACGACATACACAGCTTGCCTCTTTCTGAGTCCTTTTAATAATTTGGAAGCCTTGACTAATTGCAGCACCACTGGGGATCCGAAAATTCCAATTCCTTGAACTTTATTCCCGTGAAGGTCTAGGAAAGAGATGGTTCCTTTGTGATAATGAATGTCAGCCTGATTCTTTTGGAGCCAATCCATTCCAAGGATTCCATCATAGATTCCCAAGGGTAAGACTCTGAACTGGCACTTTGTTACGTTCCCATCTAGACTAAACTGAATAAGATCAGTTTCAAGGTGTGTGAAAAGAATCTTTCCACTCGCCAATTCCACTTGTATAGGTTTCCTCGATTTTTTATTTAGGACAAATTTACGCAGACATCTTGGGGAAATAAAAGAATTAGTTCTGCCTGAATCAATCAAAATCTTGAATTGCTTACCCTGGTACTCTGTTGGAGTCTGGAGTACTGAGAATTGACGGTTATTCCCTTGATGCTCTATTGCTGCATAGATTTGTCCTTTCTCTTCCTCCACTTCTTCAGCAATAGTGACAGCTCTGGCTGCTATAGTCTGAGGCAGAACTCTCTCTCTTTTGGTTATTCCAATTCTGGGAGGGAGTTCGGAGACTGCTTTGCATGGAGGCTGCAGGCTGAGCTGGCACTCTTCTGGGGTTACCCTGATTTTGGCGCAAGGGACCCTAATTGGACTGATACGAAGGAGTCTGTCTTTGAATTCTGGGACCCTCGCTTCCTTGGCCCACAGAAGGAGAGGGGCAATCCTTGAGCTGGTGCCCAAATCCCTGACATCCGAAGCATTTGTTCTCGCTTCGAAGCTCTTCCCTTTGCATTCTTGAGAGAGCCGAAGTTCCTAAGAATGAGGGAAAGGTCTTCCTTCATTCCTGAAGATTCCCATCTCCACATTTTGGTTGGGACCTTGGTGTCTCTTTGGAGGCAGAAGGTTGGAAGAACTCCCCAGTGTCTGACATCTTTTGAAGGATGAGGGAGCTGGCCTTGGTGGGACTTTCACGATGAAATCGTTGGCAAAGTCCTTCGCCATTCTGACAGCTTCGGCCATGGATACTGGCTTGTCACTTTTGACCAGTGTGTCTAAGGGTTCGTTCATCCCCCGAATGAACTTGGCCATGAGTTTCTCTTCATCTAGAGGTGGTGATTATTTGAGTAGAAGAGCGAATGCCTGGTGATATTCTTCGATGGTTTTGCTCCCCTGTTTTAGTTCTAAAAATTCATTCATTTTGGTTTCTAAAAACCCGGGGGACAAAATCTCTTCCTCAAATAGGTTTTAAGGTCATTCCAGGACTGAGTATTTCTATCTAGATGGTTGGTGTCACAATGGTTCCTCCATGCCACCTTGGTTGTTTCCACAATTTTTAGCCTGGCAAGAGCCATTTTGCTTCTCTCATTATAGCATGTGATGTCAAAATATTCTTCCATAGCTTCCACCCATTTCTTCACAGCCTCACCTAGGTTCTCCCCTTCTCCTTTGAAGGGTCCTGGCTGAGTTCTATGAAGAGCCTTATGGACGTCGGGGTCAAGCTCTTCATCTTCAGAGAGAGGGTCTGGTTGATGGCCACGGTTTCCTCGTCTCATGATTCTGCCAAAAATAATACATTATTAAATTTTTATTTTGATATCGTCCACGAGATCCTAAGACTTAAGAGGTTCGAAAAACATTTTCTTAAACAAGATAAATGATCTTATTGGAGATCTATGACATATGTCCGGATTTTTCTTTATCAGTTTGTCCATAAACAATCACTTACACAACAGGGAATTTTTCTCCTAGAAAACATTTCTTTATTTATATAAAAGTTGCAATATGTACATAGATCAGCTCGCGGCTCCAGATATCAAAATCTCTTGGGAGATGCATAAGACGGCGGTACTCGAGCCATGTCATGATACAAACGTTCCCTTACTGCCAAGGGAGCTACTATCTTCTCCTTATTAGGAATAAAGAGACTAAGGAGTCTGTAGATTTGGCATGAAAGTCTGAAATTCCAAGGCATTGAATGATATAAAATAACGCCATGTATCACCTTCAGCTTCATCAAAATCATTGTCAATGAGAGATTCTGCCTCAGCATTGCACGCTGGTTGCAAGAGGCGTGGACATACTGCCCTACAAACCACTTGTGCTGTCGTCTCTCTGCTAGGTTTAGGAAAATATAGATCCTCGAAATGGCGTGCACGTCTTGCTGGGCTCGTTCGAGTTGTAGCGGAAGAGATGAGATGCTCGAAGGTGAATGCAGTCATGTCTTGTGACTGGGTGAGGTCGGGAACACCAGATAAGTATGGAACTTCCATCTATAAAAATAATTTCTTTGATTAAAAATTCTTCATTAATGAAGCTTACGGAATGAAAATACAATATGAAAATGCTTTTACGGGGTTTTTTCTATCAATTTCTGATAAGAATTTGTTTGTCCTTATCTATACAGGATTAAGGGAGAGTGGCCCTCCCTCCACGTGGGCAAAGGAGGGGGGCCTATTTCAAAATACTGCCTCCTCCTTGCAAGCGTGACGTTCACGCTTGCATTTGAAAATAGCCAGTCACGTCACGCTTGGATTTGAAAATTTGAAAATAGCCGGGTCCAATCAATTCGGGTCGCCTGCTGTTCCACGCCTGCTGTTCGCCTCGACCTCCACACGGTGCAGGTACGTTTCTAAGGTTCCCTCCACGTGCATTGTCTGCTTTTACTTCGTGTCCATTGTCTGCTTTTACTGCAAGACGTCTTTCATGTCGGGACTGCGATACAGAGAAACGTGGTGGTGTTAGTGAGGATGGAGAGGTCACATGCAGTTCTGTGTAAGGCCATCGACAAGTATAGCCATTCATATGAGGGAAGGCAAAAATACAAAGATGAGAGGGACTGATAAAAAAACAAGATGACCTGCATCTGCACGAATTTGTGTCAGCTTTTCTGCTCGCCATTCTGGATCCCACCATCTCTGTCGGCCACCTCCTCTCCCTCCTTCACCACCTCGGCCGCCTCCTCTCCCGCCACCGCCTCTGCCTCTTCCACCCTGTCGGTTTGGACCTCCCCCTCCTCCTCGCATGGCCATGCACCACTGAAACAGGGGATGGAACCGGAGGAGCAAAGGGACACCAAGATCTACCAAGCACAACTATGTTGAGCTGCATGGGTAAAAGGACAATTGCGTCAAAAATCTGCAACCCGCAGCAACAACTATGCAATCTGCAAGTGAGAGCAAGCCACAGTTAGGTCAAAATACGCAAGAGGATTCCTCATAGCGTCAAAAACGCCCTAGAATATACATGCAACACAAAGAGAGAGAAAAGAGAGCAAACACTGGCATGTTGGCGCCGTGTTTGCTCTACCTGGACCCCATCGATGATACGCCTGTCGCCCACGTCATAAGGGTGTCGTAAGGGTGCAGCGTCGGGTTGCAACACATGTCCATAGCCCGCATTTGGGCGAGTTCTTCATGGCGTTGATGAGATGGAAGACGGAGCCGCCCACAGCCCCCATGGCCTGTTCCAACAACAAAAACAACTCCTCTGTTTGCATGCAACAACAGCTCCTCTGTGTTGCATGCAAACAGATTGTGAAGGTGGTGATTGTGAAGGTGCTTACATGAGAGTGGGGAGGCACGAAGGGCAGGTAGGGAGGCAGGGAGGGGCGCTGCTATGGAGGAGAGAAGAGAAAAAGGTTGAAAGAGACATTCTCTATGAGGACTTGGTCTTTGAGTGAGTCCACAGAGCTGTGAAATGCTGAGAGCTAGCTTTCTGGACTGACTCAAAGACCAAGTCCTAAAAGACAAAACACAAAAACCAGAAACACAAGCCGCCTCCAAGGCTGGACGTAGAGACGGCAGAGAGAGAGAGAGAGAGAGAGAGAGAGAGAGAGAGAGAGAGAGAGAGAGAGAGAGAGAGAGAGAGAGAGAGAGAGAGAGAGAGAGAGAGAGAGAGAGAGGGAGGGAGGGAGGGAGGGAGGGAGATGATGCATGCATGTCCACCACGGCGCCCAGAAACAGTGAGAAGCTCTCTGCAAACCGACTCCAAGCCTGCAGCCAGCCTGGACGTAGATGCCACCAACGCGCCCAGAAACACTGAGAAGCTGCAAGCCGCCTCCAAGCCTCGACGTAGCCCAGAAACGCTGAGAAGCTCTCTGCGTTTACGTGCAAGAAGCCGACTCCAAGCCTCTGTGCAAGAAGCCAACTCCAAGCCTCTGCGTAAAGGCGAAAGAGAGAGTGAGAGGGAGGGAAAGGGAGGGAGGTAGGCAGGGAGATGATGCATGCATGGCATGTTTCTCCACGTGGCATAGAGGCGGTAGAGAGAGAGAGAGAGAGAGAGAGAGAGAGAGGGGGAGATGATGCATGCATGCGTTGACGTGGTAGAGAGAGAGAGAGTAAAATGATTTAAAATAAAAAGTGATTTATCTCTCTCTCTCTCTCTCTACGTCAATCCCCAGTTCCCCACGCGTTCACGTGGTAGAGAGAGAGAGAGAGAGAGAGAGTAAAAAGTGATTTATCTCTCTCTCTCTCTCTCCACGTCAATCCCCACGCATTCACGTGGTAGAGAGAGAGAGAGAGAGAAAAATGATTTAAAATAAAAAGTGCTTTATCTCTCTCTCTCTCACTTTTTATTTAAATATTAAAATTATATATTTTCTTCAGCATTATTTTTCATTTATAAGTGAATAGTCTATTACATATTTTTTATATTCTAGATTACATTTTTGAAGTGAATAGTCTATTGAATATTTTTCCTCTTTGTAGAGTAAGAATGTAAAACTTGAAAATGAATATTTAAATATTAAAATTATATATTTTCTTGAGCATAAATTTTCATTTGGAAGGCCCTCCCTCCACGTGTTTTGTTATACACACACACACACACACACACACACACACACACACACACACACACACACACATAGAGAGAGAGAGAGAGAGAGGGAGAGGGAGAAAGTGTAGAATAATTTGGGTTTTTTAATTAAAAAATGATTGAGAAAAAGTGGTTGCATTTTTGCTAGCCTTCAAATTTTTAAAAATTTTGGTTATTCTATGTATGCCAGGCACCTCAGTTTGCTAGCTTTGAGCTCCACGTGGTCGTGCCTTCGCGTCCTCGAGCTCCTCGACCGCCTTTGTAGAGTAAGAATGTAAAACTTAAAAATGGATATTTAAATATTAAAATTATATATTTTCTTAAGCATGATTTTTCATTTATAAGTGAATAGTCTATTAAATATTTTTAATATTCTAGATTACATTTTTGAAGTGAATAGTCTATTAAATATTTTTCCTCTTTGTAGAGTAAGAATGTAAAACTTAAAAATGGATATTTAAATATTAAAATTATATATTTTCTTAAGCATAAATTTTCATTTAGAAGCTTAAGGGAGACTGGCCCTCCCTCCACGTGTTTTGTTACACACACACACACACACACACACACATATATATATATATATATATATATATATATATATATATATATATATATATATAGAGAGAGAGAGAGAGAGAGAGAGAGAGAGAGAGAGAGAGTGTAGAATAATTTGGGTTTTTTAATTAAAAAATGATTGAGAAAAAGTGGTTGCATTTTGGCTAGTCTTCAAATTTTTAAAAATTTTGGTTATTCTATGTATGCCAGGCACCTCAGTTTGCTACCTTTGAGCTCCACGTGGTCGTGCCTTCGCCTCCTCGAGCTCCTCGACCGCCTTTGCCTCCTCCAAGTGCAAACTAGAACTGGTACTGCGCTGCTACCTTGAACTCGATGCAATTGTATACATGAGTGTTGTAATGAATTGTTTTGTAATTTATGATTCAACCTAATATAAACATCAATTCAAAACATTCCTAAAAAGTCAAAGACTGATGACTTTTGATTAATGTTTGATGAAGATTTGGATTGTTTTGTTTTAAATAAAGTATTTATTTATATAGAATATATATATATATATATAGAGGACTACCTAAAGATTTCAAACAAAATGTATTATATATATTTATCTATACCTTGAACTCAATGCATTCATGGATGGGAGAGGAGGCTATTCACATGAACGGCTTGATGTCAACGGTGTGGCCAACGGCAGCCCCTTCGCCATGGCAGAAGGAAACAATCGATCACTGTCTTGGTTTTTGTTGTGATACCTGAGAAGCCCATGGGACCAAATCCCTTCTGCATTGCATTGCCCCTCATACCTCTTATGCTCGAATTATTGACATACACGCCTTCAAGAACAGATTCCTTTATGGAAGTTGGCACAGTATGTGTGCTCTACATGGGGAACATGCATGTTGTTCAAACAATGTGTCCTCTACATGGGGAACATGCATGTTGTAATGAATTGTTTTATAATTAATGATTCAACGTAATATAAACATCGATTCAAAACGTTCCTAAAAAGTCAAAGACTGATGACTTTTGATTAATGTTTGATAAAGATTTGGATTGTTTTGTTTTAAATAAAAGATTTATTTATATAGAATAAATATATATATATATATAGAGGACTACCTAAAGATTTCAAACAAAATGTATTATATATATTTATCTATACCTTGAACTCGATGCATTCATGGATGGGAGAGGAGGCTATTCACATGAACGGCTTGATGTCAACGGTGTGGCCACGGTGTGGCCAACGGCAGCCCCTTCGCCATGGCAGAAGGAAACGATCGATCACTGTCTTGGTTTTTGTTGTGATACCTGAGAAGCCCATGGGACCAAATCCCTTCTGCATTGCATTGCCCCTCATACCTCTTATGCTCGAATTATTGACATACACGCCTTCAAGAACAGATTCCTTTATGAAAGTTGGCACAGTATGTGTGCTCTACATGGGGAACATGCATGTTGTTCAAACAATGTGTCCTCTACATGGGGAACATGCATGTTGTAATGAATTGTTTTATAATTAATGATTCAACGTAATATAAACATCGATTCAAAACGTTCCTAAAAAGTCAAAGACTGATGACTTTTGATTAATGTTTGATAAAGATTGGGATTGTTTTGTTTTAAATAAAAGATTTATTTATATAGAATAAATATATATATATATAGAGGACTACCTAAAGATTTCAAACAAAATGTATTATATATATTTATCTATACCTTGAACTCGATGCATTCATGGATGGGAGAGGAGGCTATTCACATGAACGGCTTGATGTCAACGGTGTGGCCAACGGCAGCCCCTTCGCCATGGCAGAAGGAAACGATCGATCACTGTCTTGATTTTTGTTGTGATACCTGGGAAACCCATGGGACCAAATCCCTTCTGCATTGCATTGCCCCTCATACCTCTTATGCTCGAATTATTTACATACACGCCTTCAAGAACAGATTCCTTTATGAAAGTTGGCACAGTATGTGTGCTCTACATGGGGAACATGCACGTTGTTCAAACAATGTGTCCTCTACATGCGGAACATGCATGTTGTAATGAATTGTTTTATAATTAATGATTCAACGTAATATAAACATCGATTCAAAACGTTCCTAAAAAGTCAAAGACTGATGACTTTTGATTAATGTTTGATAAAGATTTGGATTGTTTTGTTTTGAATAAAAGATATATTTATATAGAATAAATAAATATATATATATATAGAGGACTACCTAAAGATTTCAAACTCACATGATATTTTACATATTCGTAGGTGAATCCCTTGGGCCCGCACTCTCATCCATCTTTTTAAATGAGTTTCCTAAAAGCTAAAATTAGGTGAACCGCCTTCAGACATATATAGATATATATATACAAATACATATACATATATATATGTATGTATATGCATATACATATATATATATATATATACATATACAAATACATATACAACCATATATGTATGTATATGCATATGCATATGCATATGCATATACATATACATATATATATATACATATAGATACATATACATATACATCATGTGGATACCTTTTTACCATTCATTCACTTGAGCGTAGTTGGGTCTTAATCTATTCTACGTACGTGTCATTTAGTTTCTGATTCACCGTTTCGATTATTTTCATAATCCATACTTTCTTCTAGATTAAATAAAATTTAAAAAATATTTCATTAATATATTTCTTAATGATGTACAGTATGGATAACGAGGAGGAAATTGTGAGGTGTTCCATGGACGTTCAGGATAGAGGCCATTGTGCAGAGTATTCAAGACCTCAACAATCTGAGGTAAGAGAAGATAATGAGAAGACTCAACGAATAATGCATGCTTTTAAGCAATGCCAGAGGAAACTAAAAACCTCTACTAAGTGGGTGCGACGTAACCATGGTAAGAAGACTCGAAATGGAAAGAAGACAATAAATGTAACATCAGAGAATATACTCCATTTGGTCAACGACACAAACTCCCATGTGTTAAATGTGGAGAGCTTGATTGCTGGTCTTGGTCAGTGCATAAGAAATCATGGAAGTGGGGAGAGCAGTTCAACTCGAGAATCAGTTTCTGCCATTATAAGTAACAATCACGAGATTAAGGATATTGTCGAAGCTACCTACCTCCGCGTAATGGATACATGTGGTGCTTTCGGAGCACACCTATGTGATATTGGTTGTCGAAAGACAATTGATGCTATAAAAGAGCAACAAGACAAGTTAAGTGCCCATGTTGATAGGCTTGGAATGGAAGTATCAAGCCTTAAAGTAACATTGAATAGGTTTGGGGCTTTGCTTACCCAAATGAGTCGTAGATTGCAAACACGTGGAATGTAATTACTCAATTGGTTCACCAATTAGGAGTTGATCTTATGATCCTTTTGTAACACTTATGACACTATTATTTTTTTGTAAGTTTGGGCTCTAAGTACTCTAATGATAATGATGGTCGTTTACTTACCAAAATGAGTTATAGATTGTAAACACGTGGAATGTAATTATTCATTTGGTTCACTGATAAGAAGTTTTTGTTATGATCCTTTTGTAATGCTTATGACAGTATTTTCTTTTTGTAACTTTGGGCTCTAAGTACTCGAATGATAATGATGGTTCTTTTTCTCTCAGATATCATTGAGAGAGAGAGAGAGAGAGAGAGAGAGAGAGAGAGAGAGAGAGAGAGAGAGAGAGAGAGAGAGAGAGAGAGACAGATTGATTTATATATGTGGATATAATCTCTTAGTATTTATATGGAGATTATAGAGAATGTCTCTTTTAATGGTTTTTTATAGAAAATTCTCTTTTTATGGCTTTTTGTCTCTTATATGTACATGGGGGGAAGAGAGAGAGAGAGAGAGAGAGAGAGAGAGAGAGAGAGAGAGAGAGAGAGAGAGATTTCTAAGCTTGGTTTGGTCATTGGAAGACATTGGATGTTGATTTTATAATGTTTTTGTAATATTTGTGACATTGTTATTATCTTTTTATAAGTATATATGTAATGTTTTATGATTATAGATTTTGTCTGTTATTTTTATAAATGTAAGTTTAAAGGAAAACTGTGAAATGAAGTTAAGGGGATGGAAAGAGCTCTCATCTATTCTACTTTGTGGATCAATGTAGGTACATTAGCTTTTCATAGGACTGCCATATTGTTGATTTGTCATATAGTTTGGGTCTTCCTTAGTCTTTTGAGGTAAGCTGCCAAAACTTTACTTTATTTTTGTTTTTCTTCTTAATTGTATGTTTATTTTTAGAATTTATGATTTTTAAATACGAATAGCTCGATAGAGTTTGATAAGAGCATAAGGATTTTAATGCTCATGAGAAAAGATGAAACTTGGCAAAGATCAAATAAGTTTATGACATTTATTTACCTACATATAAGCACAATCTAGCTTGAGTCAAAGGGATGGATATATATATATATATATACATGTATATATATATATATGCATATATATATATATATACATGTATATATATATATATATGCATATATATATATATATACATGTATATATATATATATATATATGCATATATATATATAAATGTATATATATATATTCATGTATATACATGTATATATTCATGTATATACATATATATATATATACATGTATATATAGATGTATATATACATGTATATACACATGAATATATAGATGTATATATATATATATATATATACATATATATATATATATGTATATATATATGTATATATATATGTGTGTGTATATATATATATATACATGTATATATATATATACATATATATATATACATGTATATATATATATGTATAGATATATATATACATGTATATATATATACATATATATATATACATGTATATATATATGTATAGATATATATACACATGAATATATAGATGTATATATATATATATATGTGTGTGTGTGTGTGTGTGTGTGTGTGTGTGTGTGTGTGTGTATATGTATATATGTATATATATGTGTGTGTGTATATATATATATATATGTGTGTGTGTGTGTGTGTGTGTGTGTATATATATATATATATATATATATGTATATATATATATATGTGTGTGTGTGTATATATATATATATATATACATGTATATATATATGTATATACATGTATATATATATGTATATACATGTATATATATACACATGTATATATATTGTATATATACACATGTATATATGTATATATATATATATATATATATATATATATAGATATATATATACATGTATATATATATATATATATATATCTATACATATATATATACATGTATATATATATATATACACGTATATATATATTCATGTATATACATGTATATACACATGTATATATAGATGTATATATATACATATATATATATCTATCTATACATGTGTATATACATGTATATACATGTATATACATGAATATATATATATATATATATATATATATATACATATATATATGTATGGTGTGTGTGTGTATATATATATATATATATACATATACATGTGTATATACCCACTTGAGACTAGACCGCTTAACGTCGACTTAGAGGGTTATTTCTACCCAATCGATGGGGAGACTTGAACCCAGGTGGGTAAATGTCATCACAAGAGAGAGAGAGAGCTTTTTAATCTTTTAGTATGTATGTGAAGATTGGAGAAAATCTCATAAGGGATTGTATATTATGTGTATACACAAATATTATAGAAAAAATATTGCTATTTTTATTCAATGTTTACTATTTTATAATAAAGAAACTGACTTTACTATTTTATAATAAAGAAACTGACTTTACTATTTTATGATGGAATTAGGTTTATAGCAAGAATGGTAGAGACATGTAGTTTGAGGCGTCCTCTTCAGACCATTTCCTTGAATGCTCCAAGGAAAAGAAGAAGAAATGAAAAAATAAAATGTGCACAGGAGTCAAGGGATAGTGAACCTCATTGTTGTGATGCTAGGATGCATAATGTTAGCTGTAATACCGGTGATGTATTGATGCAAGAGACTCATAGGATTCTTGCAGAAAACGATACCTTTTGTGCACAAAGACAAGTAGCAAAAGAAACTTTGATGTGTTTACCTCAATCTAGCACTAAGAGGTCTCAAATTGCCCTGGGTGGAGATAAAAGGATATCTAACAAGAGTGCTAGAAGTGTTCGCCGTGAAATTGCTAGGAATAGGACTCTTTTGAAAGAAATAACAAGGGAAATGGCAAGTGGAGTTTATTCAGGGATATCACTGGTTGAAAGTTTGAGACTTACAAGAAGGTACCGTCGCTTCATCCTAGAAATAGGACCTCTTATAATGCAGCTAGAAGAGTAAATGAGGGTAATGCAATTACAATGTGTTCCTTTTTTGCCCATGAAGAGAGAGAAGTACCATTTGCTAATACAATAAGAAGGGAGAGTATCGAAGAAATTCCCTCTTATGTATTTGAAAAAAGAAAGGGAGGGATTTTGTCTATCCTCCATGAACTCCCGCCCGTACAAGGTACACATGCAGCTACTTGGCCTTTGGTATATTCATGCACTTTAAGTCACTCATTAGGAGGGATGACACATGAGTGTCGGTTTTGTGGAGCACAGTTATGGGCAAGTGAAAAGAAGATGAGTTGTGGACAGGTTCTTGGCAAATATTGTTGTAAACACGGGCGTGTGTCTGTTCCTTCACTTGCTGAACCACCTGAGCCATTAAGATCTCTTTTGATTGGTAGTGACACTACAAGTAAAAAATTTCAAAAACATCAAGGCTTATAATAGTGTGTTGGCTTTTTCATCATTGGGTGCACAAATAGATGACTCTCTCTTTCACAATAGTAGTGTCTATACTTTCAAGGTGCATGGGACTGTTTATCATCGGATTGGGTCCTTGGTCCCCAATAATATGTACAATCCTAAGCCACAGTTTGCACAGTTGTATGTGTTTGATACTGAGCACGAATTACAAAATCGACTAGGTGTCATGAATGGATTGGAATCCACAACCCTAGAAGCACTTCAATCGATGATGCACACTTCTAATCCATTTGCACAAGCTTTTAAGTATGTGGGAAGAATGTTGAGTGACAATCCAAGTTTGGATTTGAAAATGACTATATGTGAGACGAAATCCACATCTAGGCAGTACTCAATGCCAACAGCTTCCGAGATTGCTGGTATCATGATTGGTCAAGGTGATGATCATAATGTTGGTCGTCGTGATATTTTATTGCATACTCGAGAAGGCACATGCAAACACATCTCTAATTTGCATAGGTGCTATATGCCTCTTTTGTACGTCATGTTATTTCCAAGAGGGGAGGATGGATGGCACTTGAGAATCCCTTATGCTGATGCACAAGTGAGTGCATTGAGAAATGGTCATTGTGTGACTCAACGACAATACTATGCTTATCGATTGCAAATTCGCCCAGATACAAATGCATGCTTGCTACGTGGTGGAAGGTTGTTGCAACAGTTTATGGTTGATGCCTATTGCAGTGTTGAAGAGTCACGATTATCTTGGCTACGCCATAATAAAAAAAGTTTGCGTTCAGAGGTTTATAGTGGTTTAGCAGACATGCTTCATGTGGAAGGAAGTGGAAGTGGTATTGCAGGAAGGACAGTGGGAAGTAGAATAGTGTTACCTTCCAGTTTTACTGGTGGGCCACGACAAATGTATCAACTTTATCAGGATGCCATGGCAATTGTTCGTTCAAAGGGCAAGCCCGATTTATTCATTACTTTCACCTGTAACCCAAAGTGGCCAGAGGTATTAGATGCTTTACTCCCGGGGCAATGTGACCGGCCTGATTTGACTACTAGAGTATTTCACCAAAAACATTCAGATATGATGAAAAATATCGTGAAGAAGGACCTCTTTGGTAAGGTGATTGGATATGTGAGTGTCATTGAGTTCCAAAAAAGAGGATTGCCTCATTCACACACGTTATTGATCTTGGATAGTGCCCATAAACCTAAGACTCTCCAAGACTATGACAGATTAGTATGTGCCGAATTGCCTGACAAGCAAATGTTTCATGCTCTGCATGATGTCGTGTTGCATTGCAATATCCATGGGCCCTGTGGGCCATTCAATCCAAGTGCAATTTGTATGGATAAAGGGAAATGCACAAGGAACTATCCACGAGCTTTTGCACAAGAGACTACTGTGGACGAGAGTGGTTACCCCGTGTATATGCGTCGAAATGATGGAAGAACTGTGGCATTGAAAAAGTGTAATGTTGATAATAGATGGGTTGTGCCATATAACCCTTATCTTTCAATCACATATAATGCTCATGTAAATGTGGAAATATGCTCAACAATATCAGCAGTGAAATATCTTTACAAGTACATATACAAGGGGCATGACAGAGCAACAATAAGATTTAGCACTGTACAAGGTGGGGATGTTAATGCTGCTTGCGTAGTCGATGAGATTCAGAGGTATTTAGATGCACGTTATGTCTCTGCATCAGAGGCATGTTGGAGACTCTTTGAGTATGATTTACACAATGAGAAGCCTGATGTGCAACGGTTGCAGGTACACTTAGATGGGGGTCATAATGTTATCTTCAGAGATGATGATAATATTGCAGATGTTTTTCAGAGGGAAAATGTAGGCAAGACTACTATGACTGAATGGTTTACCTGTAATCAACAACATCCTAAAGCAAACAATACATTGTATAGTGATTTCCCTCAACAATGGGTTTGGAACTCCAGGTTGAAGAAATGGACCAAAAGAAAGATTGGAAACACTATAGGGCGCATGTACTTTGTAGCTCCTTTGGCAGGTGAGGCATACTATGTTCGCCTACTTCTTACAATATGTAAAGGATCTAAGTCATTTGAAGATTTGCGTTCGCTCAATGGTCACATCTATCCTTCTTTCAAGGCAGCTTGCATTGCCAGAGGGATACTGGAAGATGATTCTGAATGGGTTGCATGTATGGAGGAAGCATCATCTATGCAAAATGCCTTGCAATTGAGATGTCTTTTTGGTACTATATTGCTATTTTGTGAGCCTTCCTGTCCAGAAATATTGTGGAAGAGATTTCGAGAAGAAATGATAGAAGATTTTCTATACTAGTTATCAAGAAGCAGGGGTCAGTTTATTGGTATTGAAAAATTAGCTGAAACTCATGCACTACTACATTTGGAAGAAATTCTTCGTGCTCAGAGACGGACATTGGCAGATTTTGAAGGGATGCCTGAACTAAACAGAACTGATTTGGAAGTCTTGGGTGAAAATACATTGCTTTTGGAAGAGAGATCTTTTGATACTGTGGAACAATATAACCTGTCAAGTACTATGGAGTCAACTTTAACAGATAGCCAGCGTGTTGCTTTCGATGCTGTAATGCATGCAATTGCGACAGATGCAGGTGACATTTTTTTCCTGGATGGTCCGGGGGGATCGGGCAAGACCTATTTGTATAATTGCTTGCTTGCGCGAGTACGTGGACAAGGGTATGTTGCTTTGGCCACTGCATTGTCAGGTATTGCTTCTCTACTCTTGGCGAATGGACGTATTGCACATTCTAGATTCAAGATACCTCTGGAGCTAAACAATTCTTCAACTTGCAAAATCCGTGTACATGGACAACTTGCTGAGGTTTTGAGAGTTTGTAAGCTCATTATTTGGAATGAGGCTCCAATGATTCATCGTTATGCTTTTGAAGCATTGGATAGGAGCTTACAAGATGTATTATTCTCAGATAAGCCATTTGGTGGAAAGGTTGTATTAATGGGAGGAGATTTTAGACAAATCTTGCCTGTTATTATGAAGGGAAGACGTGAGGATATTGTTAATGCAGCATTGTGTCGTTCCTTTCTATGGAACTCTATCAAAGTTCTAAAGTTAGCTGGAAATATGCGTATTCAATCAAGCAATACTAATGGATGCAATGAGTTTAAACAGTGGGTCATGAATATTGGGAATGGAGTGGATTGTAGCAAACATTTTAAATATTTAAAACTTACTGAAACATATTTACAGAGTGGATTTATCTATTGTATTTTAAATTTTTTTTACAGATTTGAATAGGAAAGGATACATTATATTCACTAAAAATTTCACAGATAAGGGACTTTTTAAATGGGCCTTGAACGCACGTGATATAGAGGATTTATATATAGTGACCCCCCCGAGATGGTGACACTACCAAGTAATATGGTCTTGCAAAGATCGAGTCTTAAAGACTTGGTACATTGGGTATACTCTGAATTGGCTATCACTACGACATATGCTTCATACTTTAGTGAGCGTGCTATTCTTGCTCCGATAAACAGTCAAGTGGATATTGTGAATAAGACAGCTTTGGATGCAATGCCTGGTGAGCCTAAGGAATATTTCAGTGCAGATTCAATTCTTGAAAATGATGAAAATTCATTCCTGTATTCCACAGAATTTTTGAACACAATCGACCTTCGGGGCGGATATCCACCTCACTGCTTGGTTTTAAAGTTAGAAGCTCCTGTTATTTTGCTTCGTAACTTAGATCCAAGACGTGGACTCTGTAATGGTACGCGGATGATATGTAAGGCCTTTCACTCTAAAGTCTTGGAGACTGAAATCATCACTGGTACTAAAGTTGGTGAAAGAGTATTTCTTCCACGGATTACCTTTATATGCAGCGAGGCCCAACTACCATTCACCATGAGGAGGAGACAGTTTCCCGTGCGGCTGGCATTTGGCATGTCAATAAACAAATCACAAGGCCAAACCCTAAATGTCTTGGGGTTGTATTTGGTGACTCCAGTGTTTACTCATGGACAACTGTATGTTGCGTTGTCACGAGCACGGTCTCCTCATGCTGTTAAGGTGTTACTTGAGGATAACGCTAATGTGGAGTGTTCATTTGATGATCTTCAAAGTTATACACCTACAACAAACAATATTGTTTATAAGGAGATCTTAATGACTTCAGAGTGACAAGTCAGGTTTCTTATTTAAGTTCTGCAATTTGATTAATTTTGTTGTGATTTCTTTTTTTATACATATTTGTCCATGGTAAAAGTACCTATTTTTATTGTTTATGTTTTGACAGACATGTCTAAGATTACCTTTACATTGGACATGCCTTTGTCGAGGATAGTACGTGAGTTTTTCTCTATATTTGCTTAACTTTTCTTGATTACAAAGTATGGAACATGACATTCTATACTAATGTCTATCTGTATACAGAGCCACCACTATGGTCAGCTCCTATTACTGCAGGTCACGTAGCAGGGATTATGATTGATGCTTATAGGGATGGGTAAGTATAAGTGTAATTGTTAGGCATTGTATGAATATTTTTTGAACCTATATATAAATAATTGTATAACCTATTTGTTATGCTTTGATTTTAGGATATTACATGACATTGATACGTTTATGGTAAGAGTTGTCGACGAAGGCATCGAGATGTACGGGATTGGTGTTCCTGATGAGGAGTGGGGTGTGTATTTGTTTTGGAGAGAGATGGACAGATGCTTTGCATCATTTGAGGGTTATTCATCAGTACCCGATCAGTGGTTGTTTCTTACATCCATCATGGCCATTGGTATTCGTTATGCGTTTTATACTAGAGCTCCTCATGTACCATCGACTCCATGTTCTATTGTACGAGGTAATTTTGATTATGTTTTTCTATTATAAGATTTTTTTGAGATTTTATTTATCGATGTGTCGTTATGTGCAGATTTGATTTATCATTGTTTCGTTTGTGCAGGTCCTTTGCATTCATCGATAGTAGAGCATGTGCGGGATGGATCACCGCTTTACAATAGAGAGCGTATTGTGATGAGGAGACAATTGAATGATCCTTCTCACAAGAGAAGAATTCAATTTGTTGATTCTGACATTACTGACTAAGAATACGTATTTTGTGGTGCATTTTGAGAATATGTAATATTGGTCCTTTTTTGCATCTTTGTATGCTACATTACTATGATATTTTTGTTTTCGCCATAAATCTACGAGACATGGATGTTATTTTGAGATATGTATATATAAAGTCACTTGAAATAATGTATTGTGTTTACTTAAAACATGACCTAAATTGGAGAAACTGAGTTTATTTTTTCTAGAACTCTACCTGTCCATAGAATCACCGCTTTTTTCCTCATTTACGAGGCAGAGCCGTTGATCCCCTCCCACAGAACAAGGTCTTCTCAGGATTTAATTTAATTAACATAACTAATCATATCTAGTTGTTTCAGAGGAATCCTTCGATCCAGGCCCATCCACTGTATTGATGGGATTCCTTTATAAAGATTTGATTGTGTTTTTGCCCGAGTACTGAGGAAAAGAGTTCCCAAGCCCCCTAGCTGAAAAGATGCAGGGGGGAAGAGAGCTTGAGCTCTTGCAAGCACACACACACACTCACAAAACCCTAATAGAGAACACACAAGGTGAGAGGCTGAAATCTACTTCTTCTCTACTCAACACTCAACACACCATATACAAGATAAGAGTACACATAATATGAAAGGTACTCAACCAATACATACACGGGTTCTCTATAGTGTGAACCAGACTAAATGAGATGGCGCTATAACTATGCCAGTCTCTAGAATGGCTGTCACACAGCCTGTCATCCCACTGGCCACATATCTCCCATGATCTCACCAACCATGCCAGTGGTGTAAGTGTGGGGCCTATCTCCCAGGCGGGTCATCAGTGTCCACCACCTCACTAGACGAGCTCGATATCTCAACACTCCCCCTCGAGCTCAACTCCATCTCATGTACACCAAGCGAAGCCCTGAATCTGCGGAGCTTCTCTGTACCCAATGCTTTGGTGAAAATGTCAGCTACCTGATCCTCTGTGCTGACATAAACAAGGTCAAGATCTCCTGCCAAGACCTTCTCTCTGACGAAGTGGTAGTGGACCTCTATGTGCTTCGAACGAGCATGAAAGACTGGGTTCCTAGCCAACTGTATACTGCTAATGTTGTCACAGAAAATAACAACTTGTCTATCCACTGATAGACCCAAATCTGCAAGTAGCTTTCTCAACCAAGCTACCTCACATGCTGCCATAGCAGCTCCTCTGTACTCGGCCTCTGTACTGGATAGAGCAACCGTAGACTGCTTCTTGCTGCTCCAAGTCACAACAGCACTCCCCAAAGAAAACATGAAGCCACTCGTAGATCTTCTGTCTGCCAGCCCAATCAGCATCTGTGTACCCATGTACACCTATCTCTATCCTAGTCTCATAGAATAGTCCTAGTCTCATTTGGATGCAGTGAGAAGCATACCTCAGTATGCTTCTCACTGCATCCAAATGCGGTTTCCATGGAACCTGCATAAACTGACTCACCAACCCAACAGCATAGCTCAAATCTGGTCTGGTGATCGTCATGTAGATCAAACTTCCTACTATGCGCATGTACATAGTAGGATCCTCCAAGATCTCTCCTAAATCTGCACTCAACTTGCCATTCTGATCCAATGGCACAGAAATAGGCTTACAGCCTGTCATACCATACTTGGACAACATGTCCAAGCCATACTGTCTCTGCAGTAATCCAATACCATGTGGTGACCTAATCACCTCAATGCCCAAGAAATATCTAAGCTCCCCTAGATCCTTCATCTTGAACTTTTATCTAAGCAAGATCTTTACATGAAAGATCTCTGCATCATGGTCCCCCGTAATGATCAAGTCATCTATATAGATGACAACAAGCACAACTCCCCTATCACCATGTCTCACATACAGTGAGAAATGTGCATTGGCTACGTGAAAGCCAATAGTGACAAGATATTCAGAAATCTTGTTAGACCATGCTCTTGGTGCTTGCTTTAAGCCATACAAGGCTTTCTTCAACCTGCAAACATGCTCGGGGTGACCCACATCCTCATAACAGGTGGCTGCAACATATACACCTCTTCTTGCAAATCCCCATGCAAGAATGCATTCTTTACATCCATCTGATGTAAAGACCATTGCTTTGACGCAGCCACTGCTATCACAACTCTCACTGTTGCCATCTTGGCAACTGGGCTGAAAGTTTCCTCATAATCAATGCCATATATCTGCGCATATCCTTTGGCTACCAATCTAGCCTTGTACCTGTTTATGCTTCCATCACTGTTATGTTTTACTTTGTACACCCACTTGCAATGGCTTTCTTGCCTTCAGGCAATTGCACTAAATCCCAAGTTTCATTTCCATATAGTGCATTCATCTTCTCATCCATAGCTTTCTCCCAACACACATTTCCAACAGCCTCATCAATGCATGTGGGCTCTACAACCTGCACAACCTTTGCCATATATGCATAGTGATGTGCCACATAACCATCATATGTAAATCTCTGCACAGGGTTCTTCACTCTCCCTAATCTTCGCAGCTTTTCATTCATGGCTTCCATAGCCTTCTTTACACCAGGTGTTCTCATAGCTGGGATCCCAATCTCCTCATCAAGGCTCATATCTGAGCCACTAGACTCTCCATCAACATGAGAATGCCGTGCAGAAATGTCAGGCATACCAAGGGGCTCAACCACTTTCTCTTTTCCTTTACGTGATGTACTAATCACATTTGCAGGACTGGTATTATGACGCAGCCTACCACTCCATGGTCTATCAATAGACCCACTAGATGAGGACTCTCCTGGTCTACTCAAAGACTGTGATTGCTGACCTGCATTCTGTGCAACCACACTTCCACTCACATCAGCCCCAGCAGCTTCTTTTTCAGCAGCATACCAGCTGCTCATCTCATCAAAGACAACATCCCTGCTTACCCTCAACTCACGTGTAGCAGGGTTATAACACCTGTATCCCTTTTGCTCAAGAGAATATCCAATAAACACACATTTTTCAGCTTTCGGATCCAGCTTAGTTCTCAGCTCATCTAGCACATGCACATATTCAATGCATCCAAAGACTTTCAGATGAGACAAATCTGGTTTTCTACCAGTAAACCTCTCCTCTGGGAGTTACATCATGTATGGCTGCAATTGGAGTCCTGTTCATGATGTATACTACTGTAGAAACAGCCTCAGCCCAATAGCTATGCGGCATATTTTTCTCTTCCATCAATGCTCGCGCAATCTCAGCAATGTGCCTGTTTTTCCGCTCAGCAACTCCATTTTGCTGAGGAGTGTATCTGCATGTAAACTGTCTCCGAATACCATTCTTCTTCAAAAATTCAGAGAACTCATTGGAGAAGTACTCTCCCCCTCCATCTGACCTTAGGCACTTTACATATTTCCCTGTTTGCTTTTCAACCAAAACTCTGAAATTCTGAAAGTGAGTGAACACCTCACTCTTCTCCTTCATGAAATATACCCACACTTGTGTGGTCATCAATAAACGTCACATAATACCTGCAGCCTCCCATAGATACGGTCTTTGTAGGACCCCATACATCTGAATGCACAATATCTAGTGCATTTCTGCTCATATATCTGTTACGTGGAAACACATGCTTTGTTTGCTTCCCAAATTGGCATGCTTCACATATTTTCTGCATACCTTCCACTTTAAATTTTGGCAGCCCTGTCACAATTCCTTTAGTCTGCATAGACTTCAATCTCTGCACATTCACATGTCCAATCCTTTTATGCCAAATGTCTATGTCTGCAACAATTCCTGAACCATTTGCAAACATCGCAGCACTCATTTCAGGCATGTCTACATTCAATGTAAACATTCTGCCCACTCTGTTGCCTTTTGCAACCAACTTGCACTTGTCTTTAAAGTCTTCAACATAACAACCATCAGGGTTAAACCGAACCTACAAACCCTACTCAATCATCTGGCCAACTGAAACCAGATTCTTTGTGATGTTCGGAACGTGAAGTATATCTGCAAGGTACTTCACTTTGCCATCCTGCATAGACAATGGCACATCTCCAACATGGGCAATTAGATGAGCAGTGTCACCCCCTGTTTCCACAAAACCTGGTCTTTCCGGGTTTTTCATCTCCTTGAACCACTCCCCATGACTCGTCATGTGGTCCTAAGCGCCTGAATCCACATACCATACATTATCTTTTTGTGCTGCATCAACATTTTCAGACATGGCATTCACGACATGCTGCATAACAAACAACCTTTCATTATCCTCATTATTTCTGCTTGAGGATGCATAGTTGTTTTGCTGCACTTTCCCATTTTGCATGTCAGCCTGCTTCTTATAACATTCTGCCTGCACATGTCCAGGCTTACCACAATAATAGCATTCACGTGCATCATTATATTGCCTTTGCCAATTTCCACGGCCTCTTTGACTCCCCCTGCCTCTAAATTTGCCTCTTCCACCTGCGTGTTGTTGTTGTTGTTGATTCTGGGACTGTTGTTGTTGTTGTTGCTGCTGCTGCTGCTGCTGGCCATAATTCTGATTACCTGTTCTGCCACCTCCTTGACCACGTCCACGGCCTCCTCTACCTCATCCTCTTCCTGAACTCGTGTAGAAGGCCTGTTGCTCTGAATTGTTTTTGCTTTGTGAAGACTGTTGGTCTTCACCCAAGCTCTTCTCTTCGATAATCAGTATAGACACCAAATCTGTAAAGTTGGGAATGTTTTCCCGAGTCTGAATGGACGTCTTGAACGCCTTGTATTGTGGCCCGAGACCACGTAGACAGACTTCCACCTTGTCATCATCATCTACTGACACACACACCAATAGATGCAAGGGATTCCACAATACCCTTTATCTTCAGCGCAGTCATTCACAAACATGCTCTTTTTCTCCATAGTATGAAGTTCATTCTTCAACTGTATCTTACGTGCCTTGGTATTTGTTTCATAGAGCTTTACCAAGGTGTCCCACACCTCCTTGGGGGACTTGGCATCCTGAATGTGCCCAATCATGGTGTCCTGTATACTAATGGAGAGCCAATACATAACCTTCCTGGCTCCTTGGTTCCAGTCTTTAAACTCTTTCACATCTACAACAGTCGGATTTACCGATATCTCCGGTGCCTCTTCATGCTCACCTTCTATGTAGTCCCAATAGCCTTTTCCCATCAAGAAATTCGTCAACAAGAACCTCCAAGCATGGAAGTTATTCTTATCTAGCTTCTCAGCCACAATCTGGGTTATCCCATCATTTGACATCTTGCCAAATTTACAATTTTACCAAAAACTGCACTCTGGTTTTTCTGCACAAACTGCTGTATTTTCTGCACAGCGGTACTGTAGTACTCTTAAATGTCACAACCAGTGACTTCAATGTGCATACATACACCCAATGGCAACTGTTGACCTCTTGCAGCACCCACAGTGTCTGCACAGTCAATCTGTCTTCCTGTAGTTCTTAAAACAGAGTTCTGCAGAGAATCGATGACTTACCCGCAGTGCTCGAAATCACCTGTTTTTTCAGAAAATGGAGGTCCAGACGCGCCCGAAACGCGATTTTGGGCTAGAAAATTTTGTCCGATAGGACTGAATAGTTGCCCTATAGCTTTACTCCCACGAAGAAAGCTCCTCAATCAGAGATCGTTTGCCGGTGCCTCCCGTAGAGCTCCCGACAAGGGTGTAGTCACGAACACAAATAGGGAAGAGTAGTTGAAGCTCTTACCCTCGTACCGCTTCCTGTGGTTCTCTTGCTTGCAGCTCAGCCCTTAGCATGAACCAGGCTCTGATACCATGAAAAGATGCAGGGGGGAAGAGAGCTTGAGCTCTTGCAAGCACACACACACACTCACAAAACCCTAATAGAGAACACACAAGGTGAGAGGCTGAAATCTACTTCTTCTCTACTCAACACTCAACACACCATATACAAGACAAGAGTACACATAATATGAAAGGTACTCAACCAATACATACACGGGTTCTCTATAGTGTGAACCTGACTAAATGAGCTGGCGCTATAACTATGCCAGTCTCTAGAATGGCTGTCACACAGCCTGTCATCCCACTGGCCGCATATCTCCCATGATCTCACCAACCATGCCAGTGGTGTAAGTGTGGGGCCTATCCCCCAGGCGGGTCATTAGTGTCCACCACCTCACTAGACGAGCTCAATATCTCAACACTAGCCAACGATTCACGCAAAATTTAGGGTAGGCATGCCACGTACACACCTAATATGAAATTGCCATTCATAATAGATTCAACTTTCTTTAAATCAATCCTTCAATAGAAATCATAATATTTCGGATCATCATTTTCCACCAAAATTCTGAGTTTATTGTATTACAAAATGTGTCCTCTGGACTCTCCGTTGAAGACCAGCTGGCCAACCAACGAGATCTAGTATCAAAATTTGGTTCCCAAAAATCTTTCCTTTTAGTCCATCCGAAATCTTCCTCGACGTACGCATGGGTGTCCTAGCAACCACGAGCTTGTGCATCGCCTGGTCAGAACCCTCTAGGATCCTCCTTAGGTGTCGTAGCACTTCACTCATGGACCACTTCGTCGGTCCTCGCCCATCATACCAGAAGTGCACCATTTTAACCTCGATAGGCTTTGCCAGCGAGTGATGTCCCTTGACGACTCCCCGTCGCCAGCGAACCTCCTCTTAGTAAAACATATGCCAAATGCTTTCTCCAGCATTCTGGTGTAAAACAGTCCTTTAAATGAAAAATAGAGGTTCCAATGCAAGTAAAATTTCCAGTTTGAGATTGGTTCACAAAACCCTTTTCTCCATAATTCTCGGTTTCATAATGAGAATCCTCGATCTCTCATGAGGGTAATCTACACATCATTTTGTCTGTCTGTCCAACTAGATTCTTAGTGAATTCGGTCAAAGGAAGAACTAGTTTAGTTCCGGTAGTCTATTCTTTGTATTTAGGAACTGGAATTGGTCACACAAAGTTTTTGCTTGATTCAGATCGAGAGATGGACAAGTAGGTTTACTGTCTGTCCCTCTCGTAGGCTAACCAAATTCATTCGGTTTAGTTCTAACAAGGATTCCTTCCAGATAAACGTCAATCTTTGGGTAAATATCAATTTAGTGATTTTACCAATTAAAATATCCAAAGATATTCTTTCTGCCACATAATTTCTCGACCTTAATTCATTAGGTAGAATTATGGTAGAAATTCATCTTTTGACACTAAGATTTAATTCAAATCCATCTTTTCTTAAATATCATAAAAATTCTTCTTTTAACTAAATACCAATACCTATTTCTTTGAATAAACTTAAAATCCCTCCTTTTCTCATTTAATGAGTGCAATCCAATTATCATGGGAACTCCTCTTTTACCATAAATTAAATCTATCTAAAATTCTCTTAAAAATTACATAAAATATCCATTAATTTCAATAAACTAGAAATTCTACTTTTCTCATTCAAATTATTGAATTCCAAATATGGTGGGAATTCCTCTTTCATCATTTAAATTTATCTATGCAAAAAGCTAAATTTAACTAATTTTTCTCTTAAAAATCAAATAAAAATTTCCATTAACTCCTTTACGCTAGAATTTTTTTTTTCTCATTTAAATGGTTGAATTCCAATTATGGTGGAAATTCCTCTTTCATCATTTAAATTTATCTATGCAAAAAGATAAATTTAACTAAATTTTCTCTTAAAAATTAAATAAAAATCTCCATTAATTTCTTTACACTAAAAATTCCATTTTTCTCATTTAAATGGTTGAATTCCAATTATGATGGAAATTCCTCATCATTTAAATTTATCTATGCAAAAAGATAAAATTAACTAAATTTTCTCTTAAAAATTAAACAAAAATCTCCATTAATTCCTTTACACTAGAAATTATATTTTTCTCATTTAAATGGTTGAATTCCAATTATGGTGGTCAATTTTTCCATGGTTATGATGAGAATTATTCAATTAATCTAGGATGATTAATCCTAGAATATGGCAGGAAGTCCTCTTTTCATATTATGAATGAAAATGATTTATGTGTTAATTTTTTAAAAATTTTGCCATAGCTCCACTGCTATTATTGATAATTTTTAATAATTTTGAAAGCCTAAAGTTTTAATAATATAATATGATAGAATAACTATCATTAGGATCAATATCCAATTATGGACTTGATTCCTAAGTTTTTCATAAATGAAGTAGCATAAAAGCATTAAAAAGCCACTTCTTGGCCTCTAATTTGACAAGCATAGAAATTACTTTTAGATTTGAGAATTGCTTCATAAGAAGCATCATTTGAATATAGAATAGGTCATAGGAATGACCATTATTTGGGGGAGAGAGAGATATGCTTAAAAAAATATTTTTATTTAAGCATAAATATAAAATTTATAAGATTTATCACTAAAATTCATTAGAGAGTTCCAATTGCATTAAAGGGCCATTAAATTGAATGCTTCTCAAGCTTGAGAGGGGTTGAGAAGTGATAAATATTTTGAGATTTAAAAAAAAGACCATAAACCACACTTTACCTCTTAATTTGCTTGATTCTTTAGTCAATGGAGAGGTCCCCAACCAATCAATTGGTTTGGTATGTTGATGAAGACTCCAAGGAAGATTGAAGAGAGAGAGAAGCTCCAATCTCTTCAATTTGTAGAGGATTTTTAGAGGATAATAGAAAATAATCTTAACTTAGAGTAATACTAGCATAGTTTAGTTCTCACAGATGAGAATACAAAAGAATGAGGGTCTAGTTATTGGCGAGGGAGGCCACTAACTGAGTCCAACTAAGTTCTAGAATTTTCCAGCTTCAGTTTGGCTGAATTTGGACAAGATTTGGACCAGTTTGGCTTCCTTTTTGATTTGGTTTGATCTAGGAGAGAGGAGAGATAAAAATATCCTATTATTTTTGAGTTTAAAACTCCTCCACACATGTGAAATAGGTGCCTCCTTGAAGACCCCCCTTTTCCTTACCAAGGTGTCAAAAATGAATGATTACTCCAAAATATCTCATTTTTTTAGTAATATTTCATAATTTTTAACTAATAAATCTTGTACTCAGTCAACTCTTCATCTTATGTGGGCATTTACTCATTTTTGGGTATTTTCTTTTATTCATTGGATTTATCTCATCCCAACTCTTGGATTAATTTTGTTGGTCCATAGGAACCTTAATTGGACCATAATCCAAAATTTTCAAAAAATCTTGACCCTTAGGCTAAGGTCCTCTTCTAAATCATTTTAAATTAATTCCAATTGCACCTTGGAAAATTTATTTTTATTTTCTGATTCAGGGAAACATATTTTTGATATTTGTAGAATTTATATGTCCAAAAATATCTGAGTATTGATTTACCACAAAATCAGGGTAACCCGAGAAGAGTGCCAGCTCAGCCTACAGCCTCCATGCAAAGCAGTCTCTGAACTCCCTCCCAGAATTGGAATAACCAAAGAGAGAGAGTTCCACCTCAGACTGCAGCAGCCAGAGCAGTCACCATAGTTGAGGAAGTGGAGGAAGAGAAAGGACAAATCTATGCAGCGATTGAGCATCAGGGGAATAACTGTCAATTCTCAGTCCTCCAGACTCCAGCAGAGTACCAGGGTAAGAAATTCAAGCTTTTGATTGATTCAAGCAGTACTCATTCTTTTATTCCCCGGGATGTCTGCGTAAATTAGTCCTAAATAAAAAATTAGAGAAACCTATGCAAGTGGAATTAGCTAGTGGGAAGATTCTTTTCACTCACCTTGAGACTGACCTTATTCAGTTTAGCTTAGATGGGAACGTAAGAGAGTGCCAGTTCAGAGTCCTTACCCCTGGGAATATATGACGGAATACTTGGAATGGATTGGCTCCAAAAGAATCAGGCTGACATTCATTGTCACAAAGGAACCATCTCTTTCCTAGACCTTCACGGGAATAAAGTTCAAGGAATTGGAATTTCCGGATCCCCAGTGCTGCAATTAGTCAAGGCTTCCAAATTATTAAAAGGGCTCAGAAAAAGACAAGCTGTGTATGTTGTTAAAATGAATCCGGTAGACATAAAATGCAAGGCTAAAGAACCAGAGTGGTTAAGTGAGTATGCAGATGTATTTCCTGAAGAGCTGACTGAGATGCCTCCATCTCATGAAGTAGATCATGAGATCGAATTAACCCCCGGAGCTCAGCCAGTAGCCCAGCGTGCATACAAAATGCAAGTCCCTAAAGCCATAGAACTTAAGGAATAGTTAAGACAACTATTAGAGGAGGGATTCATCGGACCCAGTGTCTCACCTTGGGGTGCACCCGTTCTCTTGCAAAAGTAGAAAGATGGAACGTTAAGACTCTATATTGACTACAGAGGACTGAATCAATTAACAATTAAGAATAAGTATCCTATTCCTAGGATTCATGAACTTTTGGATCGGTTAAGTGGTACCCAAATTTTTACAAAGATAGATCTCAAATCTGAGTACTACCAGATGCGAATCAAGGAGCAAGACATCCCAAAGACAGCATTCAATACTCGTTATGGGCATTATGAGCTCACAGTCATGCCGTTTGGATTGACTAATGCCCCGACGACATTCAATCGTCTTATGCAAGATATTCTCAGAGAATACTTGGATGATTTTGTTCTTGTCTTCTTTGATGATATCTTAGTATACTCAAAGAATGCTGCAGATCATGAAGATCATGTGCACAAAGTCCTGGAAATCCTAAGGAAACACCAACTCTTTGCAAAGAAGAGCAGGTGTTCCTTCTCTGTTGACCAAGTGGAATACTTGGGATTCATAGTGTCAAAGGATGGGATTTCTCCTGACCCCGCAAAGATCCAAGCAGAAGTTGAATGGCCAGAACCCAAGTCAGTAAAGGAAGTCAGAGGATTCCTAGGGTTAACCGGATGGTATAGGATCTTTATACCTAGGTATGCTCAGATAGCATCCCCTTTAACTAACCTTCTCAAGAAAAATACACTTTTTTAGTGGACTGCAATGTGTCAGAGTGCCTTTGACAAGCTGAAGACAGCCTTAGTAACCAACCCTGTCCTTAAATTGCTAGATTTTACCAAACCCTTTGAGGTAGTTACTGATGCCAGTGGATTTGCCTTAGGCGGTGCTCTAATGCAGGAAGGTCATGCAGTGGCCTATGAATCCAGAAAACTCAGAACACGTGAGAGGAATTATGCTGTCCATGACTTGGAGTTACTCTTAAGTATGCTTTGAAGTTGAGACATTATCTTTTGGGACAAAGATTCACCTTGATGACAGATCATCAAAGTCTGAAGTGGATCTTCACCCAAAGGGATCTCAACATGCGTCAAAGGAGATGGATGCAGACCCTACAGGAGTTTGATTTTGAAATAAAGTATCGACCGGGGAAAGAAAATGTGGTTGCAGATGCGCTCAATAAAAAAGCCTCCTTGCTTGCAATTACAGTGATGTCAAATCCATTGATCAATGAAGCAAAGGAGAAAATCATGCAGGACAAATTCTTTGCCCCTACTATTGCTACCCTTCTGATGCAGGAATGAAAGGACTTAGAAAGAAGCAACTCATTTATGTTGTCAAAATGAATCCGGTAGACACAAAGTTAAAGGCTAAAGAACCAGAATGGTTAAGTGAGTATGATGATTTACTCCCAGCAGAGCTAACTGAGATGCCTCCGATTCGGGAAGTAAATCATGTGATAGAATTGACCCCCGGAGCTCAGCCAGTAGCCTAGCGCACGTACAAAATGCTAGTCCCTGAAGCCATTGAACTCAAGGAACACCTTAGGCAACTGTTAGAACAAGGGTTTGTAAGACCCAGTGTTTCACCGCCGTGGGGAGCGCCAGTTCTGTTTCAAAAAAAGGATGGAACGTTAAGACTCTGTGTGGATTACAGAGGTCTCCATCAGTGACAGTTAAGAATAAGTATCCTGGGTTTGACCCTGAACCATAGTATCACTGATCACAATCCTCCAAAATATCCGGTTGAATCTTAATTTCCAATCATTCCTTCATCGGAATATCTATGGCATCATTGGCAACCAGAACGCTCACCACCTGTCCACTCAGGGGCCTTTTCAATAGTTCCTAGCTCATAGTACCTGGCAATATAATCACTTATAAAAATCAAGATGGAATCTCCGTTGAAGATCAGCAAGATCAACCAACAGATCCATATAAAAGAGCCATGGACTCATCCGTTGAGGACCAGCAAGGTCAATTAACCAGATCCATGCCCGATTTCAGAAAACAACTCTTACTCCTTGTTCCAATATCTTCCACGATGCACGTGTGGGTATCTTCGGTGACCCAGAGCCCGAGCACCGTATGGTCAGCACCCTCTAGGATCCTTCGCAGGTCACACCTAGCGCTTCACTCATAGGCCGCTGCCTTGGTCCCTCATCCACCATACCGGAAGCTCACCATTTAAATCGAGACCTCGCCCGACCATGCTACGCGAGACGTCCTCCGTTGACTCTCCGTCAGCTGTTGTAACTTTATCAGTTAGGTCTCCACGACCTTAATCACAAGACGATCAAAATGCTTCCCTAGCATTCTTGACATAAAACAGTCATTTACAAACAGGTCACAAATACAGTTTCTATAATGAACTCTCGTCTTTCCACATTATCCCCTCATCAGTCCACATTACTTATTCCACATTCCATTCATATGTGTACTCATTCTCATCCAATCACATCATTTTCCATCTCATCACCTCAGATTCATTCACATCACATATCATTTATTCACATCCCAATTCACATGTCATCACATCTCATCCATTCACTCATATCGACGTCACATCATTTCACATACACATTCGCATTCATTATTCCACATACACATCCACATCCACATTCATACATCCACATCCACATTCACATTCACATTCATACATCCACATCCACATCTACATTCATACATCCACATCCCCATTCACATTCATACATCCACATCCACATTCATACATCCACACATCCATTTCCACATCCACATTCATACATCCACATCCACATTCATACATCCACATCCATATCCACATCCATACATCTATTTCCACATCCACATCCACATCCACATCCATACATCCACATCCACATCCACATCCACATCCACATTCATACATCCACATCCACATCCACATTCATTTATCCATATTAATCTACATCATTCACACATCAAACCACATCATCTATACATCAATCTACATTAATCTACATCATATCATTCACACATCAAACCTCATCATCCATTCATCCATCTACATCAATCCACATCATTCACACATCAAACCACATGATCCATATATCCATCCACATTAATCTACATCATTCACACATCAAACCACATCATCCATACATCAATCTACATTAATCTACATCATTCACACATCAAATCTCATCATCCATACATCCATCCACATTAATCTACATCATTCACACATCATCCATATATCCATCCACATTAATCTACATCATTCACACATCAAACCACATCATCCATTCACATCCGATTCACATGCCATCATTCATTCACATCCCTTATCATTCATTCATACCACGATTCCCATGCCATCACATTCCTTCACATCCTATACCATTCATTCACATCCTAATTCACATGCCATCACATTCCTTCACATCCTATACCATTCATTCACATCCTAATTCACAGGACATCACATCCATTCATCCATTTTTATTTATCTGATTCATATCACTTCCATCCATCCATTTACATCTATCTGATTCCTATCACATCTCATCACATCTATTTATAGAATGTAAGAGAATTCTAATTTTTTGATATCAAGATTCACGCATCTAATTAGGCATAAAGACAACTTCAGTAGAAATAACACTTTTATAAAAATCCTTTTATGCATCTATTTAGGCATAAATTCAATTTTAGGAAAATAACACTTTCGAATTAAAAATAAACCTTTTATGCATTTTACTATGCATAAATTCCATTTTAATGAGAATAACACTTTCAAAATAAAAATAAATCTTTTATGCATATATCTATGCATAAATTCAATTTCAAAGAAAATAATACTTTCGAAATAAAAATAAATCTTTTATGCATCTATCTATGCATACATTCAATTTCAAAGAAAATAATACTTTCGAAATAAAGATAAAATTCTTTAGGCATCTATTTATGCATAAAGTCAAAATTGATAAAAATAACTCTTTTGAATTAAAGATAAAATTCTTTATGCATCTATTTATGCATAAAGTCAAAATTGATGAAAATAACTCTTGAATTAAAGATAAAATTCTTTATGCATCTATTTATGCATAAAATCAAGATTGATGAAAATTACTCTTTTGAATTAAAGATAAAATTCTTTATGCATCTATTTATGCATAAAATCAAAATTGATGAAAATCACTCTTTTATATAAAAGAATTTCTTTTATGCATCCATTTATGCATAAAAATCATTTATGATAAAAATCACTCTTTTAATATAAAAGAATTTCTTTTATGCATCCATTTATGCATAAAAATCATTTATGATGAAAATCACACTTTTAATATAAAAAGAATTCTTTTATGCATATATTTATGCATAGAAATCCATTTATGATGAAAATAACACTTTTATACTTTTCATAGACTATGCATTCACTATGCTCGGTAAAACTCGACAGGATGAGGTGATTGCTAGAGTGGAGAAGATTTTAAATGACATTGGTTGCCATGGGGGCAACGTGGAGATACGAGGTAACCAAAAGATCTCTGGAGTTTCTTATATGGTTGCTCAAAAAGTTTCAATGAGAGTGGAGGCAAGGTGAGAGGGTTTCTCTAGAAGCCTTTCAACAAACAGGACAAGGTTTAGAAAATGCAGACAGGCAACATGTCAAGGAAGGTGGAAATGTTCCTGCGAATAGATGGGAGCTGTGGAAAGACCTTTGTGCTTGTACTACTTTGGAATGATTGGATACAAACATTGTTGTTTTGTTTAAGAAAGTGTGGGAAAATTTTAATAAGGTAGTGATGTTGATGAGTCAAAGTAGCACAACAAATGAAAATTGCAAACAATTTCAAGCAGAGTTGAAAAGCTTCATTGAAGTCGTGGTCGACACATGGGGTGAATTGAATATTGTGCACTACATGGTAATATAATGCTTTTAAAGGTTTTGCAAACAAATTTCTTCTTCTAATGCACTTTTCCTCTATTTTTTCCCATTCTTTACTAGCGAGAGCATACCATCCTTACCCTACGCTCTCCTCACCATGGCGTGGACAAAGCAAATAGTGAAGAAGATGAGTGAAGAATGTGTTGAAATATGCAAGGGAATTGGTGTGTGTGGGAACAAGCCCTTAGCAAGAGACTATAAAAGGTAGTTTGTAATTAAGTGGGTAGTTAGTGAAAAGGTGAGAGGATCTACTGATGAGAGAATCAAGGGTAGCATGAGTGAATATAGGGATGTGGAATGATTCTAGGAAAAGGTGTCCCTAGTATGTAGGGGAGGTGGCACAAATCAAGGAGAAATCAGTGGGATTAGATGCTTGGCATCTTGTGGATGTAATTCCTATAAATTGAGGCATTGGCCTAATGAGAAATTGCTAGTTTTTGAGTATCCATGCCTACATTAAGCTATTAGATTAATTGTACACTAATCTCATCTTAATCATCTTCTAATCACCTTCTAATCATGTTGATTTTTGCATTTGATTCACCATAGCTCATCGCATTGGTGTAATTTAACTTGGTATCAAAGCCACAGCTTATGATTCAGCTAATTTTAAGCTTAATTACCTTGCTAACCACTATGCTAATCATGATTAGGCATTAATCCCCCTTTTTAGTCTTTTTCAACTAACTTTCTGCACCCCCAACTGGTGGAGGGGCTTGATCTCCCTCTAGCCTCAACATTAGGTAAAAACCTCTTAGCCACATTTAGGCAACTTCCCCACACTTCAGCCTGCTGCCTCGTCAGTTTCGTCGAATCGCCGTCCGAAGCTACAGATTTTTGCCAATTTGAAGGCACCCTTTTTCTGGAGAAAATCTTAGATCTACAATCTCTCAAGGGGAATCGATATACTTCCTCTCGGCCCTAGAGGTTTTCAAGGGTGCTCTACAAGCCTATGATCTCAGATTTTTACGGGGTGCCTGAGTGGACAAAACTGGGCACCCTGATCTTGCAACCACCCATTTCATGTCAAATTCACCACATAATCGAGCTTTCACATCAACAATATCCTTACTTGAATCACCTATCACAATGAAGTCATCTACATAGATGAAAATCACCACAATACCATGTTCTATCTTCTTTGCATATAGTGATGAATCTGATGTTCCCACATGAAAACCAATGCTCATGAGATACCTACTTAAATCTTGTCTATCTAAGCCAGTGGTGGTGCTTGCTTCAATCCATAGAAAGCCTTCTTCAACTTACATACATTTTTGGGATATTTGGAATACACATAGCCTTTTGGCTACTCCATGAACACCTCTTCTTACAATTCACCATTTAGAAATGCATTATTTACATCTATTTAATGTAGCCAATGCAATCACAGATCTCACTATTCCCATCTTAGCCATGGGGATAAATGTATTATCATAATCCAAACCATGTGTCTGTGCATATTCCTTTGCAACCACCCTTGCTCTATTAATCCATCTGACTTACATTTCACTTTATACACCCTTGCTCTATTAATCCATCTGACTTACATTTCACTTCATACACCCTTTTTCAACCAATGACAATATTCTTTCCATTTGGTAATGCGACCAAGTTCCATGGATCATTGTGTACCAAAGCATCCATTTCTTTCTCCCATACATGCTTTCCAATAGTGAAAGATCCATGCCCCCCCAGGGGTGCTAGCAGCGGAAGTAGCACTTCTTGCATAGGGCAGAGCCTCTCACTCGTGTGGCCTCACCCCCACGGATATCCGAAAAAGAGACAAATCCCTCAGTTCTTCCAAAACCAAACTCGGAAAAACTTTCCTCGCCGAGAAAGCACGATCAATTCCTCCAGGATATTTTTATTCTAACGTAGTCAAGAGCCTTAACTAACCAAGCAGATCCGACCAAACCAGTAAGTCACATGGTCAGATCAAGGAAGAGACTTGCACTTGGATCATAGAGACCAACGCTTCCTCTTTAAATTTAAATAAAAATATCCATTAATTCAATTATGCCAAGAATTCTACTTTTACCATTTAAATGATAAAATTCCAATTGTCATGGGAATTCCTCTTTTATCATTTAAATTTTCTCATGCATAAATTTATCTAAAATTTCTCTTTAAATAAAAATATTCATTATTTTAATATACCAAAATTTCTCTTTTTCTATTTAATTACATAGATCTCCATTATCATGGGATTTTCTCTTTTTGCATAAAAATAAAAATATCAAAAATTTCTCTTTTCTTTAATTAATTATTTATGCATAAATACCAAAAATAAGTTTCCCATGAATTTGATGAAAATCATTATTTTAGCATAGGATGTCCAATCCTAGAATATGGTAGGAAGTCCTCTTTTCACATTATGCATAAAAATGAGCAATGTATTAATTTCTAAAAATTTTACCATAGCTTCGCTGCTATTACTGATAATTTTTAATATTTCTAGAAAGAATAAGACTTTGTAATACAATTATGATAGAATACTATCCTTAGACTTAAATCCAATTTATGAAATTAAATCATAAGTTTACCATAATTTTATTAGCATAAAAGCATAAAAAAGCCATTTTCTTAACCTCTAACATAACTAGCATAGAGTTTGATTTTTGAATTGAGAATTTATCAATGAGAAGCATCCATTTGATAAAGAATTAGTCATAGGGATGACTATTCTTTTGGGGAGAGAGATATACATAAAAAGCATCCTAAATTAAGCATAAAGACTATCTTTTTTGTGATTAATCATTAGAATTCTTATAGAAAGCTTGATTTGCATTGAAAACAATTAATTTGAAACTTCTCAAGCTTGAGAGGCGTTGAGAAGTGAAATATTTTGAGAATATTAATAAAAACCATGAAATTACTTCTTACCTCTAGATTTGGCTTGCTTCTTCATCTTAGAAGGAAGCTCCCAACCAATCAATTGGTTTAGTATGTTGAGAAGAAAGCTCCAAGGATTGTTGAAAATCCTATACTTTTGTCTCTCCAAAAGTATAGGATTTTTAAGAGATAATAGAAAATATCATTATTTTAATGTAATACTAGCATGGTATAGTTCACAGATTTTTTTTACAAAAGACTAAGGATCTGTTTATAGGTGAGGGAGGCCACTAACCAAGTCCAACTAGGTTCTAGAATTTTCCAGGTTCAGTTTGACTCAATTTGGACAAGATTTGGATAAGTTTGGCTCCCTTTTTGATTTGGTTTGATCAAAGAGAGAGGAGAGATAAAAATATCACAATTTTTTTGAATTAAAAACTCATCCACATGTGTGAATTAGGCGCCTACCTCAAGAGTCCCCCTCTCCTTACCAAGGTGTCAGAAATGCATCATTATTCCAAAATATCTCATTTTTTTAGTAATATCTCATAGTGTTTAACTAATAAACCTTGTACTCTGTCAACTCTTCATCTTATGTGAGCATTTACTCATTTTTGGGTATTTTCTTTTATTCTTTGGATTTATCTTATCCCAACAATTGGATTAATCCAATTGGCCCATTGGAACCTTAATTGGACCATAATTCAATTTTTTTTGAAAATGTAGACCCATAGGCTAAGGTCCTTTATACACATTTTCAATTAATTCCAAATGCACATTGGAAAGTTCTTTTTGAATTTCTGTTTCAGGGGAATCCATTTTAGACACTAGGAAGATTTTTATATCCAAAGATATCTTAATTTAGGATTATCTCTCTAGGCCAAAACAGAGTAAAACAAGATCTTTCTTCTATTTCAGAGAGGGGAATAATTACAAGAATAGAAGGGGAGGTTTTTACTCCTTTACTTCTCAAAAGCTCGAGGGAGGAATCTCACATCCTGCCCCACTTCAAAAAAGCGAGATGTCCTCATCTCACAGGAAGGTGGAGTATAATGACTTCCCTTATTCTGAGGTGGAGGTCATGCATTACTTTGGATTGAAACTGAGGGTTAGTTAGAGGGTCTACCTCTGGGATTTCCTTGATTTTGACAGAAAGGAACCTGATTACTCTGGAAGGAAGGAGCTGGAGTCTGGAATCTTGGTCCCTGATTTCCGCACCCCGAGAACCTTGATCCAAAAGGAGTTGGGCAATCCATACTGCGATGTCCAAATCCTTGACAGTTATAGCATTCCACTTCTTTATTCAAGGGTGGAACTTCTGAAGTTGAATTCTAGGGGATTGAGTTTCCGGGAAAAGGACCTTTCTTCCATTCTGGAACTTCCCATATCCTGAGCTTGACCATGTTGTCTCTTAGGCGGTGGAAGGTTGGAATCACCTTTCGGAGCTAGAAATCTTTTGAAAGGTGATGGTGCTAGCTTCGTCAAGACCTTGACATCGAAGGCCTTGGCAAAATCCTTCGCCATCCCCGCACTACTTCTACCATATTGCTTCTACCATGGAAACTGGCTTGGCATTCTTCACTAGGATATTCAAAGGTTCGTTCAGTCCCCAAATAAACCTGGCCATTAGTTTTTCTTCATCCAGTGGTGGCCAGTATTTGAGGAGGAGAGCAAATGCTTGGTGATACACTTCAATAGTTTTGCTCCCCTGGGTTAACTCTAGGAATTCGTTCATCCTGGTTTCCAAAAAGCCGGGAGGACGACAGAATCTCTTCCTTAGGTAAATTTTGAGATCATTCTAGGTCTGGGTGTTCTGATTCAGACGGTTTGTCTCGCAGTGGTTTCTCCATGCCACTCTAGCTGCTTCTACTATATTTAGTCTTGCAAGAGCCATTTTACTATTCTCATTGTACGCGGTGACATTGAAGTATTCTTCCATTGATTCAATCCACTTTTCCACAGCCTCGCCCAAGTTTTCCCCTTCACCCTTGAAAGGTCTAGGCTGCGATCTATGAAGAGTTTTACAAACATCCAAGTCAAGTCCTTCCTCATCGAGTTGGGGGTTATCATTCCTACCACAACGACCTCGATCCATGATCCTATCAATACGAAAATTCTTATTAAGTCCCTTTATTTATAATTCAGATCTGACTTTAGATCCAACTGATTCTGGGGTTCTTTAGATTGGTCAACCCCCCACAAAATCCTAGGATAAAGATCCCTTCTAATAGAAGAACATACAAAACTCATTATCAGAGAATAATTCATTCATATTCTTAACACAGTAATGGTCCATCAGACCAAAAATTTCATTTGATCATTTCTCCACGAGAATTTAAGTTATGCAAGTTTTCAACTTGTCATCCCTTAATTAGATCCACTGGGTCAAGGGTTGATAGCAGCAATCTGTCAGCACAATCCACTAATCTCATAGTGATTTGATGAAGTCATAATCGTCATTCCAATTACCAATATCATCATTTCATTTACCAATATCATTCCAGTTACCAATCGTCATTCCAGTTACCAATTTGTCCCATTCATCCTCATTGTGGCTTTGTTCAATTTAGCTTCTTTCAACTAGAATTCAGGAATCATTATCTTTCAATGAGAATCCAAATCAACTCATCAATTCTCAATCAGAATCCAAATCAACTCATCAATTCTCAACCAGAATTCTAAAATCATATCACAACCAGCATTCGAATTCATCATTTGGATAGCATTTTTGCTTATAATTTTAAGGTCTTAGATTTACTTGTATATATTGTCAGTAAAGAGCTGCAGATATACCCACGGCATATACGGGTAGTCACGGTCCTTATAGTTATAAGGTAAATACCATCATATCTAGGCCTCAAGCAAGTCAGGGATTCCATACAATTGCGGTACTTCTATCTGAAGACCCAATTACCAATTTATGATTCTTTATTTTGAATATCAATTTGTATGAATTTCATCACACAATTACAATCTTTTATTGGTACTTCATAAATTTTTGACATTTCTTGCTTCTTGATTGATCCACTTTAGCCAATTCGCTCATGATACCAGCTGAAAGATCCCTGCCCCCTCCGCGCAACGAATTCTGGGGTGCAGTGGAAGTAGCATTTCTTGCGCAGGGCATAGCCTCTCACTCGGGGCCTCGCCCACCATGGATATCTGGACAAGAGACTAATCCCTCGATTTTCCAAAACCAAACCCAGAAAAACTTCCCTCCCCCAGAAAGCACGGGCGATTCCTCTAGGATATTTTTATTCTAACGTAGTCAAGAGCCTTAACTAACCAAACTGATCCGACCGAACCCGTAAGTCACATGGTCAGATCAAGGAAGAGACTTGCACTTGGATCATAGAGACCAACTCTTTTTTCCTCATCAAGAGGCAGAGCCGTTGATTATTTTCCATAGAACAAAGACTATCCGGGATTTACTTCATCTATCGTACCATAACACAATTGAGTCTCATTTTAGGAATCCATCAGTCCACCATGGGTTAGCCAACCACCCAACCGCTGTAGTGATAGGATCCATTTAGGAATTTGGTTATGTTTTGCCCCGGGTACCAGGGAAAAGAGTTCCCAGGCCCCCTAGCATGTGCCTCAAGAAAACTTCAAGATAGTCACACCACTTACACACCCAATATGAAATTGCCTGTTTCACAGATTCAGCTATCTTTAAAATAATCTTTTAATGAAACCATAGTATCACGATCATAATCCTCCAAAATATCCGATTGAATTCTAATTTCCAATCATTCCTTCATCGGTGTACCTATGGCATCATTGGCAACCAGAACGCTCACCACCTGTCCACTCAAGGGCCTTTTCAATAGTTCCTAGCTCATAGTGCCCGGAAATATATTCACTTATAAAAATCCAGATGGACTCTCCATTGAAGATCAGCAAGATCAACCAATAGATCCATATAAAAGAGCCATGGACTCATGCATTGAGGACTAGCAAGGTCAATCAACCAAATCCATGCCCGAGTTTAGAAAACAACTTTAACACCTTGTTTCATTTTTCTTCCTCGATGCACGCGTGGGTATCTTCGGCGACCCAGATCCCGAGCACCGTATGGTCAGCACCCTCTAGGATCTTTCGCAGGTCACCTAGCGGTTCACTCATAGGCCGCTTCCTTGGTCCCTCATCCACCGTACCGGAAGCTCACCATTTAAATCGAACCGAGGCTGGTCAAGACCTCCAGCCGACCGTGCTATGCGAGATGTCCTCCGTTGACTCTCCGTCAGTTGTTGCAGCTTTATCACTTAGCCCACGATCTCATTCACAAAATGGTCAAAATGCTTCCCCAACATTCTTGACATAAAATAGTCATTTAAAAACAAGTCATAAATACAGTTTCTAACGAACTCTCATCTTTCCACATTGTTCCACATCATTTCTTATTATTCCACATTCTTCTACATCAATTCACATTGCTTAATCCACATCCAATCATATGTATTCCCATCATCCTTCATCCATTCTCATCTAGTCACGTTATATTACATCTCATCCTTCATCCATTCTCATCTAGTCACGTCATATTACATCTCATCCGTTCACATCTACCCATATCCATATCACATCACATCACATCCATTCACATCTACCCATATCCATATCACATCACATCACATCCATTCACATTGCATCTCATCCATTTACATCTATTTACATCACATTACATTCACATCCATTCACATCTATTTACATCACATCACATGCCATCCATTCACATCCATCACATTCATTACATCCACATCACATCACATACATCCCATCCACATTACATCACGTCCACATCTCATTCTCATCCATTTACATCACATCCTTTCACACATCATCACATCTTTATCTCATCTCATCACATTCACATCCACATCCATTTACATCACATCACATCCCATCCACATCTACATCCATTTACATCACATCACATCCCATCTACATCTCATCACACCCACATCCATTTACATCACATCACATCACATCCCATCCACATCCAATACATTACATTCACATCTTTTCACATCCACTCACATCTTATCACATCCACTCACATCCTATCACATTGCATTCACATCTTATCACATCGTATTCTCATCTTATTCACATTTAGTAACATTTTCTACTTTCGATACCGATGGGACTTTTTCTATTGCCAATTACTTGGCCTAGTTAAAGGTGCTTTTTCTCGATGGATATTTTCATATTCTTTCTCAAATTTCTCAAGTGAAATATATTCAATATTTGTCTTTTGAGTAAAAGATTCATGGGATTTACAAAAATCAATTCTACCCATATTTCCCAATAATGCTCAAAATTCCACTTTGATAAATACTCATAATTTGAATTATGCTAAAAATTTCTCTTTTTTCATTTAATTTCTTGGATCTCAATTATCATGGGAATTCCTCTTTTTGCATTTAAATGATTGAATTCCAAATGTCATGGGAATTCCTCTTTTATTATAAAATAAATTTATCTAAAATTTCTCTTTTCTTTAATAAAAATATCCATTATTTCAAATATGCCAAGAATTCCACTTTTACCATTTAAATGATTGAATTCCAAATTTCATGGGAATTCTTCTTTTATCATTTAAAAATTTCTCATGCATAAAATAAATTTATCTAAAATTCCTCTTTAAATTTAAATAAAATTATCCATTAATTCAATTATGCCAAGAATTCCACTTTTACCATTTAAATGATTGAATTCCAAATGTCATGGGACCTCCTCTTTTATCATTTAAATTTTCTCATGCATAAAATAAATTTATCTAAAATTATTTTTTAAATTTAAATAAAAATATCCATTAATTAAATTATGCCAAGAATTCTACTTTTACCATTTAAATGATTGAACTCCAATTGTCATGGAAATTCCTCTTTTATCATTTAAATTTTCTCATGCATAAATTTATCTAAAATTTCTCTTTAAATAAAAATATTCATTATTTTAATATACCTAATTTTTTGTTTTTTCATTTAATTACATGGATCTACATTATCGTGGGAATTCATCTTTTTGCATAAAAAAATACCAAAAATTCCTCTTTTCTTTAATTAATTATTTATGCATAAATACTAAAAATTAGTTTCCCATGAATTTGATGAAAATCATTCTTTTAACATAGGATGTATAATACTAGAATATGGTAGGAAGTCCTCTTTTCACATTATGCATAAAAATGAGCTATGTATTAATTTTTAAAAATTTTACCATAGCTTTGTTGCTATTACTGATAATTTTTAATATTTCTAGAAAGAATAAGACTTTGTAATACAATTATGATAGAATATTATCCTTAGTCTTAAATACAATTTATGAAATAAAATCATAAGTTTACCATAATTTTATTAGCATAAAAGCATAAAAAGCCATTTTCTTAACCTCTAGCATAACTAGCATAGAGTTTGATTTTTGAATTGAGAGTTTATCAATGATGAGAAGCATCCATTTGATAAAGAATTAGTCATAGGGATGACTATTCTTTTGGGGAGAGAGAGATATACATAAAAAGCATTCTAATTAAGCATAAAGACTATCTTTTTTGTGATTAATCATTAGAATTCTTATAGAAAGCTTGATTTGCATTGAAAACAATTAATTTGAAACTTCTCAAGCTTGAGAGGGGTTGAGAAGTGAAATCTTTTGAGAATATTAATGAAAACCATGAAATTACTTCTTACCTCTAGATTTGGCTTGCTTCTTCATCTTAGAAGGTAGCCCTCAACCAATCAACTGGTTTAGTATGTTGAGAAGAAAGCTCCAAGGATTGTTGAAGAGAGAGAGAAGCTCTAATCTCTCCAAAAGTATAGGATTTTTAAGGGATAATAGAAAATATCATTATTTTAATGTAATACTGGCATGGTATAGTTCACATATATTTTTTACAAAAGACTATGGATCTTTTTATAGGTGAGGGAGGCCACTAACCAAGTCCACTAGGTTCTAGAATTTTTTTACAAAAGACTATAGATCTTTTTATAGGTGAGGGAGGCCACTAACCAAGTCCAACTAGGTTCTAGAATTTTCCAGGTTCAGTTTGACTCAATTTGGACAAGATTTGGATCAGTTTGGCTCCCTTTTTTATTTGGTTTGATCCAAGAGAGGAGGGATAAAAATATCACAATTTTTTTGAAGGAGGCCACTAACCAAGTCCAACTAGGTTCTAGAATTTTTCAGGTTCAATTTGACCAATTTGGACAAGATTTGGATCAGTTTGGCTCCCTTTTTTATTTGGTTTGATCCAAGAGAGGAGGGATAAAAATATCACAATTTTTTTAAATTAAAAACTCATCCACATGTGTGAATTAGGCGCCTACCTCAGATTTTCCCCTCTCCTTACCAAGGTGTCAAAAATGCATCATTATTCTAAAAAGTCTCATTTTTAAGTAATATTTCATAGTTTTTAACTAATAAACCTTGTACTCTATCAACTCTTCATCTTATGTGAGCATTTACTCATTTTTGGGTATTTTCTTTTATTCTTTAGATTTATCTCATCCCAACACTTGGATTAATCCAATTGGACCATTGGAACCTTAATTGGACCATAATCCAAATTTTTTGAAAACGTAGACCCTTAGGCTAAGATCCTTTATACACATTTTCAATTAATTGCAAATGCACATTGGAAAGTTCTTTTTGAATTTCTATTTCAGGGGAATCCATTTTAGACACTAGGAGGATTTTATATCCAAAGATATCTTAATTTAGGATTGATAAAAAAAAACAGAAGCAGGATGAAACACACACAAGAGAAGCAAACCCTAATCCATATCCATCAACCATAAAGAAGGAGAGAAGCCATAGTCACCATCTCTCTCACACACACAAAAAGGAACACAACATAGTGTTATGTCCACACTACAAAGTAAACCTAATGTAATGTCCACACCACACATGACCAGCTGGACGCGGTCATAAACACACCACACGATATCTATCTACCATACTGTCACTCTGTCAGCACCCATGTGCTATCCTCCAGCTGTATACGAGCTTGACATTTCAACACTCCCCCTCAAGCTCGACATGTCCATCTCTAGGACTCCCAATCTAGTACGGAAATACTCGAACTTATCCTTACCAAGTGCTTTGGTAAAGATATCTGCAACCTGCTCATCTGTCTGCACATATGTCAAATCAACATGCCCATCTAGCACCTTCTCTCTGATAAAATGATAGTGGACCTCAATATGTTTGGTCCTGGCATGATAAACTGGGTTGCTAGCAAACTGAATACTACTCATGTTGTCACAATGAATGACAACTCTCATATCACTCTGTAACCTGACATCATCTAGCAACTTCTTCAACCACATAGCCTCACATGCAGCTATGGCTGCTCCACGATACTCTGCCTCTGTGGTAGATAAAGCAACTGTAGGTTGCTTTTTACTGCTCCAACTCACAGCTCCACTACCAAGGCTGAAAACATAGCCACTGGTAGACCTCCTGTCATATGCACTACCGGCCCAATCTGCATCTGTATATCCATAGACATGCATGTCTTTTCCTGCCTCATAGAAAAGACCATAATGTACGGTAGTTTTGACGTGTCTCAGAATACGTCTCACAGCATCCAAGTGAGGTTTACGAGGACTCTGCATAAACTGACTCACCAAACCAACTGCATAACTGAGATCTGGCCTCGTAATGGTCATATAGATAAGGCTACCAACCATTTGCCTGTACATGGTGATATCATCAAGTTCATCACCCAAATCAGCCCTAAGCTTCATGTTTTGCTCTAATGGTGTCAACATTGGTTTGCATGCTGTCATACCATACTTTGCCAGCATGTCAAGTGCATATTGCCTTTGCACCAACCATATACCCTTGCTTGTTCTAATCACCTCAATGCCAAGAAAGAACCTTAAATCACCAAGGTCTTTCATATCAAACTCTTTGCATAAAGAGGCCTTAACCTCATCAATGCCTTTCCCACAATCACCTGTGATAATCAAATCATCAACATAAATGACTATCATCACGATACCATCATGTGTCTTCTTCACATAAAGTGAAGAGTCTGCATTTCCAACCACAAATCCAATACTGACAAGATATCTGCTGATCTTGTCACTCCAAGCACGAGGTGCTTGCTTCAAACCATAGATTGCTTTCTTTAACCTGCAAACGAAAGTAGGATATTTTGGATGTACATATCCTTCTGGCTGTTCCATGTACACCTCTTCTTGTAGTTCACCATTCAAGAAAGCATTTTTTACATCCATTTGATGTAAAGCCCAACCTTTTTGTGCTGCTAGTGCAATGATAGTCCTCACTGTAGCCATCTTAGCCACTGGGCTGAAAGTTTCATCATAATCAAGACCATAAGTTTGTGCATATCCTTTAGCGACCAGCCTTGCCTTATGTCTCTCTAGGCTGCCATCTGACTTGCACTTTACCTTATACACCCATTTGCAACCAATTGCATTCTTTCCTTGAGGTAACTCAGCCAATTCCCATGTATCATTTTTGTCCAAAGCATCCATCTCTTCATCCATGGCTTTCTGCCATACATGCTCTCCAATAGCCTCTGTATAGCATGTAGGTTCCACATGCTTTACCATAGATGTCATGTATGCATAGTGCATAGCAAAATCTCTATATGTCAATCTTTCCACTGGATATCTGACTCTCTGGGATCTCCACAATGCATGCGGGTCACTCTGTACACCTGTAACTCGAGCATGTGGTGGCACATATCTGTCCTGCCTAGCACCAGGTGTGCGTAAAACGGGTATACCGAGCTCCTCATCCAAACTCTCAGAACTAGAGGACTCATAACCTGTGATCCCAATTCCCTCGACTTTCTTCTTGCCTTTATCCATAGCACTACTCCCAGTGCTCACACTCTCATGCCTCAAACGTCCTGACCATGGACGTACACTGCTACTCTCAGCTTCTGCTGCTGGCCCAGACATAGTAGTAGAACTAGAACTTGCTTGTGATGGCAAGTTCACAGACACATCTGCCTCAAGTGAGTCAATAACTCCCTCATCTTTTGCTTTGTACCAACTAGCAAGCTCATCAAACACCACATCTCGTGAGATGACTACTTGTCTAGTTTGAGGGTTATAACATTTGTAGGCCTTTCGATCCTGTGCATATCCAACAAATACACATTTCTCTGCCTTAGGATCCAACTTCCGTCTTCTTTCATCAGGCACATGGACATAAGCTACGCATCCAAAGACTTTGAGATGTCCAATGTCTGGCCTGTAACCTGTAAGCCGCATCTCTGGCGTGCTTCCATGAATGGCTACTGTAGGTGTTTTGTTCAGGATATACACTGCAGTAGCACATGCTTCTGCCCAATAGTAATCTGGCATGCTCTTTTCATTGAGCATTGCCCTTGCCACTTCACATATGACTCGATTCTTTCTCTCAGCCACACCATTCTGCTGAGGTGTATACTTGCATGTCAACTGTCTTCTTATCCCATGCTTCCGCAAGAAATGCTCAAAAGCTTTTGAGGTGTATTCACCACCTCCATCTGTTCTCAGACACTTAATCCAACAGCCATATTGCTTTTCTACAAGAGCTTTGAAATCCATGAACGTTTCCAGCACTTCACTCTTCTCTTTCAGAAAATATATCCATGTCATCCTGCTGAAATCGTCTATAAATGTCACATAGTATAGACTGCCTTTGATAGATGGGTTTTGTGCAGGGCCCCATACGTCACTGTGCACTATCTCAAGTGGCCTGTTGCTTATATTTCCTTCTCTAGGAAACCTCAGCCTTGCCTGCTTTCCAAACTGACAGGCTTCACAAACATGCATATGTCCATCATATTTAAATCGAGGCAATCCACTGACAATGCCTCTTGTTTGCATGTTCTTTAATCTCTGTATATTGACATGTCCAATCCTCTTGTGCCACATGTCAATGTCCTGCACAATCCCATTGCTCTTTAAAAACATGGCTGAGCTCAATTCTGGTATGCCTGCATCCAATTTGAACAACCTTCCTTCTTTCTTGCCCTTGGCAATCAATCTACAGCCATGCTTAAAGTCTTCCACAAAACAGCCATTCTCATTGAATCTTACTTGTAGTCCCTGCTCAACCATTTGGCCTACTGATGCCAAATTCCTTGTAATGGATGGTACATATAATACCTCTGACATATTCTTTACATTTCCATCATGCATCCTCAAAGGCACACTGCCAACATGTGTTATAAGATGCTGAGTATCATCTCCTGTGACCACATAACCATTTGTACCTAATGGTTGCATCTTCTCAAACCACTCACCATGACATGTCATGTGGTTTGAGGCACCTGAATCCATATACCATGACTCATCTCCAGCATCCTGAGAATCCATTGTCCCCATAATGTGCTTCATTGCAAAAAGATGATTTGAACTCCCATCATTGTTACTAGTAGATGCATAATTTCCATGTTGTGGTCTTCCATTCCTCACATCATTCTGCTTTTTGTAACAATCTTTTGCCATATGTCCAAGTTTGCCACAATAGTGGCATTCAATCCCATTCAAATTTTGTTGAGGACCTTGCCATCGTCCTCTACCACGAGCACCTGTTCCAAATCTCCCCCTATGGGATTGAAATCCACGACCTCCACGTGATCCAAATGATGACTGAGAATTCTGAAAATTTTGATTTGATTGTGGTTGAGTAGACCTGTCATTCCAACCACGTCCTCCACGGCCTCGAGGGGTAAATCTCCCCCTGCCTCAAAAGCCTCTAGATGAGTAAAAAGCCTGATTCCTTGCATGCTCATCATTGCTTGACGAGGATGCACCACCTGTAACACTCATACCACCAAGGCCAAGCTTCAATTCTTCCACAATGAGCAATGACACAAGCTCATTAAAGTCTGGCATTCCTCCCAACCTTACTGAGATGGAAGTGTCAAAAGATTTGTATTCTTTGCCTAAACCACGTAATGTGAGAGCAACCAAATCATCATCATCCATTGGGGCATGGATTGATGACAAGGAATCTGCATAACCCTTGATTTCCTGAACATACTCATGTATACTCCGATTCCTTCGTGTTACACTGTGAATCTGTTGCTTTAGTTGTATCTTCCTTGCACCAGTGTCTGTCTCATACATTCGGCACAATATACCCCATGCTTCTTTCGGTGTATCTGCATCTTGGATGTGAATAAGCAAGGCATCTGTTACACATATTGAAAAATAATGCAACACTTTCGAAGACCGCTCTACCCATTGCTTGTGAGCCAGTAACTGAGCATTATTTGGTTGAGGAGGTAGATATGGCTCCGGGTCTTCCTCCGAGACAAGACTCCATAAACCTTTGCCTTTCAAAAAACTCTTCATTCAAAACTTCCACACTTGAAAGTTAGTGCGGTCAAGCTTCTCTCCAACAATCTGTATCGGACCATCTCCCATTGTTGCAAAAATGTAATAGATGTACCCTTTTGACAAGTTGTATGCCGGACCTGTAAAGCTTCAAATCTCTCCAAATCACATCAAATGCTTGCAAATTGTGTGCATTAACATCCCACAATGATTCACCAACAATGTACACTCGATCAAAGTTGAAACCAAATGATACTTCTTCACAAAAATTTTTTTGGTTTTTTTTCTCGCCAGTAAATGCTCGCCAGTAACAAGTCAAGATTATGCTCTAAATCCTTCAAATCTTGTCCAAATTCAATGATTCAACTTGCATTGGCTTCCCAACACATTGATCCAACATATCCTAGAAGGGTTTGATCAAATTCTTCAAGGTGAATGAGAACCACCAATTTTTGTAGCTCCCTGGTTTGCCCTTTTCTGCATCTGTCAGGTACCACCTCTCACTAAAAATGCTCTATCTCCTTCAAATCTCATCCAAATTCAAAACTTTTTGAATCAAAAGTTTAGCAACTCATAGGACTTTACTTGTACCAAAGGAATTAGGCCAATTTGATATAGACAAGGATTAATGCCTTGATTAAAAATGCTCTGTTTCTGGACAGACTTTCTGCAAACCTGCAAACCTCTGCTAATTGAGTTCAATGAGCTCCAAATCCTTCAAGTAAGCTTCCCAAATGGTAATGTCAGCTCCAAACAAGTATTTTCTAAGCTTCAAGTGACTTCAACCTCTTGTAAAGACCTTGTAATGATCAAATATGAGTGTAGATGATGAAAACTGTCCAAAATCTGCTAGAAAACACGCCGCCTGCTCCTGGAGCTCTAGGAGAGAGGGGAAATCACCAATGAGTTGATAAACTTCTTAGCAATGACCTAATGCATCATGGGTATGAAGGGTTTGGCTCAATTTTGCTTCAATCTTCCGCATTCGATCCTCCACCGAGCATATGTTCTCTGTTTTTGTAGGGTCCAAAAAACCAGAGTTTTTTTCTTCACAAATTGCCTGTAAAGCATCAATTTTCCATGCAATGATTTGCCCCAAAGTTGCTAATACATGTGTTCATTCACAATACATGAGAGCCTCTGTGTTTCCTTTGTATTTGTCCCAATACATTTGACAAAATACATTCCTTCACAAGCTTTCCATGAAAGCTTCAAAACCAGAAATTTTCTGCTTGCTTTTGCACCTTTAATCTTCTCTTACACTTGCTCTTGATACCTGCAATCCGCAGATGGGGTCTTGCTACACTTACCAATGGTCCTTAGCTCTCAAATCTGATGCCGGTGTGTGCTCCACAGCTTCTCCTTTGCTCCAAGCTCCAATGGTTTCCTTCACAGCTTTTTCTTCTTCTTCCCTCTTCTCTCACTCACTCTCACAACACAACTAATGAGCTCTTGGCTCTGATACCATGATAAAAAACAGAAGCAGGATGGAGCACACACAAGAGAAGCAAACCCTAATCCATATCCATCAACCATAAAGAAGGAGAGAAGCCATAGTCACCATCTCTCTCACACACACAAAAAGGAACACAACATAGTGTTATGTCCACACTACAAAGTAAACCTAATGTAATGTCCACACCACACATGACCAGCTGGACGCGGTCATAAACACACCACACGATATCTATCTACCATACTGTCACTCTGTCAGCACCCATGTGCTATCCTCCAGCTGTATACGAGCTTGACATTTCAACAAGGATTATCTCTCTCTAGACTTTTTCTCTCTCTCTAGGCTAAAACAGGGTAAAACAAGATCTTTCTTATATTTCAGAGGGGAATGATTACAAGAATAGAAGGGGAGGTTTTTACTCCTTTACTTCTCAAAAGCTGGAGGGAGGAATCTTACAAATAGCTTCTCCAAAACATGATGGTTCCACATGTTTTGCAAATTGGCATGACCGTTTGTAGATTATAGTTGTGCAAATTATTCATGTAGGGTGTGATTTCATAAGAAGGGGAGATTTGAGTGTTTTATAGTGATTTTGGAAGCAAGTAAGCACACAACAACTTTGGATCATCAATGAACAAACCCATATGTGTCTGGTTTCTAAATTGCCTAGTTGGATTGTCCATGTTGGCATGAAAAAAGGGTGAGATTAATGATTTGATTGTGCCATGGTTTGCACTCAGACAAAACAAAAGTTGAAAATTTGAACTTGATAATTTTGGGTCGGTGATCCAAACTTATGGCAATCTGAATTGTGAGATGATTGGTGATCCAAACACAGTGGTTGAAGGGTCTATGATGCTTTCATCTACCTGTCGAGTGTCTGGAAATGGTTCCCATCATGTGACAAGAGCTAGGAGGGCCAAATAGTTATTTAAAATGGTTATCCCACCACAAGCCTACTCTCAAGATATCTTTAGCTATTGTGTAGAGCTCATAGATTTAAGAGTTTAACACAACCTAAGGATCCAACTATTCTTTCACTTGTGTAATTTCTATGACATTTGAAACTTCTTGAAATTCAAAGTTGATGATTGGAAATTGATCAAGCTCATAAACTATAGACAAAGCTTAAATTCTAGAGTACGAAACAAGAAGAAGAACACAACACAAGCTTTTTGGGTACAAAAATGAGAAAAACACAACACAAGCATTTTGGTTACAATTCCCTCCCTCCCTCCCCCCACACACCCAATGTGAGTGGCTCCATCTCTCTCTTGTGGGTATCGGGGGTGTACTTTTAAGAAGACCTACATATAATGTGCATTCAAAGAGTATTAAAAAATACCCCTTTTTGTGAATTTTGACTTAATAAAATGACCCATTTTTCCAGGTTCAGTTTGGCTGAATTTGGACAAGATTTGGTCCAATTTAGCTCCCATGTTGATCCAGTTTGATCCAAGAGATATAAAAATATCTTAGTTTTTTTGAATTAAAAACCCTCCCACACATGTGAAGGAGGCGCCTACCTCAAAGGTCTCCCCTTCCTTACCAAGGTGTCAAAAATTCATCATTCCTCCATTTTTTTAGTAATATCTCATAATTTTTAACTAATAAACCTTGTACTCAGTCAACTCTCCATCTTATGTGAGCATTTACTCATTTTTGGGTATTTTCTTTTATTCATTGGATTTATCTCATCCCAACACTTGGATTAATTCTATTTGCCCATAGGAATCTTAATTGGACCATAATTCAGAAATTTCTGAAAATCTTGACCCTTAGACTAAGGTCTTTTAAATCATTTTCAATCGATTCCTAATGCACCTTAGAGAATTTATTTTAAATTTTTGTTTCATGAAAATATATTTTTGATATTTGTAGAATTTTTATATCCAAAAATATCTCAATATTGAATTACCTCTCTCTAGAATTTTTCCTTTCTCTAGACAAAAACAAGAAAAAATAATATTTTCTTGTATTCAAAAATATAGAATGATTACAGGGGATTGAAGTAAAAGCTTATTCATTATGCAGGCTAAGGAGGAATCTTACATCCTCTCCCACACTTGAAAAATGCGAGGTGTCCTCATCTCGCAAAGTGGGGGTAATCTTTCGCCAACTCTTCTTCTTTCTCCCAGGTGGCGTCTTCTAGAGGGAAGAACTTCCACTTTACTAAGAATTCTCTAAGGACTTTGCTCTCCTAAGAATCTTCTCCCCAACGTCAGGGATTTCCTCAGGTTGGAGTACCATTTGGCCTTGAGTCAGAGAGATTAATTGTTCCTCATCAAGCACGTGACTCGGACTGGGTACATATTTCTTAAGCAAACTAACATGGAATACATTATGTACCTTGATATGGGGAGGCAGAAGAAGTCTATAGGCTAGATCGCCCACTTTCTTTATAATAGCATATGGCCCACAGTATCTGGGAGAGAGCTTCTTGTACTACCCTAAGGATAAGGAACTTCTTTTTGGTCGTACTTGAATGAAGACCATATCCGATTCTTCAAACTCTCTCTCTGATCTCTTTTTATCCGCATACTGCTTTTGCCTATCTTGGGCTGCCTTTATATCTTTACGGATTGATTGCATTTGCTGGTCCATGTCATCAAGCATTTGTCTGGACATCTTGACTCTAATCAATGGGTCGGACCAAGTCAATGGTGTAAGGCAATCTTGTCCATACAAAGCTTTGAAAGGACTCATCCCAATGCTTCGATGATAAGAAGAATTGTAAGCAAATTCAACCAGATGCAAATGGCTTAACCACTTCTTAGATTCCCTGCCAGCATGACCGAAGGATATCTTCTATTACCTGATTCACTCTTTCAGTCTGGCCATCTGTTTCGGGGTGATAAGTTGTGGTGAGATCCAAGAAAGTTCCTACTGCTTCGAAGAATGCAGTCCAGAATTTCGATGTGAATTTGGGATCTCTGTCACTTACTATCCTCCTGGGTAAGACATGCAATCTAAAGATCTATTTAAGGAAAACTCTGGCAACATTCACTGCAGTGTATGTTTCTTTCACTGGAATCAGATGGGAAACTTTGGTTAGTCTGTCAATTACGAAGGAGTCTGTCTCTGAAATCTGGGACGTTGGCTTCCTTGGCCCACAAAAGGAGATGGGCAATCCTTGAGCTGGTGCCCAAACCCCTGACATCCGAAGCACCTATTCTCACTTCGAAGCTCTTCCCTTTACATTCTTGAGAGAGATAAAGTTCCTGAGAAAGTATTTCGAGGCAAAGGTCTTCCCTCATTCCTGAAGCTTCCCGTCTCTAGATTCTGGTTGGGACCTTGGTGTCTCTTTGGAGGCCGAAAGTTGGAAGGACTTCCCGGTGTCTGGAATCTTTTGAAGGATGAGGGAGCTGGCTTTGGCGGGACTTTCACGATGAAGGCTTTGGCGAAGTCCTTCGCTATTCTGACAACTTCTGCCATGGACACTGGCTTGGCATTCTTGACCAATGTGTCTAAGGGTTTGTTCATTCCCCGAATGAACCTGACCATGAGTTGCTCTTCGTCTAGAGGTGGTGAATACTTGAGGAGAAGAGCAAATGCATGGTAATATTCTTCAATGGTTTTTCTCCCCTGATTTAGCTCTTAAAATTTATTCATCTTGGTTTCTAAAAATCCGGGGAGACAAAATCTCTTCTTCCTTAGATAGGCTTTAAGATCATTCCAGGACTAGGTATTCCTATCTAGATGGTTGGTGTCGAAATGGTTTCTCCATGCCACCTTGGCTGTTTTCACAATTTTCAGCCTAGCAAGAGCCATTTTGCTCCTCTCATTGTAGCCGGTGACATAAAAATATTACTCCATTGCTTCAACCCATTTCTCTACAGCCTCGTCCAAGTTCTCCCCTTCACCTTTGAAGGGTCCTGACTGAGTTCTGTGAAGAGTCTTACGAACGTTGGGGTCAAGCTCTTCTTCGTCAGTGAGAGGATCTGGCTGACGGCCATGGTTCCCTCGCCTCATGATTCTGCCAAAAATGATACATTATTAAATTTTTATTTTGATTTCGTTTAGGAGATCCTAAGACTTGAGAGGTTTAGAAAATAATTTCTTAAACAAGATAAATGATCTTATTGGAGATCTATGACACATGTCCGGTAACAGATTTTGCTTTATCAATTCGTTTCAATAAACAATCACTTATACAACAGGGAATTTTTGCACAAAACATTTCTTTATTTATATAAAGGTTACAATATGTACATAGAGCAGATCGGCTCCAGAAGTCAAAATCTTCTTGGGGGATGCATAAGACGGCGGTACTGGTGGGCTACAGACATGCCCTAATATAAATGTTCCCTTACTGCCAAGGGAGCTACTATCTTCTCCTTAGGAATAAAGCAACTAAGGAGTCTGTAGATTTGGCAGGAAAGTCTGAAATTTTGAGGCGTTGGGTGATATAAAATAACACCATGTATCACTTTCAGCCTCATCAAAATCATGGTTAATGAAAGATTCTGCCTCAGCATCGCACGCTGGTCGCAAGAGGCGTGGACATACTGCCCTTAAAACCATTTGTGCTGCCATCTCTCCGCTGGGTCAAGAAAATATAGATCCTCGAAATGGCTTGCGAGTCTGGCTTAGCTCGTTTGAGTTGTAGCGGAAGAGATGAGATGCTCGAAGGCGAACGCAGTCATGTCTTGTGAGTGGGTGAGGTCGGGAACACCAGATAAGTGTGGAACTTCCATCTATAAAATCAAATTCTTTGATTAAAAATCTTCATTAATGAAGCTTAAGGAATGAAAATACAATATGTAAATGCTCTTTCTGAGTTTTTATTACAATTTTCTGATAAGAATTCATTTCTCCTTATTAGCTTTTAACAAAGCTTTGATACCAGTCCGCAGTGCCCCCTCTGAGGGCGCTGGTGGTGGAAGCAACGTCAGCCTCATGCGCGGGGCAAGGATCCACACTCGAGGCCTCGCCCAAACGGATATTCGCCCACAGATATCTGGACAAGAGACTAGTTTGGCAGGTTCCTCCAAAACCAAACCTGGAAAAACTTCCCTCGCCCAGAAGGCACGGGCGATTCCTCTAGGGAAAATTTTCAAACGGGAGAATTAATCTAACAGGTCAAAGTCTTAACTATTCAAACTGATCCGATGAACCTGAAGTCACATGGTCAGATCAAAGAAGAGACTTGAACTTGGTTCATAGAATCACCGCTTTTTTCCTCCTTTAACGAGGCACAGCCGCTGATTCTCTCCCACATAGAACAAGGGTTTCTCAGGACTTAATCTAACTAACGTAACTAATCGTAACTTAATGGTATCACAGGAATCCCCCAATCTAGCCTAACCCCAACCGGTGGCCAATGGGCGACCACTGTATTGGTGGGATTCCTTTATAATGATTTGGTTATGTTTTGCTCGGGTACCAAGGAAAAGAATTCCCAGGCCCCCTAGCCGACGCTTTATGCAAAAATTAAGGTGGGCATACCATGTACACACCCAATATGAAATTGCCATTTATAACAAATTTAGCTGTCTTTAAAACAATCCTTCAATGAAAATCATAATATTACTGATCATCATCCTCCAAAATTTTGAGTCCATTGTATTACAAAATATGTCATCTGCACTCTCCGTTGAAGACCAGTTGGCCAACCACCCCAACGAGATCCAATATCAAAATTTGATTCTCAAAAATCATTCTTTTTAGTCCATCCGAATCTTCCTCGATGCACGCATGGGTGTCCTAGCAACCGCAAGCCCGTGCATCACTTGGTCGTTCAGAACTCTCTAGGATCCTACTTAGGTGTCCTAGCACTTCATCGAGGGACCGCTTCGTCGGTCCTCGCCATTGAACCGGAAGTGCACCATTTTAACCATACCGAGGCTGGTCAAGACCTCGGTAGGATTTGCTACGAGCAACGTCCCTCGATGACTCCCCGCTACCAGCTATTGCAACGAGCCTCTTCTTAGATTAAACACATACCAAATGCTTCCTCTAGCATTCTGGCGTAAAATAGTCCTTTAAAAGAAAATAGAGGTTCTATACAAGTAAAATTCCCTGTTTGAGATTGGTTCCACAAAACCCTTTTTCTTTAATCCATAATTTCATAATGAGAATCCTTAATCTCTCATCAGGGTACCCATCATTTGACTGACTCTATGCAAGTAAAATTCCCTGTTTGAGATTAGTTCCACAAAACCCTTTTTCTTTAATCCATAATTTCATAATGAGAATCCTTGATCTCTACCCATCATTTGACTGACTCTCCAACTAGATTCTTGGTGATTTCAGTCAAAAAGGGAAAACTAGTTACTTCAACGGTAGTCTATTCTTTGTATTAAAAGCTGGAACCGGTCTCACGAGGTTTTTGCTTGATTCAGATCGACAAGTAGTTTACTGACTGTCCCTGTCATAGTCCTGATCTAACCAAAATCATTCGGTTTAGTTCTAGCTTTGATTCCAAGGATTTTCTTCAAATAAACATCTACTGTGAACTTCTAGCCATAAGGAAATTCCAACTTTGTGAATTTCATTCCTTCTTAACCATAATAGATTAAGAAATGGTTTTATATGAGAATATCAGATTTTAATGAAAATACTATTCTTCCATTTAATCTAATTTTGGGTAAATACAAATTTAGTGATTTAACCACATAAAATATCTAAAGATATTCTTTCTACGAACTTAATTTATCAACCCTAATTCTCTAGGTGGAATTATGGTGAAAATTCCTCTTTTGTCTCACCAAAAATTAATTCAATTCTTTCTCTACTTAAATACCATAAAAATTATTCTTTTAACTAAATACGAATATCCATTTTTTGAATAAGCTTAAAATTCTCTTTTTCTCATTTAATGATTGGATTCCAATTCTCATGGGAATTCCTCTTTTATCATAAAATAAATTTATCTAAAATTTCTTATTAAATTAAATAAAAATATCCATTAATTCTAGAATTCCACTTTTACCATTTAAATGATTGAATTCCAATGTCATTGGAATTCCTCTTTTATCATTTAAATTTTCTCAAGCATAAAAAGAAATTCATCTAGAATTCTTCTTTAACTTTAAATAAAAATATCCATGAATTCAATTATGCCAAGAACTCCACTTTTACCATTTTAATGATTGAATTCCAAATGTCATGGGAACTCCTCTTTTATTATTTAAATTTTCTCAAGCATAAAAATAAATTTATCTTAAATTCTTCTTTAACTTTAAATGAAAAATATCCATTAATTCAATTATGCCAAGAATTCCACTTTTACCATTTAAATGATTGAATTTCAAATGTCATGGAAATTCCTCTTTTATCATTTAAATTTTCTCAAGCATAAAATAAATTTATCTAAAATTTCTCTTAAAATTAAATAAAAATATCCATTAATTCAATTATACCAAGAAATCCACTTTTACCATTTAAGTGACTAAATGCCATGGGAATTCCTCTTTTATCATAAAAATGAAAGTACCAAAATTTCCTCTTTTCTTTAATTAATTATTTATGCATAAACACTAAAAATTAATTTTTTCATGGATGTGATGAAAATTATTCTTTTAGAATAGGATGACAAATCCTAGAATATGGTAGGAAGTCCTCTTTTCATTATGCATAAAAATGAGTTATGTATTAATTTCTAAAATTTTTGCCATTAGCTCCGTTGCTATTACTGATAACTTTCAACATTTTTAGAAAGAATAAGAATTTATAATACAATTATGATAGATTAACTATCATTGGACCTAAATCCAATTTATGAAATTAAATCATAAGTTTACCATAAAAGCATAAAAAAGCCATTTTCTAACCTCTAGCTTAACTAGCATAGAGTTTGATTTTTGAATTGAGAATTTATCAATGAGAAGCATCCATTTGAATAGTAGCACAATAGAAATCGACACTGACTGGCGAGGAGCCTACATGGGCACACATGGAGAGCCATAGGGGTAAAGACCTTGCCACGCATCAACACGCAACATCAAGAGCAGCAAGGGGAGCAAGAGAAGCAGTAGGAGTAAGAGCAACATCAAGAGCAATAGCAACATCAAGAGCAATAGCAAGAGTAGCAAGGGGAGCAAGAGGAACAAGGAAGTCGAAGTATTACAGGCCTTACCCCCTACAACTACATCTCACCGATTATCTTCCTCGTGGCCCCACTCACAGCAGGAGACACTCAGGGTACAAGGCTTTCTAGGAGATACGGCACTACCAGAAGTCCGTAGAGCTTCTCATCTGGAGGGCACCTTTCTCACAAACGTGTAAAGAAATTTTATGGGAATACAAGATGGAATGTTAGATGTAGTCGGTTGCCTTGGAGGCCTTGCAGGAAGCCGCTGAAGCATATCTTCTAGCCCTCCTAAAATTTTTGGTAGATTTTTTCCTAAAATTTGAAGGTTTTTATGAATATTAAAACCTAAATCCCTTAAAATCAGTTGTAGATCAAAATTTCCATTAGGATGGAAATATCATGGAATTAAGATGCTCTAATGTAAATACAAGATATGATTGATTTTAAACCTTCAAAATCAGAATGCATGTAATTTTTTATTTCCTTTGTGAAATCAAGGTAAATTAGAGATCAAAAGGGATGGCCTCGTACATCTTCATGTGGTTCTCAATATCTTTTCAGATGCTCACTGATTACCAAACCAAAGTTATTTTTTAATTTCCACCATTTTTCGTGATTAATTAAGGGCTAAATAAGTTATTCTCATTCTAGTGGAGGGTGTAAAGCTATCAAAATTATGATGGCTAGAGGGGTGTAAAAATGCTGTGTATGGGGGCCTTGTACAGGCCATTTTTGCACCCCTCTGGCCTTTCTAAAATGTTTTGTAGTTTTCTCTCTAAAATTTAAAGACACATCATTTTATATGATTAATTAGGGGCTAAAGAAGTTATTCTTCTTCTAGTCAAGGGCATAAAGCTATCACAATTGTGATGGCTAGAGGGGTACAAAAAAGCTATATACGGGGGCCTTGTGCAGGCCATTTTCGCACCCCTCTGGCCCTTCAAAATTTTTGTGTAGTTTTTTCCCTAAAATTTGAACGTTTATTTTTGGCCATGTCGTTAAGGGAAACCATGTTTATTTCACTTGAAAACCAACTAAAATTAAATGGAAAATATTTTCACATTACAAATCAAACACATGTACTTAAAAGCATCTTTCTACATTGTATTGGTATAAAAAGTTACATATGGGATTTGGGAATACTTTTTACAAGTGAGGTTTGGCGCTTCTTAGCTACGGGGAGCTCGTCGGTTAGAATGGCAGTGGCAATTTCTTGAGGTGTGGGTCATGGCCAAGAGACTTGGGAATTCCTAATTGGGTAAGCACCTTTCATCTATGTCCGCTCCCAAAAGTGGTCATGAGACTAATGACTTTTTAACTAGGATTACAAAACTGACCGTTTCGCCAATAGTGGTCACATAGAGTTGCTTTGAGAAGGTCTTCAGCAAAAAGGGAAAAGCTAGCATCCGGTGTGAATTCTTTGTGAATAATCACAAAGTCAAGAGGTGTGAGAAAGAGTGACCAGAATAATGGCGTTCGTCCAAATGGAAATCATGAGATAAGGTAAACGCGAATTGAGGCGAAAAATGCGGTTGACATGTGCAGGCATTAAAGGCACTTTTTATCATTGATCTCTTGAAATGTGTCTTTTTTGTTTTGCATGTGGCTAGTTCTCCCACACTTGATGTGCCCTTTTGTTTTTGCATGTGGCTAGTTCCCCCCTCACTCCCTGTTGGCTACCATCAAGTTGGTACCCTGTCACTAGTTCTAGGAGCACATGCAACAAGCGGGCGGGCACCCTGTCCATAGTTCTAGCTACTAGCATCTAGCAGGCACGCACAATGCAACAAGCGGGCACCCTGTCCATAGTTCTAGCTAGCATGCAACAAGCGGGCACCCTGTCCACTAGGAGCACATGCAACAAGCGGGCACCCTGTCCATAGTTCTAGCTAGCATCTAGCAGGCACGCACAATGTCACCCCGTCAGCATTTTAAGGAGCACCTGACAAGACAGGTATCAGTAACAGAAATGGAAACCAACAAGGTATGAAACCTCAACCTTCCCATTATGTGCCAGTCAGGGTTGTAGCCTTGTTGTATTTGAAACTAGAAGAGTTAGCATTTACTAGAAGGGTTAGCATTTGTTGAAGGATTACATGAATAAGAAGCCAAAGAAAGTGATTCAAGGCCTTGGGACTTCCTAAAGCTCCTCTATCGCATTGTTTGGATTTTTTCCTAAAAAAGCTCAATACAACACGATTTGGGATTTTGGGAAATCCTCCAGTCCTCAGATTGCATTATTTGGCTCTTTCTGAAGAAACTTATTTTTTATTATATTGCCATTGATTTTTTCCCTACTTGAATTTTGGAGAGAGCAAAAGGCCTTTAAAAAGGTCTGTAAGCTTTGCTCAATAAGGCATTGAAGTAAGAGACTGCTCCAAGTAAGTTTTAATTACCATACCTCAAAATGAATTGTTAAGATTCCTAAGTATTGTAGCTTATACAGATTTTATACTCTTCTAGAAAAAAGATAAACGATCAGGGGAAAAGGGAAAGAGAGAGACCCTGCACAACCCATGAAAAGGTCCCTAACTTGAGGGTACAACTCTTGAGGAAGGTAGATCTTGTCATGTTCTTCTTATATTCTGTCTCCTTCTCTGTTTGTTTAGCTTCTAAGGGGTAGGGACCTATTTCTTCTAGAGAAGAAATCATGTGACATGATGCTCTTTGTGTTCGTTTCCTAGAAGCAATGCACATGAAGAGTATCATATATTCTATGAGATGTTCAACAAGGAACTCAGCCTATGTAAAAATACTGGAGCAGCACAAAGACTTCTTGGCTGAGGAGACCAAATTGTTCCAAGGTCTAACAGAGCAAGGAAGGGTTAGTCTTGAGGACAAAGCTTACATCCACATCAAGGATATATTGACAGATATGATATAAAAGAATGCAGTCAACAGAAGGTATGAACAATTGCCACATACTACCAAGGCAAAGTGTTCCATACACCCTAAAAAGTGCACGCACCTTGATGAAAGTGTGGATTTTACAATCTACCTTTGGTATGTGCATGGAGCACCAAAAGAGCTTTTAGAGTAGGCAGGAGAGGAGGAGTATCTTGAGGAACTGAGAGCCTAGTAGGGGAGTGCTACTATGGACCTTATTACCTTAAGGTCAAAGACATTGAAGACAATAGTTCATGATCAAGCTCTAGACATTGAGAACTCTAATCATACTGATCCTTTGCTCCCAACTTTTAGGATTGGAGATGTGGAGTATGTTTTTCTATATGATATACAATGTATATTGAATTTGAGGAAGGACTATGCACTTGCAATGAATGCACACTCTTGCACTATGGATTTTGGGTTCATTGATGAGGATGATCCTTACATCTCTCTAGAGGACAACTTTAACTCACAAGAGTCACTGGCTTTCTATTTTGAGGAGGCCGCCAAGTTTGAGAAGAGTGAAGAGATGGATGATGCAACATTTAAGCAAGTGTAAAAGGATCTCAAATATGACATGCTTGGCAAGGACATAAAGACCGAGGAACCAATATAGGAATATATTGAAAGAAGCATTTTTCTTTGGTCAGACAAACAATTGGAAACATACGAGAATATGAAGTTTGTCTTTTTAAATTTGAAGTCTCAAGTTGTCATGCCACGATATTTGTTCATTAAAGCTTTATTTTCTTCATTTCACTTTGCTAATTGAAGATGAAAGCTTCCTTCTGAGATCATCTGGGATTAGAGAGTGAGGCCTTGGTTAATCATCTAGTTTGTCACACTACATCAGCAAGCTATCATCTACAAAGATGCTAATTTATCACTAGCATTTCAGCAATGATGGGGAAGTTGTTGTTTTCTTCTTGAAAACTTTATCTAATTTTCTTGGAGGACATCTAATTAATATCTAAAAGGACAAGATTATACTGATTGAGAATCTCTACGCTCTTAATATTTTTGGATATTATCCAGGCAAGTAGTTCTCTAGAGCTAGATATTATCTCAGATACACTGCTTATACGTTATCAAGTGGCATAAAAGACCCTTTAATGTTGGATGGTCATGGTAAGCATCATCTATAGCTACACCAAAGCTGGAGATTTTACAAAGTGAAGGATATCAATCATATAAAATCTAGGTGATCCTATTGTTGAATAACCACAAGAGCAACGCCTTTTGAAAAAAAAAAGAGGTCACCAATTAAAATATTAAGAAAAGCACCCACTCGTAGGCTGTGGGAATAAATGTAGTAAAATTGCACATGTAATTATTCGGTAGACAATGATAAAAAAAGTTTGTATTTAGAGACAAATAAGAACTTAAATATGCTTGTATATTGCATTTTAATATGTAGCTGAATGTTCAGCTCCCTATCTATCAACCCAGCAATGGTTGAAGTACATTTTTGTTTATCTCCACTCTGTATGCTTGTGTGCAACTGTTGAGTTGTCAAGAATTTACATTTTTCTTTGCTTTTGGACAATTTTGTATGCCAATTTAAGTCTGAGAATTTAATTGTCCTCTTGATGTGCAATCTTTGCAAGATTGCTTGATGAAACATTGGAAAACTTGCTTCATATTTGCTTTTTGAGCTCCCCCAAAATGCTGTGTATGTCTGAAGAAAGCATTACGTGCTGTGTAATGAGAATTTTCCATCCCTTGTGTAGACCAAATTATAGGGAATCCATATTTTTTTGGTAAAAAATGATAGTGGTTGTGTTGAGATTCAAGCTCGATGTCAGTGTGAGCCAGCTATGCTATGTGCTGGCAGATTAGGTAGGAACATGTGTGAGACATAAATGACCGCGTGTCCAGCTGGTGCTCTTCCACCACTTAGGTTCTAAGACATATGCTCATTCATTGTAGTACAAGCATGGAGTCTTTGAGTTCCCTCCTTTTCTTATTGTTGTACATGTATTTAAGGGTTTTAAGGTCAATGCCACTCGACTTGAAAATCACCTTTGCCTTTCACATGAAGATTCTCTCCTTGCACTTGATTTTTAATTGTAGTTGGTATTTCTCTTTTATGGAATAACCATTCAAGTGTCTCATGGTCCTCTGTCTTAACTTATCATTGACAATTGTAAGATTCCGTTAGTAACAAACATAGACATCACAACAAAATAGTGTGCCAATTACAAGTGTTTACTAACCTTAAATTCCCCTAACCACCAAATGTGCTTTTCTAATTGCACACTGAAATATTTTGGGTTACCTTATGTAATTGATGGGTCCAATGCTCTATTCATAAGTGTGGTTGTCACATGCTCAATCTTTTTCTCTTTAATAATTTCACATTCATCCAGTTTTATAACAAACTTTAGACGTCCTTGGCACTCTTCAAAGTGATACCATAGTACTCAACCATTCTTCTTTGCATTTGTTGGAGATCATCAAAAATGTTGTTCTAAGTATTATACATAGAACTCCCCTTCTCACCCTCAAACAATCCTTCAATATGGAAGCATCGGCCAATGTAGTCATCCACTTTGCTGATTTAGAAGGCCTCTCAGCTTCCATACTTCTACGGGTGTAAAAGCACACGTTTGATTCTTTGATCTTTCAAAGTTGATGACACAGCCTTGAAGATAGAGGTGTAGCCTTTTTTGCTAACTCCACTTTCATCTAGTGTCTCTTGAATAGAATTTACATCAATTTTGTTGGTGTCCACAAATTGTTGCACAACATTCCGTTTAACTGTCTTGTACTTCTTCTCTGCAATCATGTTTTTTTCAATGCTGCTCAATAGAGCAAACCTTTAGTTTGTTTGATTGGAAGGATATTAGGATTGACATTCTATTTGTCAGGAGGCTCTAAAATGTTTCTGCAATAAGAGTGGTTTCTTCAATTTCTAGTTTTAAATTAAATCTATATTATCATTGCATTCAAAGTAATAAAGGCATAAGCAATCTTACCTTGCTTGCTTGACCCTACGCTTGCACCCTCAACTACCAGGTTTGAGTTCAACAATATTGTAATTTTTTTAACTTCTCCCAATGGGGGTAGCTTTTGTCCTTTCTTTCTTCAGCTTCTGATGGGTCGTCCTGAGTGCGTCAACCTCTTTTTGAAGTTTCTCTTTTAGTTGTGAGCACTAAAACACCTTCTAAGCTTTGTCTTCTGCCTCTTGTTGGTATAGACACCTATACATATCAACAATAGAAGATTGGCTAGATATATATCCCCAAGAAAGCCTTTATGGCTATCACCTGCAAAGTTTAGTAGTTGAGTTGAACTAGAAAAAGGAGGAGTGGAGTTCGTGATTGGGCATTGGGGGTAGATTGTTCCATCACACCATAAGTTGATATAGTGCAAGACTTCTCTCCTCATTTTTCCCCTATGCTGCATGGCATCTATTCTTGGACCTTTTCTTTGTTTTTTAAGAGGAGCATACTCTTCTTATAAGTCCATGTGAAGATGGTATAGCCTCTTCTTTTATAAGTCCATGTGAAGATTATTGATCCAATAGAAGCAAGGGTATATGCAAGACGTCTTAGCTTTAACTGAGTAATCAGTTATCCTCAGCTTCCCTCTGGTCACATTATGAAACTCTTGCTTTACCTTTTCCTTGTAAAAGAGAACTTATTGGGACTCAAACTTCCAAGAATAATAAGGTTGTGATGAGGAATATACAACCCTTGCTTTAGCTGCATATTTTGAGCTTGAGTGTTTGTGATATAAAACTTCACCAAGGTGTCCTAAGGTGATGACTATGATGACTTCTTTGATAATTACATGCCCGTGTTATTTTGGATGACTTTGAATTACTAGGTAATGGAGACTCTGAACTAGCTTATGTGGCTAGGTTTTTGCTTTATTACCTTATTTTTATATAGAGTTCAAGAGACTTTTTGTGGCGTTGTTGTGCAAGGTGTATTGAGAGAATTTTCCTTGTTGCTTGTTGAAGCATAATCAACAATGATTCTACTGAAGAGGTTTCATCACCCAATCAAGACTCAACACTTCAGTAGTTTTGGACCACTTAGATGGCATCATCTTACCAAGCTATCCATCATTGCCCAATGCTATAACTAGGCAAAACATGCCCAACGCCTTGGGGGATACACTCCTAAGAAACCTTATGTATCATGTGCTCTTAAAGGGTATTTAAAAAACCCTTTAGTTATAAAGTTTTCATGAATAAAATGACCCCTAATGCTTTATGGACTTACATTTTTTTTAAATAAATTGATTGAAGAAACCCCTTCTATAAATGTATTTCTGTAAATTTACTTTAAAATTTTGAATTAAAAAACCCCTTTATTTGAACTCACGTGCTATACAGATATATTTCGAGCCCAACACCTGTCTTACTAAACATGTTGGACCACTTAGATGGCATCACCTCGCCAAGCTATCTGTTAGAACTAGGTAAAACATGCCAAAATCAAAGGGGAAAAGAGATAGAAATACCAAAGGTGTAACCTAGAAGCTTTTACTAATTGTAGATCTAGGGATCCTGAAATTTCAGTTCCTTGAACTTTGTTCCCGTGAAGGTTGTGACGAGATAAGATGTGAATCAGATAGATGATTGGATGGAAGGGTGTGATGTGAATAGAGGTGATGAGATGTGAGGTGAATAGATGTGATGAGATAAGATGTGAATCAGATAGATGATTGGATAGATGTGATGTGAATAGAAGTGATGAGAATATGAGGTGATGAGATGTGAGGTGAATAGATGTGATGAGATAAGATGTGAATCAGATAGATGATTGGATAGATGTGATGTGAATAGAAGTGATGAGAATATGAGGTGAATAGATGTGATGAGATAAGATGTGAATTAGATAGATGATGATTGGATGGATGGATGTGATGTGAATTAGATAGATGCGAATGGATGGATGGATGTGATGTGAATAGAAAAGATGAGAATATGAGGTGAATAGATGTGATGAGATGTGATGGGAATTAGATAGATGAGAACAATGGATGGATGGATCTGGTGTGAATAGAGGTGATGAGAATATGAGGTGAATAGATGTGATGAGAGAAGATGTGAAATCAGATAGATGATGATTTGATGGATGGATGTGATGTGAATTAGATAGATGTGAATGAATGAATGGATGGATGGGTGTGATGTGAATAGAGGTGATGAGATGAGAGGTAAATAGATGTGATGTGAATGGATGTGATGTGAATAGAGGTGATGAGATGTGAGGTAAATAGATGTGAGATGTGATGCGAATCAGATAGATGGGAATGAATGAATGGATGGATGTGATGTGAATAGAGATGATGAGAATGTGAGGTGAATAGATGTGATGAGATGTGATGTGAATCAGATAGATGGGAATGAATGGATGGATGGATGTGATGTGAATAGAGGTGAATGAGATGGATGGATATGATGTGAATAGAGGTGAATGAGATGGATAGATGGGAATGAATGGATGGATGGATGTGATGTGAATAGAGGTGAATGAGATGTGAGGTAAAATGAATGAGATGTGATGTGAGTGAATGTAATGTGGTCTAAATGGATGAGATGTGAGTGAATGTGATGTGGTCTGAATGGATGAGATGTGAATGAATGTGATGTGATGTGATGTGGATATGGGTAGATGCGAGTGGATGAGATCTGATGAGGATAAATTGAGAAAAGATGTCAGGAGATGAAAATGATGTGATTGGATGAGAATAGGAATACTTACGAAATGGTTGTGGAATTAATTAATGTGGTTTGATGTGGAGAAACGTGATAAAATTCATACAAATTGTTATTCAGACTGAAACTCATAAATTAGTAATTGGGTCTTCAAATGGAAGTACCGCAATTAATTAATGTGGTTTGATGTGGAGAAACGTGATAAAATTCATACAAATTGTTATTCAGACTGAAACTCATAAATTAGTAATTGGGTCTTCAAATGGAAGTACCGCAATTGCATGGAATCCCTGACTTGCTTGAGGCCTAGACATGATGGTATTTACCTTATAATTCCAAGGATTGTGACCACCCATATATACCGAGGGTATAACTGCAGCTCTTTACTGGGCAGTATATACGAGTAAATCTAAGACTTGAAATTATAAGCATAAATGCTATCCAGATGATGAATTTGAATGTGGTTGATATGATTTTTAAATTCTGGTTGAGAGCAGATGAGTTGATTTGGATTCTGATTGAAAAATAATGATTCCTGAATTTTGATTGAAATGTAATAAGTTGAGCAAAACCATAATGAGGATGAATGGGACGAGTCCCTGTGATGATGTTCATAACTGGAATGACGTTAATGACTTCAGCAAATCACTATGAGATTAGTGGATTGTGCTAACAGATTGCTGTTGTTAACACTTGACCCAGTAGATCAAGTTAAGGGATGTCAAATTAAAAATCTGTATAATTGAAAATTCCCATGGAGGACTGTTCAGATAGAAAGTTCGATCTAATGGACCATTATTGTGATAAGGATTTGAATGTTATAATCTGAGTGAATTATTATCTAATGTGATGAGTTCTATATAAGGGATCTTTATCCTAGGATTCTGTTGGGTTCACCAGACTATAAGGAACCCAGAATCAGTTGGATCTTAAGGAAAAGAGTTATCCTCTAATTTTGCGAGATGAGGACATCTCGCATTTTTTAAGTGGGGTAGGATGTAAGATTCCTCCCTCCAGCTTTTGAGGTGTACAGGTGTAAGAACCTCCCCTTTTGATCTTATAATTATTCCCCTCTTTGAAATAAAAGAAAGATCCAGTTTTACCTTGTTTTGGCCTAGGGAGAGAAAATGTCTAGAGGGAGGTAATTCAAAATTGAGATATTTTTGGATATAAAAATCCTCCTAGTGTTTAAAATGATTTTTCCTAAAACAAAAATTCAAGAAGAACTTTCCAATGTGCAATTGGAATTAATTGAAAATATGTAAAAAGGACCTTATCCTGAGGGTCCAAATTTTTTAAAAATTTTGGATTAAGGTTCCTATGGACCAATTAGATTAATCCAAATGTAGGGAGGAGATAAATTGAAGAATAAAAGAAAATCCCCCAAAAATGAGTAAATACTCACATAAGATAAAGAGTTGACTAAGGACAAGGTTTATTAGTTAAAAAAGAAGAGATATTTAGAGGAAATGATGCATTTTTGACACCTCAGTGTGGGGAATTCCCCTCATGAAGGAGGTGCCTATTTTACATGTGTGGATGAGTTTTAAACTCATAAATAATGAGATATTTTCATCTCTCCTCTCTCCTATTTCAACTAGATCCAAAAAGTAAGCTAAACTGACCTAAAAATTATCAAAAAGTGACCAAACAAATCTGGAAAATTCTAGAATTAGTTTGCTTGGTTAGAGGCTCACTTTTTCCTATAAATACAAGACTCCCCCTTTGTAAAAGCTTAATGGTGTTTATGCATTGTTACTCTGATTCTGTCTTGAGCCATTTAACATTGAATTTCTTGATAATTAATTATTTTTTGGCCTAATCCTCTCCAAGTGAATTTGGTGGCCACTCTTGCTGCAAATAAGAGTAGAACCCTCAATCCCTCAAGCCAAAGGAAAGCTCATAAGCTCCATGTAAGCTTAATTCTTACTTATTGTGAATTTTTAAATCTATGGTTTTCTCAAATTTTCTGCTTTGTAAATGTTAAGTTAAAATCTGATGCTATGCCTTGATGGAAAGGCCACCCCCTTCTCTTCTTTATAATTCAGCCCTTCTCAATCCTAGAAAGTTTAATTAAAAGATTGATTAAACTCTTTTCATTATTTACTCTCTTGACTTTTAGAAAATGGAGTAGATTAGAGATATTAGAAATAAAAATCGGATTAATTCAAGTCATAAATTGAATGATAAAATTGAGAAATGGTCAGCCATACAAAGGAGGTTATAGCAAAATTTTCTTAAATTTTGTGGAACTAAAGTTTATCAATAGGTTATTCTAAAAGAGTAATTTACTCTGTTTGTGCACTCTAAAAGATTTATTTTTATTTCAAAAGTGTCACTCTCATTAAAATTGAATTTATGCATAGGAAGATGCATAAAAGATTTATTTTTATTTCAAAAGTGTCATTCTCATTAAAATTAAATTTATGCATAGGAAGATGCATAAAATATTTATTTTTATATCAAAAGAGTCATTCTCATTAGAATTGAATTTATGCATAGGAAGATGCATAAAAGATTTATTTTTATTTCAAAAGTGTCATTCTCATTAGAATTGAATTTATGCATAGGAAGATGCATAAAAGATTTATTTTTATTTCAAAAGTGTCATTCTCATTAGAATTAAATTTATGCATATAGGAAGATGCATAAAAGATTTATTTTTATTTCAAAAGTGTCATTCTCATTAAAATTGAATTTATGCATAGGAAGATGCATAAAAGATTTATTTTTATCAAAAGTCCTATTCTCATTAAAATTGAATTTATGCATAGGAAGATGCATAAAAGATTTATTTTAAGTGTCATTCTCATTAAAATTGAATTTATGCATAGGAAGATGCATAAAGGATTTATTTTTATTTCAAAAGTGTCATTCTCATTAAAATTGAATTTATGCATAGGAAGATGCATAAAGGATTTAATTTTATTTCAAAATTGTTATTTTCCTTAACACTAGTTCTGTAATTGGACAGTAAAGTGTCCTGATGAGGACACTTTAGTGTCCTGTTTCTCACCAAACCTTTGGAATTTTTTGGGGAACCTAGAAACAACATTTCTACACCTTGTTTCAACCATAGGTCAGTTAAAAGTCAAAAAATAAAGGGGATTTTTCATGATGTCAAAACACAAGCTATATTAGAAATTTGACAAAAAAACTCTAACTTGAAATTTTCATTGAAATTTGAAGCTGTTTTATAAAAAATTCCATAAAATGCCTATAACTTCTTGAATAAATCATGTTTTTCATGTTTGTAAAAGTGAATTGGTAGAACTTGGGGTTTCAAAACAACACAATCTCCTTTAGGTCCTAGTTCCTAAGCTACTTGTGAGCTATAACAAAAATCTCATAATTACCAAGATGCTGAAAAAGAGGAAAATTTTGGCCTTCCAAAGGTACTTCCATAAAACTAGGGATATGTTAGTGCAAATTGGCAATCAAAAATGATTATATAATTCAAAACCAAGTTAATACATATTTTTTGGGGTCCCAAGCTCAAGTAAATCTTGCTACTTGAGAGCTATCTTAGTTTTTCAATCGTGCTACATTTTTCAAAATTTCTAAATTCTCTCTCAACAACCATGAAACAAAGGTTTTAGGTACCCAAATTATGTTTGTACAATGTACCTTAGCGGAATTATTCTATACAGACAAAATGTTGCAAGTTTACTAAGGAATGTAATGTGTATGACTCAAGAATCTAAATCCAGAATTTTTGTTGTGTGCAGTTTTGACATTTTGAAACAATTAATATTTGTAGCTTACTAAGGGGCTTTTACATATAACTTTAAGATCTCAATGGATAGAGTAAGCATTGTATCACCTTAAAAAACTTGCAAACACATTAAAACCATGTATTGGTTTGGATATAAATGGATGCTAAAAAGTGGTGTATCAAACACACACAACTTCCTACTATTTTAGACACTCTCAATTGAATTTTATTTCATGTGAAACTTGGCAAAATCTTTGACACAAATATGAAATAATTACTTAGAATTTTCATGGGGCTTAGTGATTTTTTTCTCTAAGCTTATAAGGCGGTTTTCTCAAACCTGAGTTGCAGTCTCATGCAAGTCCTATTTATGGGTGTAATTCCTTATCGTACCAGCATCCAAATTACAAGGTTACATTTTTTAAAGACACACTAGGTCACATATTCAAACTCCTCAAGAGGGATTTTGAATATGTCTTTCCTAGCGCAAGTAGCATTTTATTTGCATCGTCCGAAAAAGGACACTTAAGTGTCATTTTTTGGTACCAAACTAGTGTTAAAATTAAATTATGCATAAATAGATGCGTAAAGAATCTTTATATCAAAAATTAGAATCCTCTTTAATTCTATGTTTAAATTTAGTGAATAGAAGTGATGAGAATATGAGGCGAATAGATGTGAATCAGATAGATGATTGGATGGATGGGTGTGATGTGATGTGAATAGAGGTGATGAGATGTGAGGTGAATAGAGGTGATGAGATGTGAGGTGAATAGATGTGATGAGATAAGATGTGAATCAGATAGATGATTGCATAGATGTGATGTGAATAGAAGTGATGAGAATATGAGGTGAATAGATGTGATGAGATAAGATGTGAATTAGATAGATGATGATTGGATGGATGGATGTGATGTGAACTAGATAGATGCGAATGGATGGATGAATGTGATGTGAATAGAAGTGATGAGAATATGAGGTGAATAGATGTGATGGGAATTAGATGAGAAGAATGGATGGATGGATGTGGTGTGAATAGAGGTGATGAGAATATGAGGTGAATAGAGGTGATGAGATAAGATGTGAATCAGATAGATGATGATTGGATGGATGGATGTGATGTGAATTAGATAGATGTGAATGAATGGATGGATGGATGGGTGTGATGTGAATAGAGGTGATGAGATGAGAGGTAAATAGATGTGATGAGATGTGATGTGAATTAGATAGATGTGAATGGATGGATGGATGTGATGTGAATAGAGGTGATGAGATGTGAGGTGAATAGATGTGAGATGTGATGTGAATCAGATAGATTGGAATGAATGAATGGATGGATGTGATGTGAATAGAGATGATGAGAATGTGAGGTGAATAGATGTGATGAGATGTGATGTGAATCAGATAGATGGGAATGAATGGATGGATGGATGTGATGTGAATAGAGGTGAATGAGATGTGAGGTAAAATGAATGGATGGATGGATGTGATGTGAATAGAGGTGAATGAGATGTGAGGTAAAATGAATGATGTGATGTGAGTGAATGTGATGTGAATAGAGGTAAATGAGGTGTGAGGTGAAATGAATGAGATGTGATGTGGTCTGAATGGATGAGATGTGAGTGAATGTGATGTGGTCTGAATGGATGAGATATGAATGTGATGTGATGAGATGTGAGTGAATGGATGAGATATGAATGAATGTGATGTGATGAGATGTGGATATGGGTAGATACAAGTGGATGAGATATGATGAGGATAAATTGAGGAAAGATGTGATGAGATGAAAATGATGTGATTGGATGAAAATAGGAATACTTATGAAAAATGATGTGATTGGATGAGAATAGGAATACTTATGAAATGATGTGATGAGATGAAAATGATGTGATTGGATGAGAATAGGAATACTTATGAAATGGTTGTGGAATTAATTAATGTGGTTTGATGTGGAGCAATGTGGAAAGACAAGAGTTTGTTATAGAAATTGTATTTTTGAACTATTTTTAATTGACTGTTTTATGTCAAGAATGTTGGAGAAGCATTTTGACCTTCTTGTGAATGAAGTTGGGGAGACCTAATCTGATAAAGTTACAATAGCTGACAGAGAGTCATTGGAGGACGTCTCGCATAGCAAGGTCCGCCGAGGTCTTGACCAGCCTCGGTTCATTAAAATGGTGAGCTTTTGGTATGGTGGATGAGGGACCAAGGAAGCAACCTATGAGTGAAGCGCTAGGTCACCTGCACGAAGGATCCTAGAGGGTGTTGACCATACGATGCTCGGGCTCTAGGTCGCCGATGATACCCACATGTGCGTCGTGGAAGATATTGGAACAAGGAGTAAGAGTTGTTTTCTGAATTCGAGCATGGATGTGGTTGATTGACCTTGTTGGTCCTCAACGAATCTCAAGTCCATGGCTCTTTTATATGGATCCGTTGGTTGATCTTGCTGATCTTCAATGGAGATTCCATTTTTGATATGTGAATATATTGCCGGTTACTATGAGCTAGGAACTATCAAAAAGGCCTCTGAGTGGATAGGTGGTGAGCATTCTGGTTGCCAATGATGCCATAGGTACACCGATGAAGGAATGATTGGAAATAAGGATTCAACCAAAGATTTTGAGGATTATGATCAGTGACACAATGGTTTCATTAAAAGATTGTTTTTTAAAGATAGCTGATTCTGTGAAAAAAGGCAATTTCATATTGGGTGTGTAAGTGGTGTGACTAGTTTTAAGTTTGCATGAATATCCGGCTAGGGGGCCTGGGAACTCTTTTCCCTGGTACCCGGGACAAAACCTAACCAAATTCTTAATTGCATCCCATCACTACAGTGGTTGGGCGGTTGGCTAACCCATGGGACTGGATAGGGTTAGGCTAGACTAATGGATCCCTAAATTGAGACTCAATTCTGTTATGGTACGATAAGTAAATCTTGGACAAAAATTGTTCTATGGAAAAGAATCAACGGCTCTGCCTCTCAATGAGGAAAAAAGCGTTGTCTCTATGATCCAAGTGCAATATTTTTCTTGATCTAACTATGGGACTTACGGGTTTGGTCAGATCAGTTCAGTTAGTTAAGGCTTTTCACTATGTTAGAGAAAATTTTATCCTGGAGGAATCGCTCGTGCTTTCCGAGCAACGAAAGTTTTTTCGGGTTCGGTTTTGGAAGAACCGATGGATTAGTCTCTTGTCCAGATATCCGTGGGCGAGGCCCCAAGTGTGGGACCCTGCCCCGCGCAAGAAGTGCTACTTCCGCTGCTAGCACCCCTCAATTTGTTGCGCGGTGGGGACAGGGATCTTACAGTCAGTTTATGCAAAGCCCAAGGAAACCACATTTGGATGTAGTGAGAAGCACTACTACACGATGCTTATGTTTTGACGACGGTGAGTTCTGACATTTCTTTTGGCCGTTGAAAATAATATTTATATTATCATGATGGATAATAGCATTAGAAAGAGTGTCAGAATAGACGTCGAAAAGTGCGTCGATAAAATCTTTGAAATTATTGTCAAAATAAACACTAGATTTTTTTTAATTTTTTATTTATTTTCAGCTTATTTATATCTTAACCAATATATATATATATATTCTCACTTTTGGTATATACAAATACTTGTAAAAGTAAATGAAACTAACCCAAAAAAAAGTTTATCTCTTCGAGGTAATTCTTGCAATAACATATGTAGCACACTCTCTGTCCACCACCAGTACTACACACACACACACACACATGTAGATCATGGTCCTCTCACACCCCTTTCCACATACATAAATACATTACCATCAAATCATAGCATGTGAGAATATTTTCATGTTTACAAAATCATAGTTGATCATTATCAACTCTCTCATCTTCAAAAAGATCATTGGCCCCGAAAAGATCTATTTCAAGAAAAATTCCTCCATCTTTGAATCGTGTAGGAATAGAAGATGCATCTATGTTGCCTCTAAATGTTCTAGCTCTAGCTTTGGTTCCTCATTTGTTGTTGGCTCTTTGTCAATATCATTGTCTACTGTGTTTGAGACATCTCCTATGCCTTTTTAGTCTGTCCATATCTTTTTGGAGTCCACTTGAACTAATTTGGATTTGTCTCTTCGTATGGTTGCATGTGCTCATGTTGTGACTACCTTGAACCACTTAACATCAAAGATAAACATATGAAACTTTGTAAATCTAACCTTGATGATATCTTGGATGGTCCCAAAGTAATAGAGCATGTTCACATCCGTATTTAGATCACTTGCACTAGTCCTTCTTTCCTAGATGAAATTTTCTTTAACACCACAATCAAATGTTGTTCTCTTCTTATTGATCCGCTCCACTCAAAAATGGCATCCATGTGACCACAATGCTATAATTTTTTGATACTAAAAGAAAATAACACATCGTTAGTTTATGGAAAAGTTGTAAATAATATTTGGAGAACATGTGAATATATCGAGGCTTAGAATGAATGAAATCACCTACATGGTAGTCATAACCGTATCCAAGCTCCTCTTCCTCATTCGTAATAACTTCACCATGAAGTTTTTCTTCTTGTAAGGTCTACTGGAGCCATCTACTTGATAGAAATTTTAGAAGTATCGCAAGTGATGAAGGGCATGATTGGCGAGACATAGTCCGACTTCTTTGAAAATCTTGACGAGCTCGATTCCTTTCATTCTTGGCCTCTCCGTAATGTTGGATCCACTTTTGCATACTCCTTGAGTTTAAGATGTAAAATTTATTGATATTATCTCGTAAGGATGCATCCATCCATCTCTCAATCCCTTGTCCTTGTGGCTCTTCTCCAACTACCTTATTATCCTCTTCTGTTGACCACATTTTAGGCATTTCAAGGTCTACAGTACTAACAAACTTTGTGATGTACACCAGGGATTCTTGCAGAAGCCATCCCATTGCCATGATTCCCTTTGGGCGAGCTTGACGGACAAACCCTTTTAGTGTCTTCATAAACCACTCCAAAAAGAACATCCAACGTGAATGGACGACCCCTACCAATAGCCACCTTATCCACAATATGAACTAGGAGATGCATCTGTATGGTTAATATATTGGTTGTGAGTGTTAGAAATATGTGATCTAGCATTCATTATTAGTGTGTTTCCTTAGTGATACCTTAGAGTGGTTTGTTCTAAGGTCGAGAGATGCACCTGTGTACTATGGTTAATATGTTGGTTGGGAGTGTTAGAAATATGTGATCTCGCATTCATTATTAGTGTGTTTCCTTAGTGATACCTTAGAGTGGTTTGTTCTAAGGTCGAGAGATGCACCTGTGTACTATGGTTAATATGTTGGTTGGGAGTGTTAGAAATATGTGATCTAGCATCCATTATTAGTGTGTTTCCTTAGTGATACCTTAGAGTGGTTTGTTCTAAGGTTAGAAGGCTCAATTATTAAAGTAACTAGGTTTAGGTCTATTATCTTCCTTTGATTAGGGAATCACCTTTTAGGTGAGTCAAGTGAAAAATCATAGGGAGATGGAGAGAATCAAGGGCTCTAGGTGCCTCCCTCTCATGAGCCTTAAAATTCAGGGGCTACTACTCACATTAGAGAGCTAGAGATAGCAAAGTGGAGAGTATAGTGCCCATGCTTTGTGTACTTGCTTAGTGATAAATATACTAAGTGGTCCTTTGTGGAAATACTCTCTCTTTGCTCTCTTTGTTGGTATTTGTCTATGTGATGCATTTGTGGTGAACTTAAGTATACTCCATTGCTCATTGGTTACATTTCATTAAGTATACTCCATTTCATTGCTTAGTGATAAATATACTAAGTGGTCCTTTGTGGAAATAAGTCTCTCTCTTTGCTCTCTTTGTTGGTATTTGTCTATGTGATGCATTTGTGGTGAACTTAAGTATACTCCATTGCTCATTGGTTACATTTCATTAACATCTAAGTGGTGGCATGTGTTGCTTTAATGGTGTGAGATTGTTTATGTGATGATGTGCATTGCTTGATTCATTTAATAACTAATATCACACCATGTATTTTAACATGGTATCAGAGCTCCTTTCCATGGGAGTGTAAGCTTTTATGAGTTGATAGAAACATCTTAGTGATTAAGGGTGTATGAGTGATTCTCATTGAGTTGATAGGAACATTCTCTATTATCATTGATGTTATTCCTTGTGAATATCATTTATTGCATTTGGGATTGATTCATCACTCCATTGGGTGGCATATTGGAGTATAGAAGAAGTGTAAAATCAGTCCACATATTTGTGTGTAAGCCTTTATGTGAGCACAAGATTCTTTGTGAGTCTTACCTTGAGCTCATTATCTTATCTATCTCTCTAATTCTCTTAGTGAGTGGCACATTGGGAGATTAAGGGAGGGATTATCACTTAGTGGGCCACACCATTGTGGGTGTGAATGAGCATTAGAAGAAGGGAACCTCTATCTGCGAGAGAAACTTTGTGTGTGAAGAGCAAAGTATTGGTGGTGAATGCATTGTGAAGGGAGTTTATTGCATCAATATTGAAGAATTGAAAGTGAGCTTAGAGATCTTCTTCAAGTCATCATCAGCAATCCAAAGCTCTTTATTAACACTAAACTCAATGGGGTACAACATTAATGAAGGTACATCTTACTATTTTTTCTTAGTGATAGAAACATTGTGAAAATAGAACCACTTGGAGGATTCAATTGCCTTATTGTGAGCATCCATTGTAATTAGTGTATTAGGGCTTTAGTATCCCACCTCAGGGCATCAATCCTTGCACATCGAGCCTGCAGAAAGTAGCTGAAAACGGGTGGCTACAATAAAAAGACCAAACATGGGTTTCATAACCTCTGTGAGATGAAAAGAAAGGCAATTTAGAGGCCTTAAATAGCCTCACATTACAACAAAACATAAGCATATTGTAGAGGCTTGTGTACTACTGTTTGTGGTGAGTCGGCTCAGTAGAAACCCAACCTACAATTAGCGGCCTTGAGAGCACACTGTTGCAATTGCTACAATAGGGTCAGAAAGATCTCATTATAGAGAACAAGGTGCCATTATTGGTCAAATCAACCTCTAATCTATGGGTTAATCAAAGAATTGAGTGCACAACACTCTGGCACAGCTTTAGGCAGTTCACTTGCCAGGGATTTACTCTATGACTAAAGGATAATTTTGAGCCCCATCATCACCTACTTTTCCCCTAGTTTATAGGAGGGAAAGTTCAAAATTTTCTTAACATTTATCTTGGTGATAAATATGTGTTAATTTCAAAAGGGTACAAGGCATATTTACATAGCCTCTTTTGTGAGGGCTCTCTCATTGGCCTAGATACACATCTAAGTGGACATTGCATTCCTTTGTGATCAACATTTTGTAAAATTCTCTAACATTATAAAATAGCACATTGCATGCCATATTGCATTTCTTAGTGACAAGAAGTTGAAGGGTTCAACTCTGTGAGTTTAGTCAAATGCCAAGGATTTTAAAAACTAAAACTAAAGCCCAACTTGCACTAGCCAAAGCATCTAAGACCAAGTTCAAAATCCAAGCCAATTCACACTATAAGGAGTGGTCAATATTGATGTGCACACACCTTCATCTATTTGGTGAAGCGATCCTTGAGTAAAAGAATTTCTAGGTGGAAAGCCAAGCTCCATTGTAAAGTCTTAGAGCTATAAAGGACTTCCTTGTTTGTGTAACACTATGTGTGTGAGTGCCAGGTTGAGTACCATGGCAACCATGGTGGGGAAAATGTTTGACAAAACCGACAAATTTGATGGCTCCAAGTACCACACTTGGTGCATTAAAATGCAAATGTGTCTGATTGAGAAATACATGTGGGGAGTGGTAAATGGAACTGAGACAAGACCAAGTTGAGATCCAGATCTTATCTCTAAGTGGACCACTTTAGACTCAAAGGCATTATCTCTCATCATTTTTGGGCTTGGTGATAGCCAAATTCATCAAATTAGTTCTTCAAAGACTTTAAATGAAGCATGGCTTTGGCTCAAGTCTATCTTTGGGAAAACAAATACACCTGCTAGCTTCTTCTTAAGGAAGAAGCTTTATAGGATGGAAAATAATGATAAAACCAGTATTGTTGCTCATGTAAATGACATTCGCCGTTGTATGATTGACCAACTCAGTGGTGCAAGTGTGACCATTGATGAGGAGGAGGCCATCTATGTGTTGCTCTTCAGCATGCCTCCTTGCTATAAGTAGTGTGTCTCGGTCTTAGCCAAACAAAACAATCATACATTGACCTCAGTGACCTCTTCCCTCATTCTAGAGGAAACTTGCATGGAGGGTTCCAAAGCATCAACTCCTCCATCATCAGTTCTAGTGGAGCATGCCTACTCGGCTACATTCAAGGACAAGAAGACCAAGGCTCCTCGTGTTGGATATGATAATTCAGCTATGAAGATTGATCAAAACATATTCAAGGTGGATCAAAGCTTGTACAAAGCATCATGAATATGAGGGACAAAAACTGGTATATGCAGAAAATTGCTTTGAGATTAACTCAAGAAGACACTAATTATAATTAGACATGAACCAAACTTACATAATCACTTGATCACGACTTGTACCTTATTTAGAGACTCTTCTACCCTATTTTTAGTTGCATGAGTTGCATGAACCACATGCACCAACCATTTGTAGGCTTTACACACCAACCACCACTGACCACTAACCTAACAACCACACATTAAATTGGACTAAGGAGTTGGGATTACATTTATCCAACAATCCCCCCTTAAGACCAACTTCTTACAAGAACATGAACCAAGTCTAACATACCTCCTTGACACAATGAGTAAGAGTCCCCCCTGAACAACAACATAGGGTGGTGTACTCTCCTCTACAACTCGTCAAGTTGGAACAACATAAGTCTTGACTCAACCACATACATGACATAATTTAAAAAGCATACTCATCATCTACATCTTTTATACTAAGACTAGAACAAAGATTTGTTTCTTCTTGTTGATTGACTTCTTCAACCACATGTGCCTTTGCTAGCTTTTGATCTTTTTAGTAGCACTTTGAGGATGGATGATTCGTCTTTCCACAATACTCACAAGGATGTTTGGAGAAACAATCCTTAGTAAGATGATTTGTACGACCACAAATAGTACACTTCTTCTTTGCCGATGTCAAAGTAATAGCATATGTATAAGGATCTATCACATCCTTTATAATCTTCTTATCTTCTTCCTGCAAAGAATTTATGATACTTTCCAAAGAAGGGACTGGCTCCTTCTCTTTAAGTACCGTCACAATTTGCCTAAAGCTTGAAGGTAAGCTTTTAAGCAAAATAGCAATAGCATCTTCTTCAGGAAGAACAGGAGACTTAACATAAACCAATTGTGTCATTAAGCTCTTCAACCTATTAATCACAACTGTTAAATTTTCATTACTCTCCATGGTTAGATCAAAGAGTTGCATCTTCAAACTGATTTTGGAATGCTTTGCCTTTGCACCAAAAGTACGTTCTAGTAATTCCCAAGCTTCCATAGCTGACTCAACATTATCAATATAATGAATAAAATCATCTTCTAAAGTAATAATGATAATACCAAGTGCTTGCTCATCTTTTGCTTGAAGTGTAGCTATTTTGTAGCTCTTGTAACTGCAGAAGAAATACCCGCTTCATCATCAGTAAGTGGCTTGACCGTACTCCAGAGATTTTTCTTCATGAGGTAGCCCTTCACCTTGATTTGCCAAGTATGAAACCCAGTTCCGTTGAATTTGTCGGGGAATTTGGAGCTCATGATGATGAAATATGATGCTTAATGTTGATAACTTGCTCATATAGATGATTTAAGCCCAAATAATAAAAATATCATCAATATAGCTCAAAATAAGAATCACCATGTTGTTGGAGCAAAAAAGGTAAAAAATAGGCGACTGGAAAAATGACGCGTACAGCTGCTTCGCTGAACCAAATACTTCAAGATTTGGTATGATGAATCCTCACATAATGGAATTGAAGCACCTAAGAGGAATTAGGCTAATTTGTAGAGACGACGTCGAATGAATCGAATTAGCAAAAAATGGGCTGTTGTGATGGCGATGAGAAATTCGCAAAGTAGCGATGAAATTGGGCTGTGAGCTGCATTTTAGGGCAAGCGTGGGAGCAAAGCAACAAGCCTACATCAAAATATTGAGATATAATCACCTCAGATGCAAGCATGGAGTCAATCTACAGCATGCTATCCAAACAGAGAAAAATTGGCTATGGTGATTAAGAGAAAAATTAGGGTTGTTGCTAATAAACTAAACCTAATTGGGTCATGCTCTGATACCAAATGTTGGATATGATAATTCAGCTATGAAGATTGATCAAAACATATTCAAGGTGGATCAAAGCTTGTATAAAATATCATGAATATGAGGGACAAAAACTGGTATATGCAAAAAATTGCTTTGAGATTAACTCAAGAAGACACTAATTATAATTAGACATGAACCAAACTTACATAATCACTTGATCATGACTTGTCCCTTATTTAGAGACTCCTCTACCCTATTTTTAGTTGCATGAGTTGCATGAATCACATGCACCAACCATTTGTAGGCTTTACACACCAACCACTGACCACTAGCCTAACAACCACACATTAAATTGGACTAAGGATTTGGGATTACATTTATCCAACACCTCGAACCTACTATTATTGCAAGAGGAAGGGCTACATAATCAAGGATTGCTTCAAGAGGAAGAAGGATGAATAGGAGAAAGAGAAGGGAAAATCAAAGAAAAGCAACTAGAGAAGGAGTAGGCAAACTTCTCCAACTCATTATTCTAGCAATTTGTATGACATCTTATAGCCTGTGGGACAAATTTGTAATCTTAGTGATTTTTTATCTTAGTGATAGAGTTGATCCAAGCACACCATGCATGGTATGGATGCTTGATCAAGGGAGGGTGTTAGAAATATGTGATCTAGCATCCATTCTTAGTGTGTTTCCTTAGTGATACCTTAGAGTGGTTTGTTTTAAGGTTAGAAGGCTCAATTACTAGAGCAACTGGGTGTACGTATAGTAGTTTTCTTCCTTTGATTGGGGAATCACCTTTTAGGTGAGTCAGGTGAGAAATCATAGGGAGATGGACAAAATCAAGGGCTTTAGGCACCTCCCTCTCATGAGCCTAAAAATTCAAGGGCTACTACTCACACATTAGAGAGCTAGAGATAGCTAAGTGGAGAGTATAGTGCCCATGCTTTGTGTACTTGCTTAGTGATCAATATACTTTGTGGAAATACTCTCTCTTTGCTCTCTTCATTGGTATTTGTCTATGTGATACATTTGTGGTGACATTTAGTATACTCCATTGCTCATTGGTTACATTTCATTAACATCTAAGTGGTGGCATTTGTTGGTTTAATGGTGTGAGATTGTTTATATGATGATCTTGTGCATTTATTTATTCATTCAATAACTAAGCTTAGACCATGCATTTTAATAGGGAGAAACTTCTCCACCAATGTAATTGCTTCTATGGCATTTAAGAGGGCTACTTCCAAAGTGTCTATTCTTATCTCCTTCATTGAAATCCAACAGACCACGGTGTTAATCTTGTATATTATATCCCTTATGTTGTTGGTAAGGCAACCCTTTATGGCCAAAGGAAAGATAAGTTGCAAGAACTTGTGCCAATCATGTGATTTTAAGCCGAAGAGCTCATTATCCTTTGTAAATGCCCCCGTATTAGGAAGTGCATATATCTAGTCAGAGTACGAAACTCCGAAATTCACTTCTTAACTTGAGCTTTCTCTTCTTTCGTCAATACCCAAGGAGTTTTAGGTAGTAGAAACTTACCATTAGCTTTGGTTCGTGGCCATAAGTGTTGCATAAGATCACTTATTTGTAAATCCTCCCTTTGGCCCTTGCTCTCTATGATCCCATTAATAGTCTTCCAAAGCACTACGGCTATATTTTTAAAAATATGCATAGGGTCAAGCAAATGGTTAATTAGAAGACCTTCCCAATATGGTAGTTGGTAGAATATAGAAAACCGCTTTATTCCGAGGGGTGGAGACCCTTTGTTGGCCTCCCATTCTCTCTTCCAATCAGTGTAGGAGGAGGCCAACCCAAATAGCCCTCACATAGCTCATGATCCTATGGTAGATACTTCTTGTGACCCTCATACACCATCTTTCTCAAGCCTCTTGAATGGCGAGCCTCTAGTCTAGGTCCACACAAAGGGCATGCATTGTATCTAGATATTGATAGTCTTATATTAAAACAAATTATATTATACAACCATCCACATATATATCAATAATTACATAATAACAAAATAGCTTACCTGAATTCTCTATAGCCTGACCAATTGTAAGGTTCCTCCTCAACCCTAAAAGATGTTAAGCTCTCATATGAGTCCCTTGTAATCATCCCCTATTTCAGAATGCAAGAAAACATTGTTTTTCCTTGTTTTTTGCCTAGAGAGAGAAAATGTTCTACAAAGAGGTAATACAAAATTGAGATATTTTTGGATACAAAGTTTCTCCTAATATCTAAGATGAATTCCCCTGAAACAGAAGTTCAAAAAGAATTTTACAATGTGCATTAGAAATTAATTGAATATGTGTATTAAAGACCTTAGCCTAAGGATCCACATTTTCAGAAATTTTTGACTAAGGTCCAAATAAGGTTCTAAAGGGCCAATAGGATTAATCCAAGTGTTGGGATGACAAAAATACAAAGAATAAAAGAAACTACCCCAAAAATGAGTAAATGCTCACATAAGATGAAGAGTTGACCAAGTACTGGGTTTATTAGTAAAAAATCAATTTTTGACACCTCAGTATAAGGAGGGAGAGGGCTCGTGAAGTAGGCACCTTTTTCTCATCATTACCTTGCATTTTTTAATTCAAAAAAATGAGATATTTTTACCTCTCCTCTCTCCTGTTGCAAACTGGATCAAAAAGTGAGCCAAATTGGTCCAAATCTTGTCCAAATTGGGTCAAACTAAAGCTGGCAAACTAAAGCTGGAAGCCTCTAGAACCCAGCTGGACTTGGTTAGTGGCCTCCCTCAGTTATAAATAGACCCTCATTCCTTTGTATTTTCATCTTTGAGTATTTACATGCCAGTATTATCTTCATTTTAGTGTAATTCTATTATCCCTCTATTTTGCCTCTACTTTGGAAAGCTTTGGAGCTTCACAAATCTCCACCCTCTCTTGGAGATTACCCTCCCCATCTTGGTGGCCAAGCTTGCTTTGTGGGCTTTACTTCTTTGTAAAAGAATCCAGCCAAAAATCAAGGGTAAGCTTTAATCCAAGGTGTTTTTCTATCTTTCTCAATGGTTATCTTCTTCCCAACCCCTCTAATTCTTGGGAAGCTTTTTTATCAATGGTTTTCTTCTTGAAATTAAGATTTTTAATGATGATTCATAATGTTTAATTGGTTTAATGCCAATATTTATGCTTCATTTTAGTAGATCTCACCTTTTGAAAGATTAATCATCGTTATGGTTAGATCCTTGTTAGAAGGATGGATCTTAATGATAATCTCATTATCTTAATCAAAACTCTAGCCTTGATAAGCTAGAGAAGAAGATTAAATATTTTTATGATTTTAATGTAGTTAAAAATGATGAATAATTCTTTTCAACTTGTTTATGATTAAGAAAAATCATATGAATTCATTTTAAGTTGAAAAGAGAGTTATGCTAACATTTTAACAAGTATTTTCACATAGGAATGATGAATGGATATTTTAAAGAATAACCAAGAGATTTAATCGTAATAATTATGATTATAATTTTGTTATGTATGCATGATTAAAATTTTAGTTAAAAGAGGAGTTCCTATTACATTTCAATTATGAGTATTTATTTAAGATTAGAAAATTGAACATTCTTTGAAACTACAGTGAAGCTATGGCAACATTTTTCAGAAATAAAAGATGAATCTTATTTTTATGCATAAATTTAATAAAGCAAAAAGAGGAATTCCCATTATATTCTAGGCATAGATATTTTTATGCTAAAAGAATGATTTTTGTCATATTTATGGAAAATACTTTTATAGTATTTATGCATAATTGTTTAAATAGAGAAAAGAGGAACTTTTGTTATATTTAATTTTTCATGCATAAAAAAAATTTAGATACAAAAGAGGAATTCCCATTATATTCTAGATACAAATATTTTAAATATTAAAAGAGGAATTTTTGGCATATTTCAAATATGGGTATTTTTTATTTATTTAAAAGAGAAGGTTTTTATTAATTTATGCATTTTTTATTCATCGTACTTTAATTAAAAATGCATAAATTAATTTCGGTGTTAAAAGAGAAGGTTTCACCATAATTTCATGTAGAAAATTATGGTATATTAATGTTGAGGATCAAAATAGAGAAAAGAATATTTTAAGATGTTTCTATGTGAATAAATCAATAAAATGATGTATGCATATTCACAAATGGATTATTAGAAAAAGAGTTATCTTTATAAAATTCCATTATTCTTGAATAGAACTATTTATAATTCCATTGTGACCAGGAAAGAATAAATTTATAATTCCATTGTGACCAGGAAAGAATAAATTTTCATAATTTTGGATTTTCTCTTATAATTAGAAATCACCGTTAATTTACTAGATAAATAAAAGAAAAATCCTTAGGAATCAAAGCTAGGATTAAATCCAAGTAATTTATGTTTAGACCACGACCACGTGAGAATGGTGGGCCAGTAAGATGCTTGCCCATCTCTCGAATCCAAAACCTTGTGTGACCGGCGGGCTGATTTAGAGAAGTTTTCCTTAAGACCCAAAATCGACGACGAAAAATAAGTTAGAAATTCATTGTAACTGATGGGTGGTTTATCGAAATACGAGATTCGTGATTTTCATTAAGAAAATCTGGATTTTGAGAAAAAGGGTCTTGTGGAATCAAACTCAACGGGATATTCTTACTTGCATAGAAACTCTGTTTTTTGAAAAGGATTGTCTTACACCAGAATGTCGGAGGAAGCATTTGGCTTATGGTTTAAACTAAGGAGAGTTATGTTGCAACAGTTGGTGGTCAAAGGACGTCGCTCTCGTGCAAAGCCTGCTAAGGTCTTAACCAGCCTCGGTATGGTTAAAATGGTGCGCTTCCGGTACGATGGGCGATGACCGACGAAGCGGTCCTTGAGTGAAGTGCTAGGACACCTAAGGAGGATCCTAGAGGTTCTGACTAGGTGATGCATGGGCTCACGGTTGCTAGGACACCCATGCGTATGTCGAGGAAGATATGGATGGATTGATAAGGAATTATCTATGTGAACTGGAACTTGAATTTGGATCTCGTTGGTTAACTAGCTGGTCTTCAACGGAGAGTCCGGATGATATTTTGATTGTAAAACAATGGACTGGATATTTTGGAGGATTATGATCGAAATACTATGGTTTCATTTCAATTTTGCTTTAAAGAGAGCTGAATCTATTAAAAGAAAATTTCATATTAGGTAAGTAAGTGGTGTGTCTAAATTGTATTTTGCATGAGTACCGGCTAGGGAGCCTGGGAACTCTTTTCCGTGGTACCCGGGATAAAACTCAACCAAATTTTTATATAAAGGGATCCCACCAATACAATGGTTGGGCAGTTGGCTAACGCTGGATCAGTGGATTCATGCAATACAATTAGATGCATTCAAGTTACGTTGGTTAAAATATGTCCAAGGAAGATTCTTGTTGTGTGGGAAAGAATTTGCGGGCTGTGCCTCACTAAAGGGAAAAAAAGCGGTGATTTCTATGAACCAAGTGCAAGTTCCTTCCTTGATCTTGCCATGTGACCTACGGGTTCGGTCGGAATAGAAAAGCTAGTTAAGGCCTTGACTCATTAGATAAATTTTAAGTTAGATGATTTTCCTGGTGGAATCGCTCGTGCTTTCCGAGTGAGGAAAGTTTTTCTGGTCTCGGTTTCAGAGGAACCGCCGGATTAGTATCTTGTCCGAACATTCGTGTGGGTGAGAGGCCCCGAGTGGGAAGCCCTGGCCTATGCGGAGGCTGCTACTTCTGCTGGCAATTATAAGATTCCTCCCTCCGGGTTTTGAGGTGTGAAGGTGTAAAAACCTCCCCTTCTGATCTTATAATTATTCCCCTCTCTGAAATAAAAGAAAGATCTTGTTTTACCCTGTTTTGGCCTAGAGAGAGAGAGAGAAAATGTCTAGAGGGAGATGATTCAAAATTGAGATATTTTTGGATATAAAAATCCTCCTAGTGTCTAAAATGGTTTTCCCTGAAACAGATATTCAAAAAGAAATTTCCAATGTGCAATTGGAATAAATTGAAATCAGGTAAAAAGGACCTTAGCCTAAGGGTCCAGATTTTCTGAAATTTTTGAATTAAGGTTCTATGGACCAATTTTTGAATTAAGGTTCCTATGGACCAATTATATTAATCCAAATATAGGGAGGAGATAAATTGAAGAATAAAAGGAAATCCTCCCAAAAATGAGTAAATACTCACGTAAGATGAAGAGTTGACTAAGGACAAGGTTATTAGTTAAAAAAGAAGAGATATTTAGAAGAAATGATGCATTTTGACACCTCAGTGTGGGGGAATTCCCCTCATGAATGAGGCGCCTATTTCACATGTGTGGTTGAGTTTTAAACTCACAAATAATGATATTTTTCATCTCTCCTCTCTCCTGTTTCAACTAGATCCAAAAAGTAAGCTAAACTGACCTAAAAATGGTCAAAAATTGATCAAACTGATCTGGAAAATTCTAGAATCAGTTTGCTTGGTTAGAGGATCACTTTTTCCTATAAATGAAGCCTCCCCCTTTGTAAATGGTTAATAGTGTTTTATGCACTGTTACTCTACTCCTCCCAGAGCCAAAAACAGTGAATTTATTGATAATTCATTAGTTTTTGACCATTTCCTCTTCAAAAGAATTGGTGGCCACTCTTGTTGCAAACAAGAGTAGATCCCTCAAACCATCAAGCCAAAGGAAAGCTCACAAAAATTCATGTAAGCTAGAAATCCTACTTTTTCTTTATTCCATTTAATGGTTTTCTAATTTTTATTTTCTTTAAAATGAAAAATGATGCTATGCCTTGTTGGAAAGGCTTTTTCCCCTCTCTTCATTCTTGAATTTAGCCTTTCTTTATCCTAGATGTGTAATCAAATTGTTAGAATTAAACTTTTCATATTGTTTCTCTTTAAAAAGTGGAATTTGATTAGTTTAGAATACTTTAAACCATTTGGGATAATTTCTAAGTAACTTGAGAATGAAAAATTTGAAAAATGGTCAGCTATATAAAGGAGGTTATGGAAAAATTTTCTTAAATTTTGTGAAATAAGTTTTATCTTTTATTATTCAAAAAGAGTAATCCCCACCGCTTGTGTATTCTAAAAGTGTTATTTTTATTCTATACATAGAAAAATGCATATTAGAAATATTTTTATTATAAAAGTGTTATTTTCATTAGAATTAATTTCTATGCATAGAAAGATGCATATTGAGAATGAATAGATGGGAATGAATGGATGGATGGATGTGATGAGAATAGAAGTGATGAGAGTGAGAGGTAAATAGATGTGATGAGATGGGATGCGAATCAGATAGATGGGAAATAATGGATGGATGGATGTGATGAGAATAGAAGTGATGAGAATGAGAGGTAAATAGATGTGATGATATGTGATGCGAATCAGATAGATGAGAATGAATGGATGGATGGATGGATGCGATGAGAATAGGAGTGATGAGAATGTGAGGTGAATAGATGTGATGAGAATGTGAGGTGAATAGATGTGATGAGATGTAATGTGAATCAGATAAATGGGAAAGAATGGATGGATGGATGAGAATAGAAGTGATGAGAATGAAAAGTAATGCGAATCAGATAGATGGGAAAGAATGGATGGATGTGATGAGAATGAAAAGTAAATAGATGTGATGATATGTGATACGAATCAGATAAATGTGAATGATTAGATGAAATGTGATGTCATGTGTATCACGATGTAAATGAATGATATAGGATGTGAATGAATGTGATAACATGTGAATCGGGATGTGAATGAACGATAAGGGACGTGAATGAATGTGTTAGCATGTGAATCAGGATGTGAATGAATGAGTTGTGATATGAAATGGATGTGATAAGATGCGATGTAAACTAGATAGATGTTAATGTATGTGAAAGTGATGAGATGTATGGGTAGATGCAAGTAGATGTGATCTAATAAGGTTCCTATGGACCAATTAGATTAATCCAAATGTAGGGAGGAGATAAATTGAAGAATGAAAGGAACATAACTCCTTAATCAGAGATGTGTAGATCCTCAAGTTACCTAGGAGTGTTGTACATAAACAAGAAACGAAATCTATGCATAAAATCAAAATTAATGAGAATAACTCTTTCGAAATAAAAATAAATTCCTTTATGCATCTTTCTATGCATTAAATCAAAATTAATGAGAATAACTCTTTTAAAATAAAAATAAATTCCTTTATGCATCTTTCTATGCATAGATTCAATTTTAATGGGAATAACACTTTTGAAATAAAAATAATTCTTTTATGCATCTTTCGATGCATAAATTCAATTTTAATGGGAATAACACTTTTGAATTAAAAAATAATTCTTTTAGAATGCACAAACGGAAGGAATTACTCTTTTAGAATAACCTAATGATAAACTTTAGTTCCACAAAATTTAAGAAAATTTTGCCATAACCTCCTTTGTATGGCTGACCATTTCTCAATTTTAACATTCAATTTATGACTAGAATTAATCCAATTTGAATTCTAATATCTCTAATCTACTCCATTTTTTAAAAATTAAGAGAGTAAACAATGAAAAGAGTTTAATCAATCATTTAATTAAACTTTCTAGGATTAAGAAGGGCTGAATTGTAAAGAAGAGAAGGGGGTGGTCTTTCCATCAAGGCATAGCATCAGATTTTAATTCAAACATTTTCAAAGCATAAAATTTAAGAAAACCATAGATTAAATTTCACAATAAGTAAGAATTAAGCTTGCATGGAATTTGTAAGCTTTCCTGTGGCTTGAGGGATTGAGGGTTCTACTCTTGTTTGCAGCAAGAGTGGCCACCTGTTCTTTTGGAGAGGATTTAGTCAAAAACAATTGAATTATCAAGTGAATTCAATGTATTTGACTCTGGGGAGGAGTAGAGTAACATTGCATAAACACCATTAACCTTTTACAAGGGGGGAGGCTTCTATTCATAGGAAAAAGTGAGCCTCTAACCAAGCAAACTGATTCTAGAATTTTCCAGATAAGTTTCGTCACTTTTTGACCATTTTTAGGTCAGTTTAGCTTACTTTTTGGATCTAGTTGAAACAGGAGAGAGGAGAGATGAAAATATCTCATTATTTATGAGTTTAAAACTCATCCACACATGTGAAATAGGCACCTCCTTCATGAGGGAAATTCCCCACATTGAGGTGTCAAAAATGTATCATTTTCTCTAAATATCTCTTCTTTTTTTAACTAATAAACCTTGTTCTTAGTCAACTCTTCATCTTATGTGAGTATTTACTCATTTTTGGGAGATTTTTCTTTTATTCTTCAATTTATCTCCTCCCTACATTTGGATTAATCTTATTGGTCCATCAGAAAATCTGGACCCTAAGGCTAAGGTTCTTTTTACCTTTTTTCAATTTATTCCAATTGCACACTAAAAAGTTCTTTTTGAATTTCTATTTCAGGGGAAATCATTTTAATAAGAAGGGATATTTTTCCATCCAAAAATATCTAGAAACTGAATTATCTCTCTCTAAAACATTTTCTCTCTCTAAGCCAAAACAGATAGAAACAAGATCTGTTATTATTCTGAAAAGGGGATTGATTACAAGGAGAGAAACTGGACATCTTGAGGGGCTGGGGGAGGAATCTTACATCCTACCCCACTTAAAAAACGTGAGATGTCCTCATCTCGCAGGTGGAGTATGATCTCTTTCATCTTCTTTCATCATCTTCTTCTTCTTCAATCACTTCCAGCGTTACTGCCTTGGAAGTGGACGGTCGATTTGGGAACAACTCTCTTTGACTTTCCCTATTCTGAGACAGAGGTCTTGCTTTACTTTGGTTTGAAACTGCGGGTTGGTTAGAGGGTCTACCTCTGGGATTTCCCTGATTTTGATGGATAGAAACCTGATTACTCTGGAAGGAAGGAGCTGGAGTGTGGAATCTTGATCCCTGATTTCCCTGCCCTGAAAACCTTGATCCAAAAGGAGTTGGAAAATCCATACTGCGATGTCCAAATCCTTGACAGTTATAGCATTTCATTCCCTTGTTCAAGGGTGGAACTTCTGAAGTTGAATTCCAGGGGATTGAGTTTCGGGAAAAGGACATTTCTTCCATTCTGAAACTTCCCATATCTTGGGCTTGACCCTGATTTCTCTTAGGCAGTGGAAGGTTGGAATCACCTTTCGGAACTAAAAACCTTTTAAAAGGTGATGGTGCTAGCTTTGGTGGGACCTTGACATCAAAGGCCTTGGAGAAATCTTTCACCATCCGCCGCACTGCTTTGGCCATGGAAACTGGCTTGGCGTTCTTCACCAAAATATTCAAAGGTTCGTTCAGTCCTCGAATGAACCTAGCCAACAATTGTTCAACGGTGGTGAGTATTTGAGGAGGAGAGCGAACGCTTGGTGATATACTTCAGTAGTTCTGCTCCCCTCGGTTAGCTCTAAGAATTCGTTTATCTTTGTTTCCAAAAAGCCGGGAGGACAGAACCTCGTCCTTAGGTAAATTTTGAGATCATTCCATGTCTAGGTATTCCGAGCCAGATGGTTTGTCTCGCAGTGGTTTCTCCATGCCACTCTGGCTGTTTCTACTATCTTCAGCCTTGCAAGAGCCATTTTGCTCTTCTCATTGCGCCCGGTGACATCAAAGTACTCTTCCATTGCTTCGATCCACTTCTCCACAGCCTCGCCCAAGTTTTCCCCTTCACCCTTGAAAGGCCCAGGCTGCGAACTATGAAGAGTTTTACGAACATCCAAGTCGAGCCCTTCCTCATCGAGTTGGGGGTTATCATTTCTACCACGACAACCTCGATCCATGTTCCTATCAATACAAAAAAATCTTGTTAAGTCCCTTTATTTATGATTCAAATCCGATTTTTGATTCATCTGATTTTGGGGTTCTTTAGATAGGTCGGCTCCCCACAGAATCGTGGGATAAATATACTTGCATTATCAGATAACAATTCATTCAGAACATATCATTCATATCTTTAACACAATGATGGTCTATTAGACCGAAATTTCCATCTGAACAGTACTCCATGGGGGATTTCAATTTTATAGATTTTTAATTTGTCATCACTTAACTTGATCCACAGGGTCAAGAGTTAACAGTAGCAATCTGTCAGCACAATCCACTAATCTCATAGTGATTTGCTGAAGTCATTATCGTTATTCTAGTTACGAACATCAACACAGGGACTCGTCCCATTCATCCTCATTGTGGTTTTGCTCGCTTTTCAGTTTATCGCTTTTCAGGAATCCAATTCAACTCATCAGTTCTCAATCAAAATTTTAAAATCATATCAACCACATTCGAAATCATCATTTGGATACCATTTTAGCTTATAATTTCAAGATCTTAGATTTACTCGTATATACTGCCAGTAAAGAGCTGCAGTTATACCCTCTGTCTATATTGCCAGTAAAGAGCTGCAGTTATACCCTCGGTATATACGGGTAGTCACGGTCCTTGGAACTATATTAAGGTAAATACCATCATATCTAGGCCTCAAGCAAGTCAAGGATTCCATATAATTACAGTACTTCCATATGAAGACCCAATTATCAATTTATGAGTTATACCCTCGGTATATACGGGTAGTCACGGTCCTTGGAAATATATTAAGGTAAATACCATCATATCTAGGCCTCAAGCAAGTCAGGGATTCCATATAATTACAGTACTTCCATATGAAGACCCAATTATCAATTTATGAATTTCAGTCTGAATAACAATTTGTATGAATTTTATCACACAATTACAACCTTTTACTGCTTCATAAAATTTTTGACATTTTTAGCTTTGGTTGATCCACATTAGCCAAATTCGCTCTGATACTAGCTGTAAGATCCCTGTCCCCACCGCGCAATGAATTCAGGGGTGCTAGCAGTGGAAGTAGCACTTCTTGCGCGAGGCTAGGGTCCCACACTCGGGGCCTCGCCCACCACGGATATCCAGACAAGAGACTAATCCATCAGTTCTTCCAAATCCAAACCCAGAAAAACTTCCCTTGCTCGGAAAGCACGGGCAATTCCTCGTGGATAACTTTTCTCTAACGTAGTCAAAAGCCTTATCTAACAGAACTGATCTGACCGAACCTGTAAGTCCCATAGTCAGAACTGATCTGACCGAACCTGTAAGTCCCATAGTCAGATCAGGGAAAAGATTGCACTTGGATCATAGAGACCAATGCTTTTTTCCTCATTGAGAGGCACAGCCGTTGATTCTTTTCCATAGAACAATTTTTGTCCGCGATTTACTTCATCTATCGTACCATAAGAGAATTGAGTCTCAGTTTAGTGATCCATTAGTCCATCCAGTCCCATGGGTTAGCCAACTGCTCAAACACTATAGTGATGGGATCCAATTAGGAATTTGATTAGGTTTTATCCCGGGTACGATGGAAATTTTATCCAATTAGGAAATTGGTTAGGTTTTATCCAATTAGGAATTTGGTTAGGTTTTATCCCGGGTACCAGGGAAAAGAGTTCCTAGGCCCCCTAACCGGATATTCATGCAAACTTAAAACTAGTCACACCACTTACACACCCAATATGAAATTGCCTTTTTCACAGAATCAGCTATCTTTAAAAACAAGCATTTAATGAAACCATTGAGTCACTGATCCTAATCCTCAAAATCTTTGGTTAAATCCTTATTTCCAATCATTCCTTCATCGGTGTACCTATGGCATCATTGGCAACCAGAACGCTCACCACCTGTCCACTTAGGGGTCTTTTTGATAGTTCCTAGCTCATAGTAACCAACAATATATTCACATATCAAAATGGAATTTCCATTAAAGATCAGCAAGATCAACCAACGGATCCATATAAAAGGGCCATGGACTCAACTGTTGAGGACCAGCAAGGTCAATCAACCAGATCCATGCCCAAATTCAGAAAACAACTCTTACTCCTTGAGCCCGAGCATTGTATGGTCAGCACCCTCTAGGATCCTTCGCACGTGACCTAGTGCTTCACTCATAGGCCGCTTCCTTGGTCCCTCATCCAATGTACCGGAAGCTCACCATTTTAATCGAACCGAGGCTGGTCAAGACCTTGACCGAGGACGTCTTGCTACGCGAGACGTCCTCCATTGACTCTCCATCAGCTATTGCAACTTCTTAGATTAAGTCTCCACGACCTCATTCACAAGACGGTCAAAATGCATCCCCAGCATTCTTGACATAAAACATTCATTAAAAAAATAGGTCATAAATACAGTTTCTATAACGAACTCTCGTCTTTCCACATTGTTCCACATCAACCACATTATTTAATTCCACAATCATTTCACAAGTATTCCTACTCTCATCCAATCACATCATTTTCATCTCATCACATCTTTCCTCAATTTATCCTCATCAAATCTTATCCACTCGCATCTACCCATATCCACATCTCATCACATCTCATCGATTCAGAGTGACATCACATTCACTCACAACTCATCCATTCATTTTACCTCACATCTCATTCATTCACATCTATCCCGATTCACATCCCATCACATCACATTCATTCATATCCATCACATTCACATTCATTCATATCCATCACATTAATTCTCATCACCATTATATCACATCACTTCTATCCACATCATATCTCATTCATACACATCTCATCTCATTCATCCACATCCATCCAATCGTTCACATGTACGACTACTCATATCTATCCATACATTCATATCTATCACTTCACATCCACATATATTCCTGTCACATCACATCACATTCTTTCACATACACATCTATTATATCCGTTTTTTCACATACATACACATCCATTCTTTCACATACTCATTCACATCCATTCTTCACATACACACTCACATCCATTCTTCTCATACACATCCTTATCCATTCTTTCACATACTCATTCACATCCATTCCTCACATACACATTCACATTCATTTTATCATCACATACATTCACTCACATCCCATATCATTCATTTACATTCTGATTCACATGACATCACATCTCATCACATCTATCCACATCACATTCTCATCACTTCTATTCATATCACATCCATCCATCCATTCATTTACATATATCTTATTCTCATCACATCTCATCACATCTATTCTCATCACATTTGTTTAAACATAGAATTTAAGAGAATTCTAATTTTTTATATAAAGATTCTTTACGCATCTATTTGTGCATAAAATCAACTTCAATGGGAATAACACTTTTAACAAAATCCTTTTATGCATCTATTTATGCATAAATTTAATTTTAAGAAAAATAACACTTTTAAAATAAAAATAAATCCTTTATGCATCTTTCTATGCAATAAATCAATTTTAATGAAATTAACACTTTTGGAATAAAAATAAATCCTTTATACATCTTTCTATGCATAAAATCAATTTTGATGAGAATAACACTTTTGGAATAAAAATAAATATTTTATGCATCTTTCTATGCATAAAATCAAATTTGATGAGACTAACACTTTTGGAATAAAAATAAATCTTTTATGCATAAAATCAAATTTGATGAGACCAACACTTTTGGAATAAAAATAAATCTTTTTTGCATCTTTCTATACATAAATTCAATTTTAATGAGAGTAAAACTTTTGAAATAAAAATAAATTCCTTTATGCATCTTTCTATGCATAAAATCAAAATTAATGAGAATAACTCTTTTGAAATAAAAATAAATTCCTTTATGCATCTTTCTATGCATAAAATCAAAACTAATGAGAATACCTCTTTTGAAATAAAAATAAATTCTTTTATGCATCTTTCTATGCATAAATTTAATTTTAATGGGAATAACACTTTTGAAATAAAGATAATTCTTTTATGCATCTTTCTATGCATAAATTCAATTTTAATGGGAATAACACTTTTGAATTAAAAAATAATTCTACAAACGGAAGGAATTACTCTTTTAGAATAACCTAATGATAAACTTTAGTTCCACAAAATTTAAGAAAATTTTACCATAACCTCCTTTGTATGGTTGACCATTTCTCAATTTTAACATTCAATTTATGACTTGAATTAATCCAATTTGAATTCTAATATCTCTAATCTACTCCATTTTCTAAAAATTAAGAGAGTAAACAATGAAAAGAGTTTAATCAATCATTTAATTAAACTTTCTAGGATTAAGAAAAGGGCTGAATTGTAAAGAAGAGAAGGGGGTGGCCTTTCCATCAAGGCATAGCATCAGATTTTAATTCAAACATTTTCAAAGCATAAAATTTAAGAAAACTATAGATTTAAATTTCACAATAAGTAAGAATTAAGCTTACATGTAATTTGTAAGCTTTCCTTTGGCTTGAGGGATTGAGGGTTCTACTCTTGTTTGCAGCAAGAGTGGCCACCAGTTCTTTTGGAGAGGATTTAGTCAAAAACAATTGAATTATCAAGTGAATTCAATGTATTTGGCTCTGGGGAGGAGTAGAGTAAAAGTGTATAAACACTATTAACCTTTTACAAGGGGAGAGGCTTCTATTTATAGGAAAAAGTGAGCCTCTAACCAAGCAAACTAATTCTAGAATTTTCCATATCAGTTTGGTCACTTTTTGACCATTTTTAGGTCAGTTTAGCTTACTTTTTGGATCTAGTTGAAACAGGAGAGATGAAAATATCTCATTATTTGTGAGTTTAAAACTCATCCACACATGTGAAATAGGTGCCTCCTTCATGAGGGGAATTCCCCACACTGAGGTGTCAAAAATGCATCATTTCCTCTAAATATCTCTTCTTTTTTAACTAATAAACCTTGTCCTTAGTCAACTCTTCATCTTATGTGAGTATTTAATTATTTTTGAGGGATTTTTCTTTTATTCTTCAATTTATCTCTTCCCTACATTTGGATTAATCTTATTGGTCCATAGAAACCTTAATCCAAAATTTTCAGAAAATCTGGGCCCTCAGGCTAAGGTCCTTTTTACCTATTTTCAATTTATTCCAATTGCACACTGGAAAGTTCTTTTTGAATTTCTGTTTCAGGGGAAATCATTTTAATAAGAAGGGATGTTTTTCCATCCAAAGATATCTAGAAACTGAATTACCTCTCTCTAGAACATTTTCTTTCTCTAAGCCAAAACAGATAGAAACAAGATATGTTATTATTCTGAAAAGGGGATTGATTACAGGGAGAGAAACTTTACATCTTGAGGGGGCTGGGGGAGGAATCTTACAGTATATCTATAAGGAAGTTTGTCAGCGGTATCTTGGGGTGACTGTGTTACATAGGACTTTCTGCTTCCCTTTGTCTTAAGTAATCTTGATTGTTGCAGATTTTGCCTTGGGTACCCATTGAAGGGTAGGTGACTATGGTGTGACACAAAGTAGGAGCTTAGGTTGGAGAGGTTTGGGGATCCATATGGTATGATTGCCTTCATAGTAATGTTGGGCGTGGAGGAGAGATTTTAGGCTCCATCGAGGGGTTGAGTGCATGGGTTTAGGGTTTGATCCAGGTTCAGAACACCTAGGAGAGCGAGTAGGTTTGCGTGGATCTTGTACCCTGTAAGCTTGAGGTTGGCGAATGGGGGGCCTACATTGGGGATGAGAAACTCTGAGGGGGACGGTGGGACCTTTTAGGGATCCACAATGGAGATGCTCCCTCATAGTAGCCTTGTCCTAAAAGAAGTTGCTTGGGCACCCAACGGTGAGATATCAAAACCTGTGAAGATTTGTTAATATGGTTAGCATTGTTAGTTTGGTTAGTGTTATGTTGTAGGGCTGCTTGTGATTTGGCCATGTGAGAGCACTTTCACTGAGCGTGGTGGTGGTGTGGGTGCGAGAGGCATTGATGTGGATGGCATGTTGAGGGACCTCTTTTTCGGGGAAAGGAATGATAAGGGTGAGGTGTTGGGGTACTTGTGGGTGGTGGAAGTGGGGGTTCTTGGCATGGGGAAGCAACGGGAACTGGCTCTTCATCTGTCATTAGAACAGTAACATGGCCAAAAGCCAATTGTAGGGTGGTTGTCCATGCATCCTAGTCGATGTTGCATCTGTTATGGTCCATCCTTCCCCTGTTGAGGAGGATTTCTTCATGCATAGCTCCTGTAGGCATCACATAAAACTTCCCTTCCAAGGGATTATTTCCAATGTATAACAAAAGTGTGATTGTGCCAATGCAATGAATATGTTGTGAGGCAACCATGGTGACAACGGTAGGTATTTGTTTCAATGTAGGTTCCCCAAGGGAACACCATGTTTCATAAGACAATAAATTGTAACTAGCCCTTGTATCAACAAGAGCTAATTTTTGGAAAAAGCTGGTTGGTGTGGTCATTCCTAACCATAACCAAGATGGCTTCACCTCCTAGTCTTCTTCTTATAAGTCAACTACTTAGGCCATGTTGACCATGATATGCTTTTGCTTTAGCTTGGCTTGCCTCACTCTGGCCTCTTCTTGAACAATTTTCTCTTCATATCCTCATGGTCTTGTTTTCATTGTTTTTTTTTATCATGGATGGCTTTCAAGGTGGCCTCGGTGTGAGAGGGCCATAGTAGCATTTAAGCTTGCTACCATTGAAGTAACCAGCCATATCAAGACCATCAAGTGTTTTAATGCGCACAACGCCTTGTGGTGTGATCTCAGAGACTACAAAAGGTCCTAATCCCCTAAGCTTGGGCTTTTTCTTCTGTGTTTTGGTGCTGAATAAGAGGACCATGTCACCCTCATTCATATGTTTATCCTTGAGCTGATCATCAAACCATTGTTTACACCTGAGCTTCTATACAATCATGTTGTAGACTGCAAAGAGGTGAGTATCATCAAGCTTTTCAAGTTCGAACAAGCGACAACTTAAGGCATTTTCAGTGAGTTTTTCATGCACCACGACATGTATTCTTGGGACTAAGAACTCCTTGGGCATGACCACTTTAGTACCATAGGTTAAACTAATAGGGGTAGTGTTGGTTTCTGCTTTGTACAACAAAGTTCTATAGGCCCAAAGTGTAGCTGGCAACTTTTGTTTCCTAATCATTTTGGCTGGCCTCCACTGTTTTGTGAGAATGGCACATTGGGTTTTGTTTGTGCTTTCGGCTTGGCCATTCGCTTGAGGATAGTAAGGGGAGGACTTCCTATGGGTGACAAGGAACTCTTACAAAGAGGAATTTGATTACCTCGTTGATGAAATGCATTCCAGTGTCACTGATAAGCTCAAGAGGAAAACCAAAGCGTGTGATTACAGACTCATAGAGAAATTTAGCCGTCGATCGAGCATCAGCTTTGCGGGTTGCACTAGCTTCTACCCACTTGGTGCAGTAGTCCATGGTAGCAATTATATATCTGGCTTGAGTGTATTTGGTTGCTGGACTGATGGGTCCTATGAAGTCTATGCCCCATTTTTCAAATGGTTGTAAGGACACAATGGGATTCAGGGGGCATGTGATCCTTGAAACGAGGGATTGCTATGCATTGGCATTCATCACATCATTTGACATACTCAACAACGTTAGCCATTAAGGTGGGTCACCATAACCAAACTATGAGAACCTTACGAGCAGTGATGTTTGCTGCAAAGTGCCCGCCAGCATAGGCAGAGTGAGCTTGTTCAAGGAGGAAGACATACTCGTCCTCTAACACGTCTTAGGATTTTGTCCTTGCCCTGCTTGTAAAGTTGACCCGATAAGCTGGTAAGGGGTCACCCTTTTTATTAAACAATGAGCATGGTCCTTGTTCAGGAGAGGATCAACTGGTAAGCCATTGGCTAAGAAGTGAGCCACTTCTTCGCCCCATTCAATAATTAAGCAAAGTTGGAACAGGTCGGCGTCTGTTAAATCATCGTCTACTCCCACTGGGATGTTCGCCATTGGGGATCCTTGACACGTGGTCTGCAAGAACATGCTGAGAGCCTTTTCTCACCATAATGGTGAAATCAAACTCAAGCAAGATAAGCAAACACCTGGTGATTCTGCCTGTCATATGGATCTTATCGACCAGGTACGAAAGGGCTTGATGGTCTGCAAAGAAGACAAACTTGGTTGCCAAAAGATAATGGCGGAACTTCTTAACTGTGTAAACCATCGCTAATCCTTGTCTCTCAACTGTGGTGTAATTTCTCTCAGGTTCATTGAGTTGGGCAGCTGGCAAAACTGATGGGGGAAGTCCATCTTGTGTTTGCCTAGTTGTGCCAGCATGCATCCTATGATGGCAAATGCTAAGGCATCAATATGGACATGGAAGATGAGATCCTAGTTGGGGGATCTAAGGATTGGAGCACTTGCCAAGGCTTTTTATAGTGTTACGTAGGCCCTTTGACATTCTTATGTCCACTCAAAAACTATAAGGACTCCATGTAAAGGTGTCTAGCAATATTAACATCCTACATAAAAATGAATCGTCACTCGCGATGATAGCCGGCATGTCCCATGAAGCGTTGGACACCCTTTAAGTTGGTAGGTGGGGGAAGCTTGAGAATGAGCCGCACTTTGCTGCTGTCATCAGTCCGATATTCCTTGCCTAGAGACAATGTGTCCCATGATCACTCCGTGTCAAACCCACAATTTGTTGAGATATCGAGCTCGTCTAGTGAGGCGGTGGACACTGATGACCCGCCTGGGGGATAGGCCCCACACTTACACCACTGGCATGGTTGGTGAGATCATGGGTGATATGCGGCCAGTGGGATGACAGGCTGTGTGACAGCCATTCTAGAGACTGGCATAGTTATAGCGCCAACTCATTTTAGTTGGGTTCACACTATAGAGAACCCGTGTATGTATTGGTTGAGTACCTTTCATATTATGTGTACTCTTGTCTTGTATATGGTGTGTTGAGTGTTGAGTGAAGAAGGAGAAGATTTTCAGCCTCTCACCTTGTGTGTTCTCTATTAGGGTTTTGTGTGTGTGTGTATGCTTGCAAGAGCTCAAGCTCTCTTCCCCCCTGCATCTTTTCACAATTGGCATTTAAGAGGGTTCAATGAGATGCGGTATAGTCTGCATTGCTATAGTATCTTGCACAAGCATGCGAGGCGCTCCTTCTAGGAAGAATTGACACATAGGTCATCCATGAAGACTTCCAGGAATTTTTAGAGATATTCCTTGTAAGTTGTACACATTAAGCGTTGGAAGGCTTCGAGGGGAATTCATCAACCCAAAGGGCATGACTCTATATGCGTATATACCCCATTCAGTAGCAAAAGCAGTTTTGTGCTGGTCCTTGGGATCAATCAACACACCTGGTTGTATCCTGAGAATCCATCTAGGAAGCTGTAAGCTTCCTTTCCCGCTACTCTCTCTAACACATGTTCAGTGAATGGTAGAGGATTGTGATCCCTTATGTTGGCGGCATTGACCTTTTTGAGATCAACGACTTTTCCATTTTCTTGGGCACTATCACGATCGGTGATACCCACTCCGTATGTTCAATTTCATAGATGAATCCGACATCGATCTCTTCATGGACCATCTTGGAATATTTGGGGTTCATTGGGTGAGCTCGCCATTTGATTGGCCTAGCTCCATCAACCATGGGAATGGTGTGCTAGACCACTTCTATAGGGGTACACCCTTCATATTCGTGTACTTCCAAGCAAAGCAATCCTGGAAGAGCAATGAGCTTGGCTTCTTCTTCCTTTGAAAGGTATTCTTTGCAACAAATACGGGCCTCGGGTCTTCACCCAAGCCTATCAAGTTCACCTCCTTAACCTTGGTTGGGGACCATCATATGAGGTCCCAAGTTGCCCACTATTAGACCTTTGAGCTGAATCATATTGAACAATGCGATCGGCAATTTGGAAGGTCTTACAGTGCTTGGGCACTTGTCATGTTTCTTCGGCTTTAGCACTTTCCTCATTAATTAGCCTTTTGGCTTATTTTTTTACAAGTGCAAACTTTTTGTTGCGTGCGTTACGATCACAATGGCAAATCTTTTCAAGGACTGGTTCTAGTTGAATCGGTTCAACTGGCTGTGGGATAGTAGTGTGGACCAAAAGAGAACTATTTGCAAACCCTTTTTGCCACATTTCATTGAAATGCTCATCTGCTTTCACGGCACCCACATATTTCAACCAATGGGTTTCAGAATTGTCTAAGAAGATGTACCGCTCTAGCCCAAGTAATCCTTTGGGCTTGTGAGTTTTATGGGAGCGTGCACTCCTTGATGGCTTGGCTCAAACAACATGTTCACGCTCTTGCATGGCTATATCACGCAAATATGCTGAACTAAGCATATATAATGATGTAAGCCCTGGAAAATCTTGTACCAATTTTTCAAGGCAAGATGTCCAGAGTAGTAAAGATATGCATCCAGTTCTCAAAGTCTTCCGGCTCTAGAAGTGGTGCGCGATCCTCACTCTCCCTTTCATCTTCCAATGTTTTATGGCATGTGCCATAGATGAACTTTAGTAGTTCATGTAGGTTTGGTATGTTGATGAAGACTCCAAGGAAGATTAAAGAGAGAGAGAGAAGCTCCAATCTCTTCAATTTGTAGAGGAAAATAGAAAATATCATTATTTCAGTATAATACTGGCATGGTATAGTTCTCATATTTTTTTACAAAGGGCTATGGATCTATTTATAGGTGAGGGAGGCCTCTAACCAAGTCCAACTAGTTTCTAGAATTTTCTAAGTTCAGTTTGGTCGAGTTTGGACAAGATTTGGACCTAGTTTGGCTCCCTTTTGATTTGGTTTGACCCAAGAGAGAGGAGAGGTAAAATATCACAATATTTTTGAGTTTAAAACTCCACCACACGTGAAATAGGTGCCTCCTTGAAGAGCCCCCTTCTCCTTACCAAGGTTTCAAAATTGAATCATTATACCCAAAATATCTCATTTTTTTGGAATATTCATAGTTTTTTACTAACAAACCTTGTACTCACTCTTCATCTTATGTGGGAATTTACTCAATTTTTCGGTATTTTTCTTTTATAAATTGGATTTATCTCCTCCCTACACTTGGATTGATCCTATTGGCCCATAAGAACCTTAATTGGATGATAATCCAATGTTTTTTGAAAATCTAGACCCTTAGGCTAAGGTCCTTTATACTTATTTTCAATTAATTCCAATTGCACTTTGGAAAGTTCTTTTTGAATTTCTATTTCACGAAAAAACATTTTAGACACTAGGAGGATTTTTATATCCAAAAATATCTCAATTTTGGATTACCTCTCTCTAGACATTTTCTCTCTCCAGGTCAAAACAGGGTAAAACAAAATCTTTCTTTTATTTCAAAGAGGGGAATAATTACAAGATCAGAAGGGGAGGTTCTTACACCTGTACACCTCAAAAGCTGGATGGAGGAATCTTACATCCTACCCCACTTAAAAAACACGAGATGTTCTTATCTCGTAGGTGGAGTATGATCTCTTTCATCATCTTCTTCTTCTTCAATCACTTCCAGCATTACTGCCTTGGAAGTGGACGGCCAATTCAGAAACATCTCTATTTGACTTCCCCTATTCTGAGGCGGAGGTCTTGCATTACTTTGGATTGAAACTACCCGTTGGTTAGAGGGTGTGCCTCTGGGTTTTCTCTGATTTTGGTAGAAAGAAACCTGATTACTCTGGAAGGAAGGAGCTGGAGTCTGGAATCTTGATCCCTGATTTCCCTGCCCTGAAAACCTTGTTCCAAAAGGAGTTGGGCAATCCATACTGCGATGTCCAAATCCTTGACAATTATAGCATTTCACTCCCTTGTTCAAGGGTGGAACTTCTAAAGAAGTTGAATTCCAAGGGATTGAGTTTCGGGAAAAGGACATTTCTTCCATTTTGGAACTTCCCATATCCTGGGCTTGACCCTTATAACTCTTAGATGGTGGAAGGTTGGAATCACCTTTTGGAGCTAAAAACCTTTTGAAAGGTGAGTCCTGGCTTCCACGGGACCTTGACATCAAAGGCCTTGCCAAAATCCTTCGCCATCCACACTGCTTCGGCCATGGAAACTGGCTTGGCATTCTTCACTAGGATATTCAAAGGTTCGTTCAGTCCTCGAATGAACCTTGCCACCATTAGCTGTTCTTCATCCAGCGGTGGTGAGTATTTGAGGAGGAGAGCGAACACTTGGTGATATACTTCAATAGTTCTGCTCCCCTGGGTTAACTCTAAGAATTTGTTCATCTTTGTTTCCAAAAAGCCGGGAGGACAAAATCTCTTCCTTAGGTAAATTTTGAGATCATTCCATGTCTGAGTGTTTTGATTCACACGGTTTGTCTCGCAGTGGTTTCTCCATGCTACTCTGGCTGTTTCTACTATCTTCAGCCTTGCAAGAGCCATTTTGCTCTTCTCATTGTACCCGGACATCGAAGTACTCTTCAATTGCTTCGATCCACTTCTCTACAATCCGCCCAAGTTTTCCCCTTCACCCTTGAAAGGTCCAGGCTGCGATCTATGAAGAGTTTTACGAACATCCAAGTCGAGCTCTTCCTCATCGAGTTGGAGGTTATCATTCCCACCACGACAACCTCGATCCATGATCCTATCAATACAAAAATTCTTGATAAGTCCTTTTATTTACAATTCAAATCCAAATTTAGATCCAACTGATTCTGGGGTTCTTTAGATTGGTTAGCTCTCCACAGAATCATGGGTAGAGATCCCTTATATAGAACTCATTATCAGGTAACAATTCATTCAGAACTTATCATTCATATTCTGAATAATGGTCCATCAGACCAAAAATTCCATCTAAACATTCCTCCATGGAAGTTTCAGTTATGCAGGTTTTTAATTTGTCATCCCTTAACTGGATCCACTGGTGGGTCAAGTGTTAACAGTAGTAATCTGTTAAGCACAATCCACTAATTTTATAGTGATTTGCTGAAGTCATAATCATCATTCTAGTTTTTATCATCTCATCACTGGGATTCGTCCCATTCATCCTCATTGTGGCTTTGTTCCACTTATCTTCTTTCAACCAGAATTCAGGAATCATCATTTTTTAATCAGAATCCAAATCAACTCATCAAGTCTCAACTAGAATTCTAAAATCATATCAACCAGCATTCGAATTCATCAAGTCTCAACCAGAATTCATCATCTGGATAGCATTTTTACTTATACTTTCAAGGTCTTAGATTTACTCGTATATACTGCCAAATAAAGAGCTGCAGTTATACCCTCGGTATATACGGGTAGTCACGATCCTTGGAATTATAAGGTAAATACCATCATGACTAGGCCTCAAGCAAGTCAGGGATTTCCATACAATTGCGGTACTTCATTTGAAGACCCACTTTCAATTTTATGAATCTTCATTCTGAATATCAATTTGTATGAATTTTATCACACAATTACAACCTTTTACTATTACTTCACAAATTTTTGACATTTTTGATGATCCACTTTAGTCAATTTGCTCTAATACTACCACCAGCTGAAAGATCTTTGCCCCCTCCGCGCGATGGATTCGGGAGTGCTAGCAGCGGAAGTAGATCCCTCACTCGGGGCCTCGCCCACCACAGATATCCGGACAATAGACTAATCCCTTGGTTCTTCAAAAACCAAACCTAGAAAAACTTCTCCCTACCGCAAAGCACAGGTGATTCCTCTAGGATATTTGTACTCTAACGTAGTCAGGGTCATTACTGATCCGACCAAATGTGTAAGTCACTTGGTCAGATCAAGGAAGAAACTTGCACTTGGATCATAGAAACCAATGATTTTTTCCCCATCAAGAGGCATAGCCATTGATTCTTTTTCCATAGAACAATTACTATCCAGGATTTACTTCATCTATCATACTATAACAGAATTGAGTCTAATTTTACGGATCCATCAGTCCAGCCTACAGTCCCATGGGTTAGCCAACCACCCAGCCACTGTAGTGATGGGATCCAATTAGGAAATTGGTTAGGTTTTGTCCCGGGTACCAGGGAAAAGAGTTCCCAGGCCCCCTAGCCGGATATTCATGCAAATTTAATGCCAGTCACACCACTTACACACCCAATATGAAATTGTATTTTTCACAGATTCAGCTATCTTTAAAACAATCATTTAATGAAACCATAGTGTCATTGATCATAATCCTCCAAAATATCCGGTTGAATCCTAATGTCCAGTCATTCCTTCATCGGTGTATCTATGGCATCATTGGCAACCAGAACGCTCACCACCATCAAGGGCCTTTTTGATAGTTCCTAGCTCATAGTACCCGGCAATATATTCACTTATAAAAATCAAGATGGAATCTTTGTTGAAGATCAGCAAGATTAACCAACAGATGCATATAAAAGAGCCATGGACTCATCCGTTGAGGACCAGCAAGGTCAATCAACCAGATCCATGCCCGGTTTCAGAAAACAACTCTTACTCCTTTTTCCAATATCTTCCACAACGCATGTGTGGGTATCTTTGGCGACCTGAGCACCGTATGGTCAGCACCCTCTAGGATCCTTCGCAGGTGACCTAGCGCTTCACTCATAGGCCGCTTCCTTGGTCCCTCATCCATCATACTGAAAGCTCACCATTTTAATTGACTGGTCAAGACCTCGGCGAGATGTCCTCCGTTGACTCTCCGTCAGGTGTTGCAACTTTATCAGTTAGGTATTTACAACCTCATTCTCAAGACGATCAAAATGCTTCCCCAACATTATTGACATAAAACAGTCATTTAAAAACAGGTCATAAATACAGTTTCTATAATGAACTCTCGTCTTTCACATTGTTCCACATCTGTCCACATTACTTAATCCATATCCAATTCATTACTTAATCCATCTGTCCACATTACTTAATCCATATCCAATTCATATGTATTCCTATACTCATCCAATCACATCATTTTTCATCTCATCACATCTTTCCTCATTTATTCATATGTATTCCTATTCTCATCCAATCACATCATTTTTCATCTCATCACATCTTTCCTCATTTATCCTCATCACATCTCATCCACTCGCATCTACCCATATTCACATCCCATCACACCTCATTCATTTACATCACATATCATTCTCAATTTACATCACATTCATTTCGCATCTCATCTCATTCATTCTTATCCCGATTCACATCACATCAAACATCATCCATTCATATCCCATATCATTCATTTACATCCGATTCACATGACATCACATCTCATTCATTCACATCCTGATTCACATCACATTACATCTCATCCATTCATTCACATCGACATCACATCCTTTCACATACACATCCACATCCATTCTTTCACATCCACATCCACATCCACATCCATTCTTCCACATCCACATCCACATCCATTCTTCCACATACACATCCACATCCATTCTTTCACATCCACATCCACATCCATTCTTTCACATCCACATCCATTCTTCCACATACACATCCACATCCATTCTTCCACATACACATCAATATCCATTGTTTCACATACACATCCACATCCATTCTTTCACATACACATCCACATCCATTCTTTCACATACAGATCCTCATCCATTCTTTCACATACACATCCACATCCATTCTTTCACATACACATCCTCATCCATTCTTTCACATACACATCCACATCCATTTTCATTACATCACATCTTATTTTCATCTTACACATCCTCATCCATTCTTTCACATACACATCCACATCCATTTCCATTACATCACATCTTATTTTCATCTTATCACCTCCATTCACATCCTATCACATCTCATACACATTTTATCGTACCCCATTTACATCTTATCACATTCTATTTTTATCTTATTACATCCATTCACATCTTATCGCATCCTATTTACATCTTATCACATCCATTTCACATGCTATTCCCAATTAGTAGCTTTTTCTAGTTTGATTCCGATAATGGAACTTTTTCTAAATTTCTACCAATTGCTTGGCCTAATTAAAGGTTCCTTTTCTCAAACGACTATTTCTATATTCCTTCTCAATTCCTTAATTGAATTATATTCAATATTCCTCTTTTGAATAAAAGAATTCATGAGATTTACAGAAATCAATTCTACCCATATTTTCACTTTTGATAAATAATCATAAATGAAATTATACTAAAAACTCCTCTTCTTTCCATTTAATTTCTTGGATCTCAAATACCATGAAAATTTCTCTTTTTTGCATTTAGTTATTTTCATTCCAATGTCATGGGAATTCCTCTTTTATCAATCAAATATTTCTCATAAAATAAATTCATCTAAAATAAAATATCCATTATTTCAATATGCTAGGAATTTCTCTTTTTCCATCCAAATGATGGAATTCCAAATGTCATAGGAATTCCTCTTTTAACATTTAAATATTTCTCATAGATAAAATAAATTTATCTAAAATAAAATATCCATTATTTCAATATGCTAGGAATTTTTCTTTTCCCATCTAAATGATGGAATTCCAAATGTCATAGGAATTCCTCTTTTAACATTAAATATTTCTCATAGATAAAATAAATTTATCTAAAATAAAATATCCATTATTTCAATATGCTAGGAATTTCTCTTTTCCCATCTAAATGATGGAATTCCAAATGTCATAGGAATTTCTCTTTTAACATTTACATATTTCTCATAGATAAAAAAATTATCTAAAATTTCATCTTTGAATTTAAATAAAATACTCATTAATTCCAATATGCTAGGAATTTCTCTTTTCCCATCTAAATGATGAAATTCCAAATGTCATAGGAATTCCTCTTTTAACATTAAAAATTGAATTACTAGAAATTCTTCTTTTTGATAAATAACTATTTATACATAAACATAAAAATTAATTTATCCATGGTTATGATGAGAATTATTCAATTAACCTAGGATGATTAATCCTAGGATATTGTAGGAAGTCCTCTTTTCATATTATGAATGAAAATGATTTATGTGTTAATTTTTTAAAAAATTTGCCATAGCTCTGCTACTATTACTGATAATTCTTAATACTTTTGAAAGCATAAAGTTTAATAATATCATATGATAGAATAACCATTAATTGGATCACTATCCAATTATGGACTTGATTTCTAATTTTTCCATAAATTAAATATCATAAAAGAATTAAAAAGCCACTTCTTTGGCCTCTAATTTGTCAAACATAGAAATTACTTTTAGATTAGAGAATTGCTTCATGAGAAGCATCATTTGAATATAGAATAGGTCATAGAAATGACCATTCTTTGGGGGAGAGAGAGACATGCTTTAAAAAAACATTTAATTTAAGCATAAATGGAAATTTATGTGTTTTATCACTACAATTCATTAAAGAACTTCAATTGTAGTAAAAAAGCCATTCAATTGAATGCTTCTCAAGCTTGAGAGGAGTTGAGAAGAGAGAAACATTTGGAGATTTAAAAAAAAAAGACCATAAACTACACTTTACCTCCTAGATTGTTTGATTCTTTAATCAATGTAGAGGCCCCCAACCAATCAATTGGTTTAGTATGTTGATGAAGACTCCAAGGAAGATTGAAGAGAGAGAGAAGCTCCAATCTCTTCAATTTGTAGAGGATAATAGAAAATATCATTATTTTAGTATAATACTGGCGTGGTATAGTTCTCATATTTTTTTACAAAGGCTAAGGATCTATTTATAGGTGAGGGAGGCCTCTAACCAAGTCCAAATAGTTTCTAGAATTTTCCAGGTTCAGTTTGGCTGAATTTGAACAAGATTTGGACCTAGTTTGATCCAGGAGAGAGGAGAGATAAAATATCACAATATTTTTGAGTTTAAAACTCCACCACACATGTGAAATAGGTGCCTCCTTGAAGAGCCCCCTTCTCCTTACCAAGGTTTCAAAATTGAATCATTATACCCAAAATATCTCATTTTTTTAGAATATTCATAGTTTTTTTACTAATAAACCTTGTAATCAGTCAACTCTTCATCTTATGTGGGAATTTACTCAATTTTGGGTATTTTTCTTTTATAAATTAGATTTATCTCCTCCCCACACTTGGATTGATCCTATTGTCCCATAGGAACCTTAATTGGACCATCATCCAAAAATTTTTGAAAGTCTAGACCTTTAGGCTAAGGTCCTTTATACTTATTTACAATTAATTCCACTTGCACATTGGAAAGCTTTTTTTGAATTTCTCTTTCAGGGGAAACCATTTTAGACACTAACAGGATTTTTATATCAAAAAATATCTTAATTTTGGATTATCTCTCTCTAGACATTTTCTCTCTCCAGCTCAAAACAGGGTAAAACAGAATTTTTCTTTTATTTCAAAGAGGGGAATAATTACAAGATCAGAAGGGGAGATTCTTACACCTGTACACCTCAAGATTTGGAAGGGGAGGAATCTTACAGTTGATCTTGATGATCTTCAATGGAGATTCTATTTTGATTTTTATAAGTGAATATAATGCTAGGTACTATGAGCTAGGAACTATCGAAAAGGCCCTTGAGTGGACAGGTGGTGAGAGTTCTGGTTGCCAATGATGCCATAGGTACACCAATGAAGGAAAAATTAGAAATTAGGATTCAACCGGATATTTTGGAGGATTATGATCAGTGATACTATAGTTTCATTAAAAGATTGTTTGAAAGACAGCTAAATCTGTGAAAAAAAGGCAATTTCATATTGGGTGGGTGTGTAAGTGGTGTGACTAGTTTTAAGTTTGCATGAATATCCGGCTAGGGGACGTGGGATCTCTTTTCCCTGGTACCCAAGACAAAACCTAGCCAAATTCTTAAATGGATCCCATCACTACAGTGGTTGGGCGGTTGGCTAACCCATGGGACTGGATGGGGTTAGGCTGGATTGATGGATTTCTAAAATAAGACTCAATTCTGTTATGGTACGATAGATGAAGTAAATCCCAGATAAAAATTATTCTATGGAAAAGAATCAATGGCTGTGTCTCTATGATCCAAGTGCAAGTCTTTTCCTTGATATGACTATGGAACTTATAGGTTCAGTCAGATCAGTTCAGTTAGTTAAGGCTCTTGACTACGTTAGAGTAAAAATATCTTGGAGGAATCGCCCATGCTTTCCGGGCAAGGGAAGTTTTTCCAGGTTCGATTTTGGAAAAACTGAGGGATTAGTCTCTTGTCCGGATATATGTGGGTGGGGCCCCGAGTGAAAGACCCTACCCCGCGCAAGAAGTGCTACTTCCGCTGCTAGCACCCCAGAATTTGTTACGCAAAGAGGACAGGGATCTTTCAGCTGGTATCAGAGCAAATTATCTAAAGTGAATCAACCGAGAAACCAGAAATGTCAAAAATTTATGAAGTAGCAATAAAAGGTTGTAATTTTGTGATGAAATTCATACAAATTAATATTCAGAATGAAGATTCATAAATAGGTAATTGGGTCTTCAAATGGAAGTACCGCAATTGTATAGAATCCCTGACTTGCTTGAGGCCTAGACATGATGATATTTACCTTATAATTCCAAGGACCGTGACTACCCGTATATACCGAGGGTATAACTACAGCTCTTTACTGACAGTATATACGAGTAAATCTAAGAACTTGAAATTATAAGCAAAAATGCTATCTAGATGATGAATTCGAATGTGGTTGATATGATTTTTTAATTCTCGTTAAGAACTAATAAGTTGATTTAGATTCTGATTGAAAATGATGATTCTTGAATTTTGGTTGAAAAGAAATAAGCTGAGCAAAACCACAATGAGGATGAATGGGACGAGTCCCTATGATGATGTTCATTAACTGGAATGACGATAATGACTTCAGCAAATCACTATGAGATTAGTGGATTGTGCTGACAGATTGCTGTTGTTAACACTTGACCCAGTGGATCAAGTTAAGGGATGACAAATTAAAAACCTGTATAATTGAAATTCGCATGGAGGAATGTTCAGATGGAAATTTCGATCTAATGGACCATTATTGTGTTAAGGATATGAATGATATGATCTGAATGAATTGTTATCTGATGATGAGTTCTATATAAGGGATCTTTATCCCAGGATTCTGTTGGGTTCATCTGACTATAAGGAACCCCAGAATCAATTGGATCTTAAGGGAAAGAGTTGTCCTCTAGTTTGCAAGATGAGGACATCTCGCGTTTTTTAAGTGGGGTAGGATGTAAGATTCCTCCCTCTAGCTTTTGAGGTGTGCAGGTGTAAGAACCTCCCCTTCAGATCTTTTAATTATTCCCCTCTCTGAAATAAAAGAAAGATCCTGTTTTACCCTGTTTTGGCCTGGAGAGAGAAAATGTCTAGAGGAAGGTAATTCAAAATTGAGATATTTTTGGATATAAAAATCCTCCTAGTGTCTAAAATGGTTTCCCCTGAAATAGAAACTCAAAAAGAACTTTCCAATGTGCAATTGGAATTAATTGAAAATAGGTATAAAGGACCTTAGCCTAAGGGTCCAGATTTTTAGAAATTTTTGGATTATGGTCCAATTAAGGTTCCTATGGACCAATAAGATTAATCCAAATGTAGGGAGGAGATAAATTTAAGAATAAAATAAAAACCCCCCAAAAATGAGTAAATGCTCACATAAGATGAAGAGTGGACTAAGGACCAAAGAAAAGAATTAAAAAAACTGAATTTTGACACCTCAGTGTGGGGATCTTCCCTCATGAAGTAGGCACCTTTTTCTTATCGTTACCCCCAATTCTTAATCAATAAAATGAGATATTTTTATCTCCTCTCTCCTGTTTCAAAACTAGATCTAAAAAGTTAGCTGAACTGACCCAAAAATGGTCAAAATTTGACCAAACTGATCTCGAAAATTCTAGAATCAGTTTGCTTGGTTAGAGGCTCACTTTTTCCTATAAATAGAATCCTCCCCCTTTGTAAAAGCTTAATGGTGTTTATGCACTATTACTCTACTCCTGTCGTCCTGAGCCATCTACATTGAAATTTTTAATAATTCAATTGTTTTTTGGCCTAATCCTCTCCAAAGTGAATTGGTGGCCACTATTGCTTCAAACAATAGTAGAACCCTCAATCCCTCAAGCCAAAGGAGAGCTTAAAAGCTCCATGTAAGCTAATTTTCTTACTTGTTTTTAATGAAAAATGTATGGTTTCTTGATTTTTATGTTTTGCAAATGATTGAATTAAATTCAAATGCTATGCCTTTGATGAAAAGGCCACCCCCTTCTCTTCTTTACATTCCAACCTTTCTTAATCCTAGAAAGATTAACTAAGTGATTAATTAAACTCTTCTTATTATTTACTCTTCTTAAACTAAGTGATTAATTAAACTCTTCTTATTATTTACTCTCTTGAATTTAAAAAATTATGTAGATTAGAGTTCTATAATTCTAAATTGGGTTAATTAAGTTAAGAGAAGGAAGATAAAAATGAGAAATGGTCACCCATACAAAGATGGTTATGGAAAAATTTTCTAGAATTTTGTAAAAGAAAGTTTATTTTTATGTTATTCCAAAAGAGTAATTTCCATCATTTTTGCATCTAAAAGAAATATTCTAATTACTCCATGTACATATTCACCTATGAATATGCATGGATATCACTGATATTAATTATTAAATTTAATTTCTATGCATAGAAAGATGCAAAAAGGAAATTTTTTAATTACAAAAGTGTTATTCTTATTAAATTTGATTTCTATGCATAGAAAGATGCATAAAGAAAATTTCTTATTTATAAAAGTGTTATTCTTATTAAATTTGATTTTCATGCATAGAAAGATGCATAAAGGAATTTTTATTATTATAAAAGTGTTATTCTTATTGAATTTGATTTTTATGCATAGAAAGATGCATAAAAGAAATTTTATTTATAAAAGTGTTATTCTTATTAAATTTGATTTTTATACATAGAAATATGCATAAAGGAATTTTTTTATTACAAAAGTGTTATTCTTATTAAATTTGATTTTTATGCATAGAAAGATGCATAAATGAATTTTTTTGATTACAAAAGTGTTATTCTTATTAAATTTGATTTCTATGCATAGAAAGATGTAAAAAGGATTTTTTTAATTACAAAAGTGTTATTCTTATTAAATTTGATTTCTATGCATAGAAAGATGTATAAAGGAATTTTTTTATAACAAAAGTGTTATTCTTATTAAATTTTATTTTTATGCATAGAAAGATGCATAAAGGAAATTTTTATTTATAAAAGTGTTATTCTTATTAAATTTGATTTCTATGCATAGAAGATGTATAAAGAAATATTTTTTATAACAAAAGTGTTATTCTTATAAAATTTGATATCTATGCATAGAAAGATGCATAAAGGAATTTTTTTATTATAAAAGGGTTATTCTTATAAAATTTGATTTTTATGCATAAAGAAATTTTTTTTATTTTAAAAGTGTTATTCCTATTAAATTTGATTTTATGCATAAATAGATACATAAAAGGATTTTTTTAATAAAAGTGTTATTCCCATTGAAGTTGATTTTTATGCATAAAGAATTTTTATATCAAAGTTAGAATTCTCTTAAATTCTATGTTTAAATTCTATGAGTATTTGATAAATGAATAATTAAATACTCTAAGAGAGAAATTTCTATCGTTTTATATTCACACGGATTGTAAAAAGAAAATTCAAGAAATCTATCGAGATCAAAATATTCAGATAAATGATTAATTTATTTCTTATTAGAATTCGTAACTAATTTAGAAATCAGTTAAGTGAATATTCGAAGAAAGAATTTCAGTAAAATAGTGACTGAATTATCAAACCTTTTCAAGAAAGATAGTTCAGGAAAAATCTTATTCGACTCGAACCTTGAATCAGTCTATGACCAAGACCAAACTCTTTTGTCAGTTTCGAGGAAAAAAGGTGTGACCAGTTTAGAAAAATACACTCAAAACTCCCGCCAAATCTGAAACTAAGTTGAGACTCTTCGAATTGATATGTGGATCAAGGTTATAGAATTCGAGGGATTCTGGTATGCAATTCAGAATTCCGATCAAGAAGTTTTGGGGATACTGATTCAAGAAATACTCCTTGTATTCAAAAGAAAATCAAACTGAAAACTTACATAGAAACACTGTTTTCTTAAAGGACCACATTGCTGGAGGGAGCATTTGGTATATGTTTTTCTAAGGGAAGTTCGGTTGCAATCAGCTAGCAGGGAGTGTTCAAAGGACGGCTCATGCGGCAAAGCCCGGCCTTGACCAACCTCGGTATGGTTGAAAAATGGTGCGCTTCCGATACGATGGGCAAAAGCCGATGAAGCTGTCCCTGATGTGAATAGATGTGATGAGATGTGATGTGAATCAGATATATGTGAATGAATGGATGGATGGGATGTGATGTGAATAGATGTGATGAGATGTGATGTGAATAGATGTGTTGAGATGTGATGTGAATGAGATAGATGTGAATGAATGGATGTGCATGTGTATGTGAAAGAATGGATGTGGATGGTGACGAGAATGAATGTGATGGATATGAATGAATGTGATGTGATGTAAAGAGATGTGATGTGACATGAATATATGTGGATGTGAAGTGATAAATGTGAATGTATGGATAGATGCGGGTAGTTGTACATGTGAACGATTGGATGAATGAAATGAGATGTGTATGAGTGAGACATGATGTGGATGTGATGTAATGTGGATGGGATGAATAAGATATAATGTGGATAGATGTGATGTGATATAATGTGGATAGAATGTATGTGATGGGATGGTGATGAGAATGTGCGAGTGGATGAGATCTGATGAGGATAAATGAGGAAAGAAGTGATGAGATAGAAAGTGATGTGATTGGATGAGAATGGGAATACATATGAAATGGATGTGATGTGATGTGATGTGGATCGGGGTAGATATGAATGGATGAGATGTGAATGAATGTGATGTGATGTGAATAAATGTGATGTGATGAGATGTGGATATGGGTAGATATGAATGGATGAGATGTGAATGAATGTGATGTGATAAGATGTGGATATGGGTAGATGCGAGTGGATGAGATGTGAATGAATGTGATGTGATAAGATGTGGATATGGGTAGATGCGAGTGGATGAGATGTGAATGAATGTGATGTGATAAGATGTGGATATGGGTAGATGCGAGTGGATGAGATGTGAATGAATGTGATGTGATAAGATGTGGATATGGGTAGATGCGAGTGGATGAGATGTGAATGAATGTGATGTGATGAGATGTGGATATGGGTAGATGCGAGTGGATGAGATCTGATGAGGATAAATGAGAAAAGAAGTGATGAGATAGAAAGTGATGTGATTGGATGAGAATGGGAATACATATGAAATGGATGTGGATTAAATAATGTGGATTGATGTGGAACAAAGTGGAAAGATGAGCGTTCGTTATAGAAACTGTAGTTATGACCTGTTTTTAAATGACTGTTTTATGTCAAGAATGCCGAGGAAGCATTTTGACCGTCTTACAAATGAGGTCATGGAGACCTAACTGTTAAAGTTGCAACAGCTAGAGTCAACGGAGGACGTCTTGCGTAGCAAGGTCGGCCGAGGTCTTGACCAGCCTCGGTTCGATTTAAATGGTGAGCTTCCTGTAAGATTCCTCCCTCCAGCTTTTGAGTTGTGCAGGTGTAAGAACCTCCCCTTTTGATCTTATAATTATTCCCCTCTCAGAAATAAAAAAAGATCCTGTTTTACCTTGTTTTGGCCTAGAGAGAGAAAATGTCTAGAGGGAGGTAATTCAAAATTGAGATATTTTTGGATCTAAAAATCCTCCTAGTGTCTAAAATGAATTCCCCTGAAATAGAAATTCAAAAATAACTTTCCAATGTGCAATTAGAATTAATTAAAAATAGGTATAAAGGACCTTAGCCTAAGGGTCCAGATTTTTAGAAATTTTTAGATTATGGTCCAATTAAGGTTCCTATGGACCAATAAGATTAATCCAAATGTAGGGAGGAGATAAATTGAAGAATAAAATAAAATTCTCCAAAAATGAGTAAATGCTTACATAAGATGAACAATTGACTAAGGACAAGGTTTATTAGTTAAAAAAGAAGAGATATTTAGAGGAAATGATGCATTTTTGACACCTCAGAGTGGGGATCTCCCCTCATGAAGGAGGCACCTATTTCACATGTGTGGAGGAGTTTTAAACTAAAAAATAATGAGATATTTTCATCTCTCCTCTCTCTTGTTTGAACTAGATCCAAAAAGTAAGCTAAACTGACCCAAAAATGGTCAAAAATTGACCAAACTGATCTGGAAAATTCTAGAATCAATTTGCTTGGTTAAAGACTCACTTTTTCCTATAAATAGAAGCCTCCCCCTTTGTAAAAGGTTAATGGTGTTTATACCCTATTACTCTACTCCTACCCAGAGCCATTTACATTGAATTTTCTTGCTAATTCAATTATTTTTGGCTTAATCCCCTCCAAAGTAATTAGTGGCCACTCTTGCTTCAAACAAGAGTAGAACCCTCAATCCCTCAAGCCAAAAGAAAGCTTACAACTCCATGTAAGCAAAATTTTTCTTACTTTTTAATTTTAAATCTGTGGTTTTCTTGATTTTCTTGTTTTATAGTTGATTAAAGTAAATTCTAATGCTATGCCTTGATGAAAAGGCCACCCCCTTCTCTTCTTTACATTCCAGCCTTTCTTTATCCTAGAATGATTAACAAAAAGATTAATTAAACTTTTCTTTTTGTTTATTCTCTTGGAAATTGAAAATTGTGTAGATTAGAGTACTATACATCGAATTGGGATTAAGCTAAGTTGAAAATAGAATTATTAGAGTACTATACATCTAATTGGGTAGATTAGAGTACTATACATCTAATTGGGATTACGCTAAGTTGAAAATAGAATGATAAAAATAAGAAATGGTCAGCCATACAAAGGAGGTTATGGCAAAATTTTCTAGAATTTTGTGGAAAAAAGATAAATTTAACTAAAATTCTTCTTTAATTTATAAATAAAATATACATTATTTTAGTATTCCAATTTTTCTTTTACTTCATTGGAATACATGGATTTCCACCATCATGGGAATTTCTCTTTTATCATAAAAATGAATTACTAGAAATTTCTCTTTTTCCTAATTAACTAATTATGCATAAACATAAAAATCCATTTTTCCATGGTTATGATGAGAATTATTCAATTCATCTAGGATGATTAATCCTAGAATATGGTAGGAAGTCCTCTTTTCATATTATGAATGAAAATGATTTATGTGTTAATTTTTTAAAAATTTTCCCATAGCTCCGCTGCTATTATTGATAATTTTCAATAATTTTGAAAGCATAAAGTTTTAATAATACAATATGATAGAATAACTATCATTAGGATCAATATCCAATTATGGACTTGATTTCTAAGTTTTTCATAAATTGAGTAGTATAAAAGTATTAAAAAGCCACTTCTTGGCCTCTAATTTGACAAGCATAGAAATTACTTTTAGATTTGAGAATTGCTTCATAAGAAGCACCATTTGAATATAGAATAGGTCATAAGAATGACCATTCTTTGGGGGAGAGAGAGATATGCTTAAATAAACATTTTAATTTAAGCATAAATGTAAAATTTATAAGATTTATCACTAAAATTCATTAGAGAGTTCCAATTGCATTAAAGGGCCATTCAATTGAATGCTTCTCAAGCTTGAGAGGGGTTGAGAAGTGAGAAACATTTTGAGATTAAAAAAAAGACCATAAACCACACTTTACCTCTTAATTTACTTGATTCTTTAGTCAAGTTTTAATTTACAATATGAAAGAATAAAGTTTTAATAATACAATTTTTAACTAATAAATCTTGTACTCAGTCAACTCTTCATCTTATGTGGGAATTTACTCATTTTTGGGTATTTTCTTTTATTCATTGGATTTATCTCATCCCAACACTTGGATTAATCTTGTTGGTCTATAAGAACCTTAATTGGACCATAATCCAAAATTTTCAAAAAATCTTGACCCTTAGGCTAAGGCCTTCTAAATCATTTTTAATTAATTCCAATTGCACCTTGGAAAATTTATTTTGATTTTGTGATTCAAGGAAACATATTTTTGATATTTGTAGAATTTATATATCCAAAAATATCTCAGTATTGATTTACTGCTCTCTAGAAATTTTTATCTCACTAGGCAAAACAAGGAAAAATAATATTTTCTTGTATTCAGAAATAGGGAATGATTATAGGATAAAGAAGTAAAGGCTTAATCATTATTCAGGTTGAGGAGGAATCTTAACTCCTCTCCTACTTGAAAAACACGAGATGTCCTCATCTCGCAAAGTGGGGGTAATCCTTCGCCAACTCTTCTTCTTTCTCCCAGGTGGCGTCTTCTAGAGGGAAGAACTTCTACTTTACTAAGAATTCTTTGAGGACTCTGCTCCTGAGAATCTTCTCCCGAATGTCAAGGATTTCCTCAGGTTGGAGTACCATTTGGCCCCTTCAGTCGGAGAGATCAATTGTTCATTCATCAAGCACATGACTCGGGCTGGGCACATGTTTCTTAAGCAAACTGACATGGAATACATCATGTACCTTGAGATGGGGAGGCAGAAGAAGTTTGTAGGCTTGATCGCCCATTTTCTTTATGATAGCATATGGCCCACAATATCTGGGAGAGAGCTTCTTGTACTTCCCCAAGGATAAGGAACTTCTTTTTGGTCGTACTCGAATGAAGACCAGATATGATTCTTCAAACTCTCTCTCTGACCTCTTTTTATCAGCATACTGCTTTTGTCTGTCTTGGACTGCCTTTATATATTTACGGATTGATTGCATCTGCTAATCCATGTCATTAAGCATTTGTCTGGACATTTCGACTCTGATCAATGGGTCAGACCAAGTCAACGGTGTAAGGCAATCTTGTCCATACAAAGCTTTGAAAGGACTCATCCCAATGCTTCAATGATTATAAGAAGCATTGTAAGCAAATTCGACCAGATGCAAATGGCTTAACCACTTCTTGGGCTCCCTTCCATAGCATGACCAAAGGATATCTTCAATTACCTGGTTCACTCTTTCAGTCTGGCCATCTGTTTCGGGGTGATAGGCTGTGCTGAGATCCAAGAAAGTTCCTACTACTTCGAAGAATGCAGTCTAGAATTTCGATGTGAATTTGGGATCTCTGTCACTTACTATCCTCTTGGGTAAGCCATACAATCTGAAGATCTCCTTAAGGAAAACTCTGGCAACATCCAATGTAGAGTATGTTTCTTTCACTTGAATCAGATGGGAAACTTTGGTTAGCCTATCAACTATCACAAAAATGGAGTTGTAACCTGATTGCACTGAAGGTAATCAAGTGACAAAGTCCATATTGATACATTCCCACTTCATTTGTGGAATGTCTAGAGGCTGCAGTTTCCCTAGCATCTTGATTCTCTCTGCCTTGACTCTTTGATACATTAAGCATTTTCGCACATGATCAAGTACATCCTTTTTGAGTCCTGGCTAGAAGAAGCTTTTCTTAACAGACACATAGGTTATTATAAACCCTGGATGTCCAGCTATCAGGCTATCATGGGCTTCTCTCATAATTCTTCCCTTTATTCCATCATTGGGAATACATAGCCGATTATTATAATACATGCATCCTTCACCCAAGAACTCAACTCATTTCCTGAGGAGTCTTGCTTTCTTGCATCAGAAGGATAGTAATAGGGGTAAAGATTTTGTCCTCCATGATTTTCTCCTTTGCTTCACTGATCAATGGATTTTACACCACTGTAATTGCAAGCAAGGAGGCTTTTCTGCTAAGCGCATCTGCAACCACATTTTCTTTCCCGGACCAATACTTAATTTCAAAATCAAATTCATGCAGGGTCTGCATCCATCTTCTTTGATGCATGTTAAAATCCCTTTGGGTGAAGATCCACTTTAGACTTTGATGATCTGTCTCATCAAGGTGAACCTTTGTCCCAAAAGATAATGTCTCCACAACTTGAGAGCATAAACTACTGAGAGTAACTCCAAGTCATGGACGGCATAATTTCTCTCATGTGTTCTGAGTTTTCTGATTCGTAGGCCACTGCATGACCTTCTTGCATGAGAGCACGACCTAAGGCAAATCTACTAGCATCAGCAACTACCTCAAAGGGTTTGGTAAAATTTGGCAATTTAAGGACAGGGTTGGTTAAAAAGGCTGTCTTCAGCTTGTCAAAGGCACTCTCACACATTGCAGTCCACTGAAAAAGTGTACTCTTCTTGAGAAGGTTAGTTAAAGGGGATGCTATCTGAGCATACCTAGGTATAAAGATCCTATACCATCCGGTTAACCCTAGGAATCCTCTGACTTCCTTTACTATCTTGGGTTCTGGCCATTCTACTACTGCTTGGATCTTTGCGGGGTCAGGAGAAATCCCATCCTTTGACACTATGAATCCCAAGTATTCCACCTAGTCAACAAAGAAAGAACACTTGCTCTTCTTTGCAAAGAGTTGGTGTTTCCTTAGGATTTCCAGGACCTTGCGCACATGATCTTAATGATCTGCAGCATTCTTTGAGTATACCAAGATATCATCAAAGAAGACAAGAACAAAATCATCCAGAATATCCTGCATAAGACGATTAAACATCATCGGGGCATTAGTCAATCCAAACGGCATGACTGTGAACTCATAATGCCCATAGCGAGTATTGAATGCTGTCTTTGGGATGTCGTGCTCTTTGATTCTGATCTGGTAGTACCCGGATTTGAGATCTATCTTTGTGAACATTTGGGTCCCACTTAACTGTTCCAAAAGTTTATCAATCCTAGGAATAGGATACTTATTTTTAATTGTTAATTGATTCAATCCTTTGTAGAGTCAATACAGAGTCTTAGCATTCCATCTTTCTTCTTTTGAAAGAGAACGGGCGCATCCCAAGGTGAGACATTGGGTCTGACAAATCCCTGCTCTAACAGTTGTTTTAACTACTCCTTAAGTTCTATGGCTTCAGGGATTGGCATTTTGTATGCACACTGGGCTATTGGCTGAGCTCTGGGGGTTAATTCGATCTCATGATCTACTTCACGAGACGGAGGCATCTCAGTTAGCTCTTCAGGAAACACATCTGCATACTCACTTAACCACTCTAGTTCTTTAGCCTTGCATTTTATGTCTACTGGATTCATTTTAATGACATACAGAGCTTGCCTCTTTCTGAGCCCTTTTAATAATTTTGAAGCCTTGACTAATTGCAGCACTCGGGATCTGGAAATTCCAATTCCTTGAACTTTATTCTCGTGAAGGTCTAGGAAAGAGATGGTTCCTTTGTGACAATGAATGTCAGCCTGATTCTTTTGGAGCCAATCCATTCCAAGGATTCCATCATAGATTCCCAAGGGTAGGACTCTAAACTGGCACTCTATTACGTTCCCATCTAGACTAAATTGAATAAGGTCAGTTTCAAGGTGTGTGAAAAGAATCTTTCCACTGGCCAATTCCACTTGCATAGGTTTTCCTAATTTTTTTATTTAGGACTAATTTACACAGACATCGTGGGGAAATAAAAGAATGTGTGCTTCCTGAATCAAGCAAAAGCTTGAATTGCTTACCCTGGTACTCTGCTGGAGTCTAGAGGACTGAGAAATGATGGTTATTCCCTTGATGCTCTATTGCTGCATAGATTTGTCCTTTCTCTTCCTCCACTTCTTCAGCAATAATGACAGCTCTGGCTGCTCCAGTCTGAGGTAGACCTCTCTCTCTTTGGTTATTCCAATTTTGGGAGGGAGTTCAGAGATTGCTTTGCATGGAGGCTGCAGGCTGAGCTGGCACTCTTCTGGGGTTACCCTGATTCTGGCATGGGGGACCCTGATTGTACAAAGGAGCCTGTCTTTGAATTCTGGGACCCTGGCTTCCTTGGCCCATAGAAGGAGAGGGGCAATCCTTGAGCTGGTGCCCGAATCCCTGACATCCGAAGCATTTATTCTCCTTTCGAAGCTCTTCCCTTCGCATTCTTGAGAGAGCCGGAGTTCCTGAGAATGTACTTTGAGGGAAAGGTCTTCCTTCATTCCTGAAGCTTTCCATCTCCACATTCTCATTGGGACCTTGGTGTCTCTTTGGAGGCGAAAGGTTGGAAGAACTCCCTTGGTGTGGTGGTAGGTTGGAAGAACTCCCCGGTGTTTGAAATATTTTGAAGGATGAGGGAGCTGGCCTTGGCATGGGACTTTCACGATGAAAGCTTAGGCAAAGTCCTTTGCCAATCTGACAGCTTCGGCCATGGATACTGGCTTCGCATTTTTGACCAGTGTGTCTAAGGGTTCGTTCATCCCCTGAATGAACTTGGCCATGAATTTCTCTTCATCTAGAGGTGGTGAATATTTGAGTAGAAGAGCGAATGCCTGGTGATACTCTTTGATGGTTTTGCTCCCCTATTTTAGTTCTAAAAATTCATTCATTTTGGTTTCTAAAAACCCGAGCGGACAAAATCTCTTCCTCAAATCGGTTTTAAGGTCGTTCCAGGACTAAGTATTTCTATCTAGATGGTTGGTGTCACAATGGTTCTCCTCCATGCCACCCTGGCTGTTTCCACAATTTTTAGCCTGGCAAGAGCCATTTTGCTTCTCTCATTGTAGCCTGTGACGTCAAAATATTCTTCCATAGCTTCCACCCATTTCTCCACAGCCTCGCCCAGTTTCTCCCCTTCTCCTTTGAAGGGTCCTGGTTGAGTTCTGTGAAGAGTCTTACGGACGTCAGGGTCAAGCTCTTCATCTTCTGAGAGAGGGTCTGGCTGACGGCCACGGTTTCCTCGTCTCATGATTCTGCCAAAAATGATACATTATTAAATTTTTATTTTGCTATCGTCCATGAGATCCTAAGACTTAAGAGGTTAGGAAAACATTTTCTTAAACAAGATAAATGATCTTATTGGAGATCTATGACATATGTCCGTTAACAGATTTTTCTTTATCAGTTCGTCTATAAACAATCACTTACACAACAGGGAATTTTTCTCTAGAAAACATTTCTTTATTTATATAAAAGTTGCAATATGTACATAAAGCAGCTCGGCTCTAGAAATCAAAATCTCCTCGGGAGACGCATAAGACAGTGCTACTGGGTCATAGCCATGCCCTGATACAAACGTTCCCTCATTTCCAAGGGAGCTACTATCTTCTCCTTTTAGGAATAAAGCGACTAAGGAGTCTGTAGACTTGGCATGAAAGTCTGAAATTCCAAGGCATTGAATGATATGAAATAACGCCATGTATCACCTTCAGCTTCATCAAAATCATTGTCAATGAGAGATTCTGCCTCACGCTGGTCGCAAGAGGCATGGGCATACTGCCCTACAACCACTTGTGCTGCCGTCTCTCCACTGGGTTAGGAAAACATAGATCCTCGAAAATATAGATCCTCGAAATGGCGTGCGAGTCTTGCTCCGCTTGTTTGAGTTGTATAGCGGAAGAGATGAGATGCGGCAAATGCAGTGATGTCTTGTCACTGGGTGAGGTCGGGAACACCAGATAAGTATGGAACTTCCATCTATAAAAATAATTTCTTTGATTAAAAATTCTCCATTAATGAAGCTTATGGAATGAAAATACAATATGAAAATGCTTTTTCTGAGTTTTTATTATCAATATCTGATAAGAATTTGTTTGTCCTTATTAGCTTTTAACAAAGCTCTGATACCAGTTGTTGTGAGATCCATGCCCCCTCCGGGGCTCCTTTCTCGCGACGGAAGCGGCGTCGGCCTCCCGCGCAGGGTGAGGATCCACACTCGGGGCCTCGCCTCCTGCGGATGTCCAGACGAGAGGCTAGCCCAATGGTTCTTCCGAAAAACCGAGCTCGAAAAAAACTCCCCTCACCCGGAAAGGCACGGGCGATTCCGCCATGGGAAAAATCTTGTAACGGGGGAATTACTCTAACGAGTCAAAATCTTAACTAGTTAAATTGATCTGACCGAACCTAAAGTCACATGGTCAGATTAAGAAGAGACTTGCACTTGGTCCATGGAATCATTGCTTTTTTCCTCATTTATGAGGCACACTCGCGCTGATCCCCTCCCACCACAGAACAAGATCTTCTCAGGATTTAATTTAATTAATGTAACTAATCATATCTAGTTGTTTCACAGGAATCCTCCGATTCAGCCTAACTCCATCCGGCCCATGGGTTAGCCGACCACTGTATTGTTCGGATTCCTTTATAAAGATTTGATTGTGTTTTTGCCCAGGTACCGAGGAAAAGAGTTCCCAGGCTCCCTAGCCGACGATTCATGTAAAAATTAGGGTACGCCTTTGACGCATGTTGAGATCCCTTTGGGTGAAGATCCACTTCAGACTTTGATGATCTGTTCATCAAGGTGAACCTTTGTCCCAAAAGATAATGTCTCCACAACTTCAGAGCATAAACTATTGAGAGTAACTCAAAGTCATGGACATCATAATTCCTCTCATGTGTTCTGAGTTTTCTTGATTCGTAGGCCACTGCATGACCTTCTTGCATTAGAGCACCACCTAAGGCAAATCCACTAACATCAGTAACTACCTCAAAGGGTTTGGTAAAATCTGGCAATTTAAGGACAGGGTTGGTTACTAAGGCTGTCTTCAGCTTATCAAAGGCACTCTGACACATTGCAGTCCACTAAAAAAGTGTACTCTTCTTGAGAAGGTTAGTTAAAGGGGATGCTATCTGAGCATACCTAGGTATAAAGATCCTATATTATCCAGTTAACCCTAGGAATCCTCTGACTTCCTTTACTGTCTTGGGTTCTGGCCATTCTACTACTGCTTGGATCTTTGCGGGGTCAGGAGAAATCCCATCCTTTGACACTATGAATCCCAAGTATTCCACTTGGTCAACAGAGAAAGAACACTTGCTCTTCTTTGCAGAGAGTTGGTGTTTCCTTAGGATTTCCAAGACCTTGCTGCGCACATGATCTTCATGATCTGCAGCATTCTTTGAGTATACCAAGATATCATCAAAGAAGACAAGAACAAAATCATCCAAGACGATTAAACATCACCAGGGCATTAGTCAATCCAAACGGCATGACTGTGAACTCATAATGCCCATAGCGAGTATTGAATGTTGTCTTTGGGATGTCCTGCTCTTTGATTCTGATCTGGTAGTACCCGGATTTGAGATCTATCTTTGTGAACATTTGGGTCCCACTTAACCAACCCAAAAGTTCATCAATCCTAGGAATAGGATACTTATTTTTTGTGAGATCCCACTGCCCCCTCCGCACATCGCAGATTCCCGATAAGCTGGCCACAGCGGAAGCAGCTCCCTCATGCGCGGGGCAGGGTTTCCCACTCAAGGCCTCGCCCTCGAATGTCTAGGCACGAGACTAAGCTGGTGTTCATTCCGAAAACCAAAACCGGGAAAATTTCCCATGCCCGAAAAACGGGGACGATTCCACCATTTTTATTTTCTTAACGAATTTTTCTAACGAAGTCAAGATACTGAACTAACCTTAATCTAAATAAACCAAATAGAAGGGAAACTATTACAGATTTAACTTGAAGGGATCAATGCTTTTTTTCTAATTGAATCAGGCACAGCCGTTGATCTATTCATTAGAGAAGTCTTCAGGCTTTTATTTAACTACTTGAGTTCTAAACGTATTCCTATTAATCAATTTTATTATTAAAACTCTACTGATTCCAGCCTACCCCATCCGGCCCATGGGTTAGCCACCGCCCAACCACCACTGGGATTGGTAGAACCAGACAAGTACTCACCCACCCATAATTGAATGCCTTTCTTAACTTTTGCTTTAGAATACAGATACGCACACACTCCTCTTTAAACTTTAACTTATAAAAAACAATCCATTGACAAACAATTATTGGTTACAGATGTCATAACTCAAAATTTTCATTCAATCCTTGTTTCTCACAAAAAAAAATAGTATCACTCTGGACTCTCCGTTGAGACCAGCTAGTCAACAACGAGATCCAATAATAGATTACAATACATTGGTCCATCATATAATATATATCTTCCACGACATACGCATGGGTGTCCTAAGCACCGCGAGCCCGTGCATCGCTTGGTCAAAACCCTTCAGGATCCTCCTTAGGTGTCTTGGCACTTCACTCAGGGACCGCTTTGTCGGCCCTCGCCCATCGTACCACCGGAAGCACACCATTTTTCACCATACCAAGGCTGGTCAAGACCTGGGCAGGTTTTTGCCACATGAGCCGTCCTTTGAACACTCCCCGCCAGCTATTGACCGAACTTCCCTTAGAAAAAAACATATACCAAATGCTCCCTCTAGCATTATGGCGTAAGACAGTCCTTTAAGAAAACAGGGTTTCTATGCAAGTTTTCAGTTTTGATTTTCTTTTGAATATAATGAGTATATCTTAAATCCGTATCCCAATAATTCTAGATCGCACGTCTGAATTCCAACATAATTTCATGAATTCTGTAACCTTGATCCTCATATCCGAATCAAAGGGTCTTAACTTGATTTCAGATTCGGTGGGTGATTTGAGTGAATTTTTCTGAACTAGTCACATCGTCTTTTCTTGAAACTGACGAAGGAGTAGGAATGACCATTCTTTGGGGGAGAGAGAGATATGCTTAAAAAAACATTTTAATTTAAGCATAAATGTAAAATTTATAAGATTTGTCACTAAAATTCATTAGAGAGTTCTAATTGCATTAAAGGGCCATTCAATTGAATGCTTCTCAAGCTTGAGAGGGGTTGAGAAGTGAGAAACATTTTGAGTTTTTTAAAAAAAAGACCATAAACCACACTTTACCTCTTAATTTGCTTGATTCTTTAGTCAATGGAGAGGCCCCCAACCAATCAATTTGGTTTGGTATGTTGATGAAGACTCCAAGGAAGATTGAAGAGAGAGAGAAGCTCTAATCTCTTCAATTTGTAGAGGGGATAATAGAAAATAAGCATAACTTAGAGTAATACCGACATAGTTTAGTTCACAGATGAGAATACAAAAGAATGAGGGTCTATTTATAGGTGAGAGAGGCCACTAACTGAGTCCAACTAAGTTCTAGAATTTTCCAGCTTCAGTTTGGCTGAATTTGGACAAGATTTGGACCAGTTTGGCTCCCTTTTTTATTTGGTTTGATCCAGGAGAGAGGAGAGATAAAAATATCCTATTATTTTTGAGTTTAAAACTCCTCCACACATGTGAAATAGGCGCCTCCTTGAAGGCCCCCCTTTTCCTTACCAAGGTGTCAAAAATGAATGATTACTCTAAAATATCTCATTTTTTAGTAATATTTCATAATTTTTAACTAATAAATATTGTACTTAGTTAACTCTTCATCTTATGTGGGCATTTACTCATTTTTGGGTATTTTCTTTTATTCATTGGATTTATCTCATCCCAACACTTGGATTAATCTTGTTGGTCCATAGGAACCTTAATTGGACCATAATCCAAAATTTTCAAAAAATCTTGACCCTTAGGCTAAGGTCTTCTAGATCATTTTTTTTAAATTCCAATTGTACCTTGGAAATTTTATTTTAATTTTTTGATTTAGGAAAATATATTTTTTATATTTGTAGAATTTATATGTCCAAAAATATCTCAGTATATTGATTTACCACTCTCTAGAAATTTTTATCTCACTAGGCAAAACAAGGAAAAATAATATTTTCTTGTATTCAGAAAAACAAGGAATGATTACAGGATAAAGAAGTAAAGGCTTACTCATTATTCAGGCTAAGGAGGAATCTTACAGCATGTGTCGAGGAAGAAAATGGAACAAGGTGTTAGAGTTGTTTTCTGAACTCGGGCATGGATCTGGTTGATTAACCTTGCTGGTCCTCAGCGGATGAGTCCATGGCATGCTCTTTTATATGGATATTTTGGTTGATCTTGCTGATCTTCAACGGAGAGTCCATCTGAGTTTTTTTAAGTGAATATATTTCCGGGTACTATGAGCTGGGAACTATTGAAAAGGTCCCTAAGTGGACAGGTGGTGAGCGTTCTGGTTGTTGCCAATGATGCCATAGGTACACCGATGAAGGAATGATTAGAAATTAGAATTCAACTAGATATTTTAGAGGATTATGATCAGTGATACTATGGTTTTATTAAAAGATTGTTTAAAGATAGCTGAATCTGTGAAACATGCAATTTCATATTGGGTGTGTAAGTGGTGTGACTATCTTGAAGTTTGCTTATAGCGTCTGCTAGGGGCCTAGGAACTGTTCTCTCTAGTACCCGGGCAAAACATAACCAAGATTCCTAAATGGATCCTATCACTACAGTGGTTGGGCAGTTGGCTAACCCACGGGATGGATCCCTTTAATGAGACTTAATTCTGTTAAGTTACGATAGTTGACGTAAATCTCGGATAACCCTTGTTCTATGGAAAAGAATCAGGAAAAGAATCAACGGCTGTGCCTCTTGATGAGGAAAAAAGCGTTGGACTCTATATTCCAAGTGCAAGTCTTTTCCTTGATCTAACCATGTGACTTACGGGTTTGGTCGGATCAGTTTGATTAGTTAAAGCTCTTGACTACATTAGAATAAAAATATCATGGAGGAATCGCCCGTGCTTTCTAGGCGAGGGAAGTTTTTCTGGGTTCGCTTTTGGAAGAACCGAGGGATTAGTCTCTTGTCTGGATATTCGTGGGCAAGGCCCCGAGTGAGAGGCTCTGCCCTGCACAAGAAATGCTACTTTCGCTACTAGCACCACAGAATTCGTTGCGCGAAGGGGATAGGGATCTTTCACTCTTTCTAGGCCAAAACTGGGTAAAACAATATCTTTTTCCATTTTTGAGGGGGAGATGATTACAAGAGACTGAAGGGGAGGTTCTCACACCTTTACATCTCAAAACCTGGGGGAGAGGAATCTTACACTCTTTATGTCTGGCCATCTGTCTCAGGATGATAAGCTGTACTAAGATCTAAGGAAGTTCCACTGCTTTGAAGAATGTAGTCCAGAACCTTGATGTGAACTTAGGACCGCTATCGCTCACTATTCTTCTGGGTAAGCCATGCAACCTGAAAATCTCCTTGTGGAAGACTCTGGCAATATCCACTATAGTGTAGGTTTCTTTTACTGGAATCAGATGGGCAACCTTGGTTTGTTTGTCAACTACCACAAAAATGGAGTTGTAACATGATTGCATTGATGGTAGTCCAGTAACAAAATCCATACTGACACATTCCCACTTCATCTGTGGAATGTCTAAGGGATGTAGCTTTCCTGGCATCTTAACCCTTTTTGCCTTGACTCTTTAACATATTAAACACTAACGCACATGATTAAGTACATCCTTTTTGAGTCTTGGCCCAAAAGAATCTCTTCTTTACAGACATGTAGATCTTTATGAACCCTAGATGTCCAGCTATTGGGCTATCAATATGGGCTTCTCTCAAAAAATTTCCCTTTGTTTTCATCATTGGGAATGTATAGCCGATTATTATAATACATGCATCCTTCGTCCAATTTGTACCCAAGAACTCGACTCATTTCCTGAGGAGTCTTGCTTTCTTGCATTAGTAGGGTAGCAATAGGGGCAAAGAATTTGTCCTGCATGATCTTCTCTCTTGCTTCACTGATCAATGGATTTGACACTAATGTTATTGCAAGCAAGGAGGATTTTCTACTGAGTGCAGCTGCTACCACATTTTCTTTCCCTGGCCGATACTTAATCTAAAAATCAAATTCCTGCAGGGTCTACATCTACCTTCTTTCACGCATGTTGAGATCTTTTTGGGTGAAGATCCACTTCAGACTTTGATGATCTATCATCAAGGTGAATCTCTGTCCCAAGAGATAATGTCTCCACAGCTTTAGAGCATAAACTACTGAGAGTAACTCCAAGTCATGGACAACATAATTTCTCTCATGCGTTTTGAGTTTTCTGGATTCATAGGCTACTACATGACCTTCCTGCATAAGTGCACCTCCTAGAGCAAAACCACTTGCATCTGTTACTACTTGAAAAGGTATGGAAAAATCTGGCAATTTAAGGATAGGGTTGGTTACTAAGGCTGTGTTCAGCTTATCAAAAGCACTATGACACATAGCCGTCCAATGAAATAGGGTACTCTTCTTGAGAAGGTTAGTCAAAGGAGATGTTATTTGAGCATACTTGGGTATAAAGACTCGATACCACCTAGTTAATCCTAAGAATCCTCTGACCTATTTCACTATTTTGGGCTCTGGCCAATCTACGACTGCTTGGATTTTAGCGGGGTCAGGAGAAATCCCATCCTTAGATACTATAAATCCCAAGTATTTGACATGGTCAGCAGAGAAAGTACACTTGCTCTTTTTTGCAAAGAGTTAGTGTTTCCTTAGGATCTCCAAGACTTTACGCATATGATCTTCATGATCTGCTGCATTCTTAGAGTATACCAGGATGTCATCGAAGAAGACAAGAATAAATTCATCCAAGTATTCTCTGAGAAAGTCTTGCATGAGGTGATTAAATGTTGCCGGGGCATTTGTTAATCCGAATAGCATGACTGTAAATTCATAATGCCCCCACGAGTGTTGATGGCTGTCTTGGGGATATCTTGATCCTTAATTCTGACTTGCTAATATCAAGATTTGAGATCTATCTTTGTGAACATTTGGGTTCCATTTAGCTGATCCAAAAGTTCATCAATCCTAGGGATAGGATATTTATTTTTTATTGTCAAATTGATTTAATCCTCTCTAATCAATACAAAGTCTTAATGTTCCATCTTTCTTTTTCTGAAAGAGAACGGGCACACCCTAAGGTGAAACACTAGGTCTTACGAATCCTTGCTCTAGCAGTTGTCTTAACTGCTCCTTAAGTTCTATGGCCTCTCGGACTGGCATCTTGTATGCACGCTGGGCTATATCGGCTTGTAAGATTCCTCCCTCCAGCTTTTGAGGTGTAAAGGTGTAAGAACCTCCCCTTCTATTCTTGTAATTATTATATTCTCTGAAATAGAAGAAAGATCTTGTTTTACATTGTTTTAACCTAGAGAGAGAAAATATCTAGAGAGAGAAATCCAAAATTGAGATATCTTTGGATATAAAAATCCTCCTAGTGTCTAAAATGGTTTCCCCTAAAATAGAAGTTCAAAATGAACTTTCCAATGTGCATTAGGAATCAATTAAAAATGATATAAGGGACCTTAGCCTAAGGGCCTAGATTTTCAAAAATTTCTAGATTATGGTCCAATTAAGGTTCCTATGGGCCAATATTCCAAGTGTTGGGATGAGATAAATCCAAAGAATAAAATAAAATAACCAAAAATGAGTAAATGCTCACATAAGATGAAGAGTTGACTGAGTACAAGGTTTATTAGTTAAAAACTATGCGATATTACTAAAAAAATGAGATATTTTGAAATAATGATGCATTTTTGACACATTGGTAAGGAGAGGGAGACTCTTGAGGTAGGCGCCTAATTCACACATGTGGATGAGTTTTTAATTCAAAAAAATTCTCTCTTCTCTCTCCTAGATCAAACCAAATAAAAAAGGGAGCCAAACTGGTCCAAATCTTCTCTAAATTGAGTTAAACAGAACCTGGAAAATTCTAGAACCCAGTTGGACTTGGTTAGTGGCCTCCCTCACCTACAAATAAATCCTTAGTCTTTTGTAAAAAAATCTGTGAACTATACCATACCAGTATTACATTAAAATAATGATATTTTCTATTATCCCTTAAAAATCCTCTACTTTTGGAGAACTTGGAGCTTCTCTCTCTCTTCAACAACTCTTGGAGCTTTCTTCTCAATATACTTAACCAATTGATTGGTTGGGGGCTTCCTTCTAAGATAAAGAAGCAAGCCAAATCAAGAGGTAAGAAAGTAATTTCATGGTTTTCATTAATATTCTCAAAAGATTTGACTTCTCAACCCCTCTCAAGCTTGAGAAGTTTCAAATTAATCGTTTTCAATGCAAATCAAGCTTTCTATAAGAATTCTAATGATTCATCACAAAAAAGTTAGTTTTTATGCTTAATTAGGATGCTTTTTATGTATATCTCTCTAACATCATTATTCACTTTAAAGAAGACAAAAATCATAAAAAACCATAAATGAAATAGAAAAGAGAAGAATCTCCAACTCACAAGGAGAATTTGAGAGATTTCCTTTGGCTTGATGGTTTGAGGGATCTACTCTTGTTTGAAACAAGAGTGGCCACCAATATTTAGAAGAGAGAAAGGTCAAAAACTAATGAATTATGAGTAAATTCACAATTTTTGGCTCTAGGGAGAAGTAGAGTAACAGTGCAAAAACACTATTAAGCTTCAACAAAGGGGAAGGCTTCTATTTATAGGAAAAAGTGAGCCTCTAACCAAGCAAACTGATTCTAGAATTTTCCATCTAGAATTTTCCAGATCAGTTTGGTCAATTTTTGACCATTTTAAGGTCAGTTTAGCTCACTTTTTGGATCTAGTTGAAACAGGAGAGAGGAGAGATAAAAATATCTCATTATTTGGGAGTTTAAAACTCTCCCACACATGTGAAATAGGCGTCTCCTTCATGAGGGGAATTCCCCCATACTGAGGTGTCAAAAATGCATCATTTCTTCTAAATATCTCTCTTTTTTAACTATTAACCTTGTCCTTAGTCAACTCTTCATCTTATGTGAGTATTTACTAATTTTTGGGAGATTTTTCTTTTATTCTTCCATTTATCTCCTCCCTACATTAGGATGAATCTTATTGGTCCATAGGAACCTTAATTTAAAATTTTAAAAAAAATTGGACCCCTAGGATAAGGCCTCTTGAACAGATTATACTTGATTTCTAATGCACCTTCTGAAAATCTTTTTGAACTTCTATTTCGGGAAAAATTATTTTAATAAGATGAGATATTTTTCCATCCAAAAATATTTAATAACTGAATCATCTCTCTCTAGAAGATTTTCTCTCTCTAAGCCAAAACAGGTATAAACAAGATCTTTTATATTTCTGAAGAGGGATTTGACTACAGCGAAAGATACTGGACATCCTGAGAGGCTGGGGAGGAATCTTACACAAGGCATTTGTTGTTAAGGTCCCGCCAAAGCCTGCACCCTCAAACTTTAATAAAAGGTTCCAAACCCCGGGAAGTGCTTCAAACTTTCCTCCCCGAAAGAGGCAGCAAGGCCCTAATAAGAATCAAGATGCTAGGAGATTCAAAAGTGAAGGAAGTCCCTTCCCTTAGAACACTTTCTCAGGAGCCCCACCTTTTTCAAGGATTCAGAGGGATGATATTAGAAGTGAGAACAGGTGTTTTGGGTGTCAGGGTTTCGGTCACCAGCTTAAAGACTGCCCGACTCGTGCCATGTCAAGAGGATAGGGAAGTCAAGGACCCACAGTGCAGAGACCAGCCCCTTCGTATCAGTCAAATCAAGGTCCCCTTCTCGCCAAAATCAGGGCGATCCCAGGAGGACTCCAGCTTAGCCATCTGCCTCTGTTCAAAGTAATCTCAGAACTCCCTCCCATAACAAGGGTAACCAAAGAGAAAGAGTTTCGCCCCAGTCTGCAGCAACCAGAGTAGTTATGATAGCAGAAGTAGTGGAAGAGGAAAGAGGTCAGATTTATGCCGCAAACAATTGAAAAACCAAGGGCCAAATGGTCAATTCTCTGTCATCCATACTCCAGGTGAGTAAGGGTAAGCCATTTAAGCTTTTGATTGATTCAGGCAGTACTCATTCATTTATTTCCCCAAGATGCTTGTGTAAGCTAGTCTTAGAACAAAAATCAGGGAAACCTATGCAAGTTGAATTGGCCAGTGGTGGGAAGATTCTTTTCACTCACCACCATGAGACAGATCGTATTCAGTTTAATCTTGATGGGAATGTAACTGACTGCTGCCAGTTTAGAGTCTTACCTTTGGGAGTTTTTGACAGAATCCTTGGAATGGATTGGCTCCACAAAAATCAAGCTGACATTCATTGTCACAATGGAACCATTTCCTTCCGTTGACCACGGGAACAAAGTTCAAGGAACCAAAATTTCAGGATCCCTAGATCTACAATTAGTAAAAGCTTCTAGGTTATTGAAATGAGTATGATGATTTATTCCCAGCAGAGATAACTGAGATGCCTCCAATTTGGGAAAAAGATCATGTGATAGAATTGACCTGTAAGATTCCTCCCGAGCCTCTCAGGATGTCCAGTATCTTCCCCTGTAGTCGAATCCCTCTTCAGAAATATAAAAGATCTTGTTTATACCTGTTTTGGCCTAGAGAGAGAAAATCTTCTAGATAAAGGTGATTCAGTTATTAAATATTTTTGGATGAAAATCTGTTCAAGAGGCCTTATCCTAGGGGTCCATATTTTTTTAAAATTTTAAATTAAGGTTCCTATGGACCAATAAGATTCATCCTAATGTACGAAGGAGATAAATGGAAGAATAAAAGGAAAATCCCCCAAAAATGAGTAAATACTCACATAAGATGAAGAGTTGACTAAGGACAAGGTTAATAGTTAAAAAAGAGAGATATTTAGAAGAAATGATGCATTTTTGACACCTCAGTATGGGGGAATTCCCCTCATGAAGGAGGCGCCTATTTCACATGTGTGGGAGAGTTTTAAACTCCCAAATAATGAGATATTTTTATCTCTCCTCTCTCCTGTTTCAACTAGATCCAAAAAGTGAGCTAAACTGACCTAAAAATGGTCAAAAATTGACCAAACTGATCTGGAAAATTCTAGAATCAGTTTGCTTGGTTAGAGGCTCACTTTTTCCTATAAATAGAAGCCTTCCCCTTTGTTGAAGCTTAATAGTGTTTTTGCACTGTTACTCTACTTCTCCCTAGAGCCAAAAACTGTGAATTTACTTATAATTCATTAGTTTTTGACCTTTCCCTCTTCTAAAGATTGGTGGCCACTCTTGTTTCAAAAAAGAGTAGATCCCTCAAACCATCAAGCCAAAGGAAAGCTCTCAAATTCTCCTTGTAAGTTGGAGATCCTTCTCTTTTCTATTTCATTTTATGGTTTTTTATGATTTTTGTCTTCTTTAAAGTGAATAATGATGTTATGCCTCATTGAAAAGGCATTCCCCTCTCTTCTTTAGTAAATCCAACCCTTCTTTATCCTAGATGAATGATTAATGGATAGAATCAAGTTTTTCATAATGTTGTTCTTAAATAAGTAGAAAATGTTTACATTAGAATGATTTAATTACTCTTAGTGAAATTCTAGTTGATTTTAGAGAGTTAAAAATTTGAAAAATGGTCAGCCATACAAAGGAGGTTATGGCGAATTTTTCTAAAAATTATGTAAAATAAGTTTTACCTTTTATTATTCAAAAAGAGTAATTCCCATCGTATATGTATTCTTAAAGTGTTATTTTTCATCCTACGTATAGAAAAAAGCATACTAAAAATATTTTATTAAAAAAGTGTTACTTTCTTTAGAATTAAATTCTATGCATAGAAGAAAGCATATTGAAATTTTTATTTTGATTATAAAAGTAGTATTTTCATCATAAATGGATTTCTATGCATAAAATATTTCTTTTTATATTAAAAGTGTGATTTTCATCATAAATGATTTTTATGCATAAATGGATGCATAAAAGAAATTATTTCATATTAAAAGAGTGATTTTCATCATAAATGATTTTTATGCATAAATGGATGTATAAAAGAAATTCTTTTATATAAAAGAGTGATTTTTATCAATTTTGATTTTATGCATAAATAGATGCATAAAGAATTTTATTTTTAATTCAAAAGAGTTATTTTCATCAATTTTGACTTCATGCATAAATAGGTGCATAAAGAATTTTATCTTTATTTCAAAAGAGTTATTTTCATCAATTTTGACTTTATGCATGAATAGATGCATAAAGAATTTTATCTTTAATTCAAAAGATTTATTTTCATCAATTTTGATTTTTTCATCAATTTTGATTTTATACATAAATAGATGCATAAAGAATTTTATCTTTAAGTCAAAAGAGTTATTTTCATCAATTTTGATTTTATGCATAGAAAGATGCATAAAAGATTTATTTTTATTTCGAAAGTATTATTTTCATTGAAATTGAATTTATGCATAGATAGATGCATAAAAGATTTATTTTTATTTGAAAGTGTTATTCTCATTAAATGGAATTGATGCATAGTAAAATGCATAAAAGGTTTATTTTTAATTCAAAAGTGTTATTTTCCTTAAAATTAAATTTATGCCTAAATAGATGCAAAAAAAAGGATTTTTATAAAAGTGTTATTCCTACTAAAGTTGTCTTTATGCCTAATTAGATGCGTAAAGAATCTTTATATAAAAAAAATAGAATTCTCTTACATTCTATAAATAGATGTGATGAGATGTGATAGGAATCAAATAGATGTAAATGGATGGATGGAAGTGATATGAATCAGATAAATGAAAATGGATGAATGGATGTGATGTCTTGTGAATTAGGATGTGAATAAATGGTATAGGATGTGAAGGAATGTGATGGCATGTGAATCGTGATATGAATGAATGATAAGGGATGTGAATGAATGACGGCATGTGAATCGGATGAATGGATGATGTGATTTGATGTGTGAATGATGTAGATTAATGTATGGATGATGAGGTTTGATGTGTAAATGATGAGGATTGATGTAGATAGATGAATGGATGATGTGGTTTGATGTGTGAATGATGTAGATTAATGTAGATTGATGTATGGATGATGTGGTTTGATGTGTGAATGATGTGGGTTGATGTAGATGGATGAATGGACGATGTGGATATGGATGTATGAATGTGGATGTGGATGTATGAATGTGGATGTGGAAATGGATGTGTGGATGTATGAATGTGAATGGGGATGTGGATGTATGAATGTGAATGGGAATGTGGATGTATAAATGTGGATGTGGATATGGATGTATGAATGCGGATGTGAAAATGGATGTATGGATGTGGATGTGGATGTGGAAATGGATGTATGGATGTGGATGTATGAATGTGGATGTGGATGTATGGATGTGGATATGGATATGTATGTATGAATGTGGATGTGGAAGTGGATGTATGGATGTGGATGTACAAATGTGGATGTGTATGTGTATGTGGAATAATGAATGCGAATGTGTATGTGAAATGATGTGACGTCGATATGAGTGAATGGATGAGATGTGATGACATGTGAATTGGGATGTGAATAAATGATATGTGATGTGAATGAATCTGATGTGATGAGATGGAAAATGATGTGATTGGATGAGAATGAGTACACATATGAATGGAATGTGGAATAAGTAATGTGGACTGATGAGGGATAATATGGAAAGACGAGAGTTCATTATAGAAACTGTATTTGTGACCTGTTTGTAAATGACTGTTTTATGTCAAGAATGCTGGGGAAGCATTTTGACCGTCTTGTGATTAAGGTCGTGGAGACCTAACTGATAAAGTTGCAATAGTTGACGGAGAGTCAACGGAGGACGTCTCGCGTAGCATGGTCGATTTAAATGGTGAGCTTCCGGTACGGTGAATGAGGGACCAAGGAAGCGGCCTATGAGTGAAGCGCTAGGTGACTTGCGAGGGATCCTAGAGGGTGCTGACCATACGATGCTCGGGCTCTGGGTCGCTGAAGATACCCACACATGCGTCGTGGAAGATATTGGAACAAGGAGTAAGAGTTGTTTTCTGAAACCGGGCATGGATCTAGTTAATTGACCTTGCTCTGGTCCTCAACAGATGAGTCCATGGCTCTTTTATATGGATCTGTTGGTTGATCTTGCTGATCTTCAATGGAGATTCCATCTTGATTTTATAAGTGATTATATTACCGGGTACTATGAGCTAGGAACTATTGAAAAGGCCCCTAAGTGGACAGGTGTGAGCGTTCTGGTTGCCAATGATGCCATAGATACTCCGATGAAGGAATGATTGGGAATTAAGATTCAACTGGATATTTTGGAGGATTGTGATCAGTGATACTATGGTTTCATTAAATGATTGTTTTACAGATGACTGAATCTGTGAAAAAGGTAATTTCATATTGGGTGTGTAAGTGGCATGACTAATGTTAAATTTGCATGAATATCCGGCTAGGGGGGCTGGGAACTCTTTTCCCTGGTACCCGGGACAAAACCTAACCAAATTCTAAATTGGATCCCATCACTACAGTGGTTGGGAGGTTGGCTAACCCATGGGACTGGATGGGGTTAGGTTGCACTGATGGATCCCTAAATCTGAGACTCAATTCTGTTATGGTACGTTAGATAAAGTAAATCCCGGTCAAAAATTGTTCTATGGAAAAGAATCAATGGCTCTGCCTCTCAATGAGAAAAAAAGCGTTGATCTCTATGATCCAAGTGTAAGTTTCTTTCTTGATCTGACCAAGTGACTTTAGGTTTGGTCAGATCAGTTTGGTCAGTAATGACCTTGACTACGTTAGAGTAAAATTTTATCCTGGAGGAATCGCCTGTGCTTTTTGGGCAAGGGAAGTTTTTTCGAGTTTGGTTTTAGAAGAATCGAGGAATTAGTCACCTGTCCGGATATCCGTGGGGCGAGGCCCCGAGTGTGGGACCCTGCCCCGCGCAAGATGTGCTACTTCCGCTGCTAGCACCCCGAATCCGTTGCACGGTGGGGACGGTGCGTAGAAGTAGTGGAAGAGGAAAGAGGTCAGATTTATGCCGCAATTGAAAACCAAGGGCCAAATCGTCAGTTCTCCGTCATCCATATCCCAGGTGAGTATAAGGGTAAGCCATTTAAGCTTTTGATTGATTCAGGCAGTACTCATTCATTCATTTCCCCAAGATGCTTGCGTAAGCTAGTCTTATAACAAAAATAAGGGAAACCTATGCAAGTTGAATTGGCCAGTGGGAAGATTCTTTTCACTCATCACCATGAAACAGATCGTATTCAGTTTAATCTAGATGGGAATCTAGATGGGAATGTAACTGACTGCCAGTTTAAAGTCTTACCTTTGGGAGTTTTTGACGGAATCCTTGGAATGGATTGGCTCCACAAAAATCAAGCTGACATTCATTGTCACAATGGAACCATTTCCTTCCGTGACCTTCATGGGAACAAAGTTCAAGGAACCAAAATTTCAGGATCCCCAGATCTACAATTAGTAAAAGCTTCTAGGTTACTGAAAGGACTTAGAAAGAAGCAACTCATTTTATGTTGTCAAAATGAAGTAGATCATGTGATAGAATTGACCCCCAAAGCTCAGCCAGTAGCCCAACGCACGTACAAAATGCTAATCCCTGAAGCTATTGAACTCAAGGAACAGCTTAGGCAACAACTGTTAGAACAAGGGTTTGTAAGACCCAGTGTTTCACCATGGGGAGCGCCAGTTCTCTTTCAGAAAAAGAAGGATGGAACATTAAGACCCTGTGTGGATTACAAAGGTCTCAATCAATTGACAGTTAAGAATAAGTATCCTATCCCCAGAACTGATGAGCTTCTGGATAGGCTAAATGGAGCCCAGATCTTTAAAAAGAAAGATCTCAAATCAGGGTATTAAGAGATCAGGATTAATGAGTAAGATATCCTGAAGACAGCCATCAATACTCGCTATAGGCACTATGAATTTACAGTCATGCCGTTTGGATTGACAAATGCCCTAGCTACATTCAATCCCCTAATGCAGGACATTCTCAGAGAATACTTGGATGATTTTGTTCTTGTTTTCTTTGATGATATTTTGATTTACTCAAAGAATGTTGCTGACCATGAAGCTCACGTCTGTAAAGTTCTTGACATTCTAAGGAAGAACCAACTCTTTGCAAAAAAGAGAAAATGCACTTTCTCTGTCGACCATGTTGAATAAGTGGCTAACTATCTGCACCTAGTTGAATTCGCCTACAATGCTTCTTATCATCGAAGTATCGGGATGAGCCCTTTCAAAGCTCTGTAGTATTGACAAGACTGCCTAACACCATTAACTTGGTCCGACACATTGCTTAGGGTCGAGATGTCTAGACAGATGCTTGACAACATGGAGCAGCAGTAGATGCAGTCCATCCGCAAGGATATAAAAGCTACCCAGGATAGACAGAAGCAGTATGCAGATAAGAAGAGGTCAGACAAAAAATTCAAAGAAGCAGATATAGTCTTCATTCGAGTACGCTCCAAAAGAAGTTATATATCTCTTGGGAAGTACAAGAAGTTATCCCCCACATACTGTGGGCCATATCTAATTACAAAGAAAGTAGGTGACTTAGCCTATGAACTTCTTCTGCCTCCTCATCTCAAAGTACATAATGTATTTCATGTCAGCCTACTAAAGAAGTATGTACCGAGCCCAAATCATGTGCTTAATAATGAACTCTTAACTTCTTCAATCCAAGGGCAGATGGAACTCCAACCTGAAGAAATCCTTGATGTTCGAGAGAAGGTTCTCAGGAACAAAATTCTAAGAGAATTATTAATCAAATTGAAGTTCTATCCTTTTGAAGACGCCACCTGGGAGAGAGAAGCCGAACTGATGCGGGATTACCCCCAGTTTGTGAGATAAGGACATCTCGCGTTTTTTAAGTGGGAGAGGATGTAAGATTCATCCCCAACCCCTCAAGATATCCAATTTCTTCCCCTGTAATCAATCCCCTTTTAAAAGATCTTGTTCCTACGTGTTTTGGCCTAGAGAGAGAAAATGTTCTAGAGAGAGATAATTCAATTTTTAGATATCTTTGGATGGAAAAATATCCCTTCTCATTAAAATAAATTCCCCCAAAACAAAAGTTTAAAAAGAAATTCCTAAGGTGCATTAGAAATAAATTATACAGTTAGTGCACAAAAGACCTTAGCCTAAGGGTCCAGATTTTCTGCAAATTTTGGATTAAGGTTCTGATGGACCAATAAGATTAATCCAAATGTTAGGAAGAGATAACTTGAAGAATAAAAGAAAAACCCCCCAAAAATGAGTAAATGCTCACCTAAGATGAAGAGTGGACCAAGGACCAAAGAAAACAATTCAAAAATTGAATTTTGACACCTCCTCCCAAAGTGGGGATCTCCCCTCATGAAGGAGGCACCTTTTTTCTCATCATTACCCCCAATTTTAAATCAATTAATTGGGATATTTCATGTCTCCTCTCTCCTATTTCAAGTCTAGTTCCAAAAAGTAAGCTGAACTGACCCAAAAATGGTCAAAAATTGACCAAATTGATCTGGAAAATTCTAGAATCAGTTTGCTTAGTTTAAGGCTCACTTTTTCCTATAAACAGAAGCCTCCCTCTTTGTAAAATCTTAATGGTGTTAATGCACTATTACTCTACTCCTACCCTGAGCCATTTACATTGAATTTCTTAATAATTCAATTATTTTTGGCCTAATCCTCTCCAAAGTAATTTGGTGGCCACTCTTGCTTCAAACAAGAACTTAAAACCCTCAATCCCTCAAGCCAAAGGAAAGCTTACAACTCCATGATGTAAGCTAAATTTTTTTACTTTTTTTAATTTTAAATCTATGTTTTTCTTGATTTTCATGTTTTACTATTGGTTGAAGTAAATTCAAATGCTATGCCTTGATGAAAAGGCCACACCCTTCTCTTCTTTACATTCCCGCCTTTCTTTATCCTAGAATGATTAACAAAAAGATTAATTAAATTTTTCTTATTGTTTGATCTCTTGAATTTTGAAAATTGTGTAGATTAGAGTCCTATACATCTAAATTGGGTTAATTTAAGTCAATTAAAGAATGAAAAAAATGAGAAATGGTCAGCCATACAAAGGAGGTTATGGTAAAATTTTCTAGAATTTTGTGAAAAAGAGAGTTTATTTTTATGTTATTCCAAAAGAGTAATTCCCACCATTTTTGCATTCCAAAAGAAATATTCTAATTACTCCATGTACATATTCACCTATGAATATGCATGGATATCACTGACAATAATTACTAAAATTGATTTCTATGCATAGAAAGATGCATAATGGATTTTTTTAAGTATAAAAGTGTTATTTTCATTAAATTTAATTTCTATGCGCATAGAAAGATGCATAATGGAATTTTTTTAATTATAAAAGTGTTATTTTTAATCAATTTAATTTCTATGCATAGAAAGATGCATAATGGAATTTTTTTTATAAAAGTGTTATTCTCATTAAAATTGATTTTTATGCATAGAAAGATGCATAAAGGAAATTTTACTATAAAAGCGTTATTCTTGTAAATTTTGATTTTTATGCATAAATAGATGCATAAAGAAATTCTTTTTATTTTAAAAGTGTTATTCCTATTAAAATTGATTTTATGCATAAATAGATGCATAAAAGGATTTTCTTTTATAAAAGTGTTATTCCCATTGAAGTTGATTTTTATGCATAAAGAATTTTTATATCAAAATTAGAATTCTCTTAAAGTCTATGTTTAAATTCTATGAGAAATTGATAAATGAATAATTAAATACTCTAAGAGAGTAAATTCTATCCATTTATATTCACACGGTTTGTAAAAAGAAAATTCAAGAAATCTATCGAAGTCGAAATATTTAGATAAATGATTAATTTATTCCTCTTTGGAATTAGTAACTAATTTAGAAATCAGTTAAGTAAATATTCAAAGAATGAAATTCAGTAATTTAGTAACTGAATTATCAAACCTTTTCGAGAAAGATAGTTCAGGAAAAATCTTATGAGACTCGAACCACCATGACCAAGACCAAACTCTTTCGTCAGTTTCGAGGAAAGAAGATGTGACCAGTTTAGAAAAATACACTCAAATCTCCCGCCAAATTTGAAACTAAGTTTGAGACCCTTCAAATTGATCTGTGAATCAAGGTTACAGAATTCAAGGAATTTTGTTATGAAATTCAGTAATTCGATCAAGAAGCTTTGGGGATACTGATTCAAGAAATACTCCTTGTATTCACATGAAAATCAAACTCAAAACTTGCATAGAAACCTTGTTTTCTTAAAGGACTGTCTTATGCCAGAATGCTGAGCATTTGGTATATGTTTTTCTAAGGGAAGTTTGGTTGCAATAGCTGGCGCAGGGAGTATTCAAAGGACAGCTCACGCGGCGAAGCCTACCCAGGTCTTGACCAGCCTGGATACGGTTAAAATGGTGTGCTTCCGGTACGATGGATGAGGGCTGACGAAGCAGTCCCTGAGTGAAGTGCCAGGACACCTAAGGAGGATCCTGGAGGGTTCTGACCAGGCGATGCACAGGCTCGCGGTGCCTAGGACACCCATGCGTATGTCGTGGAAGATATGTATGATGGACAAATGGTTATACTGGATCTCATTGCTGGACCAGTTCTCAACGGAGAGTCCAGACTGATTCTTTTTTCTGAAAAACAAGGGACTGGATGGAATTTTTGAGTTATGACATCTGTAACCAATAACTGTTTGTCAATGGATTGTTTTATAAGTTAAATTTTTAAAGAGAAGTGTGTGCGTATCTGTATTCGAAAGCAAAAGTTAAGAAAGGCATTCAATTATGGGTGGGTGAGTAATTGTCTGGTTCTACCGATTCTAGTGGTTGGGTGGTGGCTAACCCATGGGCCACATAGGCTAGAATCAGTGGAGTTTTAATAATAAAATTGAAATAATAGGAATACGCTTAGAATTCGAGTAGTCAACTAAAAACCTGAAGACTTTCTCAAATGACTAGATCAACGGTTGTGCCTGATTTCGGTTTAGGAAAAAAGGATTGATTTCTTCAAGTTAAGTCTGTAATAGTTTTCCTTCTATCTGGTTTAATCAAGTGAAGGATAATTTAGTTCTCTTGACCCCGTTAAGAAAATCAAAAAGGTGGAATCGTCCCCATTTTTTGAGCAAGGAAATTTTTCTCGGTTTTTGTTTCGGAATGACCACCAATTTAGTCTCCTGTCCGGACATTCATGGGCAAGGCCCCGAGTGGGAAACCCTACCCCGCGCAAGAGGAAGCTACTTCTGCTATGCTAACAATCGGGAATCTGGTGCACGGAGGGGGCAGAGGGGTCTCACAGCTAGGATCAGAGCGCGCTGTTGTAAACTTATGAAACAACAGCAAAAATTGCCTAAAATTTTAAAGTAAATCTGGGAAATAATGTTTTCACTTGCTAAGATTATGTTTGAAATGAATTCATAAATTGAAAACTCATAAATTGAATTGGATTTCTAGATGGATACCCAAAATTTGTCTAGCATTCTTGGACTCTCCCAGAGTCAGGATATTATCACCTTTGCTTTCGAAAATCTCATCAACTCTGCTACAACCCCGAGAAAGTAGAGTGAGGCTCGCTCGTCACCTTGAGGATCTATACTTTCCTGATTGAGTAGAGCGGCGTCAGCATATGTGGTTCTCCGGAGGGCGAAGTATGAACGTCAATACCAATCAACGTCAGAGACTCAGACAGAATATCTCGCTAGCCATAAATCTCAAAAATTATATAGTCATAATCTGATGACAAAGTTAAGTTAACAAAAATCTTGTTTTGTCAGAATCATGAGGTGCGCGGCCCGTGCTAGGCAGTCAAATCCTCTTACCGATGATGAAGAGTTAGATCCGGACGTTCGTAAAGCCCTGCACCGATCCCAGCATGGTCCCTTCAAGGGTGAAGGGGAACATTTAGGAGAAGTAGAAAAATGGATCGAGGCAATGGAAGAGTATTTTGATGTAATCGGTTATAATGAGAGGAGAAAGATGGCTCTCACCAGATTGAAAATTGTGGAAACGGCCAAGGTGGCATGGAGGAACCATTGCGAGAAACCATCTCGACCGAAATACCCAGACCTAGTCAGATCTTAAGGCTTACCTCAGGAAGAGTTTCTGTCTTCCGGGCTTCCTGGAAACCAAAATGAATGAGTTCTCGGAATTGAAGCAAGATAGCCTGATAATTGAAGAATACCATCAGGCATTTGCCCTTCTCCTCAAATATTCTCCACTTTTGGATGAAAAGCAGCTGATGTGGCCAAATTCATTCGAGGGATGAACGAGCCATTGGATACTTTAGTGAGAAATGCCAAACCAGTCTCAATGGCAGAAGATGTCAGAATGGCAATGAATGGTAAAGGACTTTGCCAAGGCATTTGTTGTTAAGGTCCCGCCAAAGCCTGCACCCTCAAACTTTAAAAGGTTCCATGCCCTGGAAGTGCTTCAAACTTTCCTCCCCCCCAAAGAGGTAGCAAGGCCCTAATTAGAATCAAAATGTTGGGAGATTCAGAAGTGAAGGAAGACCCTTCCCTCTGAACACTTTCTCAGGAGCCCCACCTTTTTCAAGGATTCGGAGGGATGAGCTTAGAAGTGAGAACAGGTGGGTTTGGGTCACCAGCTTAAAGACTGCCCGACTCCTGCCGCCATGTCAACACGATAGGGAAGTGAAGGACCCAGAGTGTAGAGACCAGCCCCTTCATAGTATCAGTCAAATCAGGGTCCCGTCTCGCCAAAATCAGGGCAATCCCAAGAGGACTCCAGCTCAGCCATCTGCATCTGTTCAGAGTAATCTTAGAACTCCCTCCCAGAACTGGGGTAACCAAAGAGAAAGAGTTCCGCCCCAGTCTGCAGCAAAACAGCCAGAGCAGTTATGATAGCAGAAGTGGTGGAAGAGGAAAGAGGTCAGATTTATGCCGCAACAACAGAGCAATTATGATAGCAGAAGTGGTGGAAGAGAAAAGAGGTCAGATTTATGCCGCAATTGAAAAACAAGGGCCAAATCATCAATTCTCCATCATCCATACTCTAGCTGAGTATAAGGGTAAGCTATTTAAGCTTTTGATAGATTCAGGCAGTACTCATTCATTTATTTCCCCAGGATGCTTGCATAAGCTAGTCTTAGAAGAGAAATCAGGGAAACCTACGCAAGTTGAATTGGCCAGTGGGAAGATTCTTTTCACTCACCATGAGACAGATCGTATTCAGTTTAATCTAGATGGGAATGTAACTGATTGCCAATTCAGAGTCTTATCTTTGGAAGCTTTTGATAGAATCCTTGGAATGGATTGGCTCCACAAAAATCAAGCTGACATTCACTATCACAATGGAACCATTTCCTTCCGTGACCTTCACGGGAGCAAAGTTCAAGGAACCAAAATTTCAGGATCCCCAGATTTGCAATTAATAGTTAAAGCTTCTAGGTTATTGAAAGGACTTAGAAAGAAGCAACTCATTTATGTTGTCAAAATGAATCCGGTAAACACAAAGTTAAAGGCTAAAGAACCAAAATGGTTAAGTGAGTATGATGATTTATTCCTCCCAACAGAGGTAACTGAGATGCCTCCGATTCAGGAAGTAGATCATGTGATAGAATTGACCCTCGGAGCTCAGCTAGTAGCCTAGCGCACATACAAAATGCTAATCCTTGAAGCCATTGAACTCAAGGAATAGCTTAGGCAACTGTTAGAACAAGGGTTTGTAAGACCCACTGTTTCACCGTGGGGAGCGCGAGTTCTCTTCCAGAAAAAGAAGGATGGAACGTTAAGACTCTGTGTGGATTACAGAAGTCTTAATCAGCTGCTGACACTTAAGAATAAGTATCCTATTCCCAGAATTGATGAGCTTCTGGACATGCTAAATGGAGCCCAAATCTTCACAAAGATAGATCTCAAATGAGGGTATTACCAGATCAGGATTAATGATCAAGATATCCCGAAGACAGCCATCAATACTCGCTATGGGCACTATGAATTTACAGTCATGCCGTTTGGATTGACAAATGCCCCAGCTACATTCAATCGCGTAATGCTGCAGGACATTCTCAGAGAATACTTGGATGATTTTGTTCTTGTTTTCTTTGATGATATTCTGATTTACTCAAAGAATGCAGTTGACCATGAAGGTCACGTCCGTAAAGTTCTTGAGATTCTAAGGAAGCACCAACTCTTTGCAAAAAAGAGCAAATGCACTTTCTTTGCCGCATTCCACAGTTGGGTCCACTGGGCCAAAGGTCAAACTGCGAACAATCTGTCAGCACGATCCACTAATCCCATAGTAATCTGCTAAAAGTCTTGATCGTCTTCCAAGTCTTGATCGTCTTTCAAGTCTTGATCGTCTTCCAAGTACCCATTGCAAAAAAATAGGTCATTTGGCAAATAATTGTTGGATCAAATATCCCAACAAGATGAAATGTAACAAGTGTAAACAAACGGGGCATATCAATTCTAAATGTCCTAACAAAGGCTAACTTTGCATCAACCTCTAACTCCACTGAGAAATTGTTTTAAATCTCAATGTAACAACACCTATATTCCTAACCTTGTACGCCTAATGTTATAAAGGCAACCTATGTCCAATACCACCTATTCCAAAAAAATTTCATAGTTGGTACTGAGGGGAGGTATTAAAAGACTAAGGTCATGTAAAAGGGTAGGAGAAGGGTGTGTGTGTGTGTGAATGGACTTATGGTCCACTAGCTCACCTATTTAAAGGCAAAGCTAGAAGACATTAGGGAGTGCAAAAAAAGCCAAGTTTTATGTCTAAGCAACTTAATAAGCAAGATCTCTTCTTGTATTTTGCGTCTCTCTCCTCCACATGTTTGAATCTAGCATGAGTACCACGTTTTCTCAACGCTTCTCATCTCTCCACATCATTCCACACATCCCACACATCACTTCTCATCTCTCCACGTCATTCCACACATCCCACACATCACTTCTCATCACTTCTCATCACTCCACATCATTCTCCACATTCCACATCCTTCCACACATCACTCCACATCTATCCACATCATTCTACACCTGAATCCAAATTCCCACAAACAAGATGGTCTCTTTTCGCTTTGAGCAAATCAAGTTTGATTATCAACTTTCCTTAATCTAGTTATCAGAATTTTTGTTCCACAATCAACCAGGTTAAGAGTACAGTTACTCTACTTTTCACACTGACAGAGCTTCTAAGTCTCGGCCATTACTTGGCTCAGTTAAAGGTAACTTTTTCTCGACTCAATTCTGTTAAGTCTAAATTTTCGTTCTCTTTTGGACCCTTGATCCTTTCAAGTATTCCAAATTCTTTTCCCAGGGAATCTAAGAATAAGTTAGTCACAATTATTTACGTTTATCCAACTATGCATGTTTTTGGTCTTTTTCTAAGAAATTTCCCGTTCAGAATGTACCCCAAGATTCTATTTTTTGAGAATCTAGATATATTCCCAAAAGTCAATTATGTTCATGATTCCTCTTTCTGATTAAAAATCTGATTAAAAATGTATCCATGTTTTCTCAATGCATTCATATGATATTTCCACATTCTTTTCTTAATTTTTCTAAAATAAAATATGCTCAATATTCCTCTTTTTGAATAAAAGATTTATGCATACGATCTCATGGGATTTACAAAATCAATTATACCCATAATTCCTCTTTCTGATTAAAAAATTATCTATGTTTTCTCTATGCACCCCTATGAATATTTTCACCTTCTTTTCTTTATTTTCTCAAAATAGAATATCATGGAAATCCCTCTTTTAGCATAAATTAATTATGCATACCTACTAATCCATTTTTATCTAAATAAATTATATTCCTAATCATTTTTATAATTCTCATAAATTGAATGAATCTAAAAAATTTATGCATAACCTTCTTTATTTTTCTAGTAAATGAATAATACTCAAAACACCATTTTTAGCATAAAATCTATTATGCTTAAATTCATTCTCTAATGATATAAATTTTTCCATAGCTTTCCCACATTTTCTATAAAATGATAATACCCAAAATTTCACTTTTAATATTTAAATTATTTATGCATAAATTTCATTTTCTAATGATAAATATTTTACCATAACTTCTCCATATTTTCTATGAAATGAGAATGCTTAAGATTCCACTTTTATCATAAAAATTAATTATACATAAAATTCATTTTCTAATGCTGAAATTTTTGCCATAGTTTTTCCGCATTTACTATGAAATGAGAATGCCCAAAATTATACTTTTAGAATAAAATTTATTATGCATAAACCTTCATTTTCTACTGATAAAATTTTGCCATAACTTTCTCGCATTTTCTATGAATTGAAACTGTTCAAAATCACACTTTTAACATAAGAATTAGTTTATGCATAAACATAATCTTAAACATAAACATTAATTCATCATGAATCAAGAAAAGCATGGTTTTAAGAGAAAACCCACAAAATAAAATGCTTCCCAAGCATGAGGGAGGTTGTGAAGAAGATTAACAACAAAAAGAGAGCATCAACTTCATTGTTTAGGCTTACCCTTGGTTTGCTTGATTCTTTACTTTGCTAGAATTGTGTAGGCCTCAAGGAAGAGGCTTAGTCACCAAGGGAAGAGGGTAATCTTCAAGAGAAGAAGAGGTTTAGTGAATTCCCAAAGCTTCACAATGGATGGCCAATGAAGATGGATAATAGAAATACACTAAACTGAAAATTACACTAGCATAGAGTTACTCCAATATGAAAATACAAAGGATTGGGGTCCTATTTATAGGTGAGGGAGGCCACCAACCAAGTCCAACTAGAATCTAGAGGCTTCCAGCTTCAGTTTGATCCGATTTGGATAAGTTTTTGAGCAGTTAGAGGCCCACTTTTTTGATCTAGTATGAAAGAGGTGAGAGGAGAGACGAAATATCTCATTTTTTTGATTAAAAAATTAGAGTAATGATGCTTATTCTAGGCGCCTCCTTCATGAGCTCCTGAGGTGTCAAAATTCTAATTTTTTACTAATAAACCCTCATTTTTTTACTATTATTAAGTACCTGTACTAGGCAACTCTTCATCTTATGTGAGAATTTAATCCTTTTTGGGGGATTCTTGCATTTTTCTCATTCAAACACTTGGATTAACCCTATTGGCCCTTTAGAACACTCTTTGGACCTTAATCCATAATTTTTTGAAAATGTGGACCCTTAGGCTAAGGTGTCTAATGCACATTTCAATTAATTCCTAATGCATATTAGAAAACTCTTTTTAAACTTTTGTTTCAGGGGAATTCATCTTAAATAAAAGGGATAACGATATGTAAAAATATCTCAAAACTGTATTATCTCTCTCTAGAATATTTTCTCTCTCTAGACCAAAACAAGGTCAAACAAGATCTTTTTCCACTTCTGAAGGGGGGGTGATTACAGGAGACTGAAGGGGAGGTTCTTACATCTTTACATCTCAAAAGCTGGAGGGAAGAATCTTACATGTAAGTTTTAGGCCTTTTAAGATTAGCATTTGTTATTAATACTTTTTTTTCTTAATTTGGTTTGATTTTGTAGGTTTTTAACACATACAAGCCTCACAAGGGAAGAGAACTCTTTCTTGTATGTTTTCTCTTATGCTTTTACATGTTATAGGGTTTGTAAGTTTAGGGTTTGTTATTTTTTCCATGCTCTATGGATAGCCTTTAGAGAACTATGCTTCTCTCGAGAGATGGCCATATGCCTTAGTCTCATGCATGAGACTTATACATTAGCCATATGCATAAGCTTTATGCCGGTAGCTTCCAATGCAAGAGGCGGGTAGCTACCTATGCATGTCGGTAGCTTCCATTACATGCCGGTAGCTACCTAGGCATGCTGGTAGCTACCTATGCATGTTAGTAGCTTCCGATGCATGCCAGAAGCCACCTAGGCATGCCAGTAGCTTCCAATGCATTCCGGTAGCTTCCAATGCATGCCGGTAGCTCCCAAGGCATGTCGATAGCTACCTAGGGATGCCAGTAGCAAGCTAGGCATGCCGTCGACGGTAGCCACCTAGGCATACCTTCCAATGCATGCCGATAGCTACCTAGCCATTCCAGTAGCTTCCAATGGCTACCGTCTAGGCATGCTAGTAGCTACCTATGCTTGCCTATGCATGCTATTAGCTACCTAGGCATGCTGGTAGCTTCCAATGCATTTTGGTAGCTTCCAATGCATGCTATTAGCTCCCAAGGCATGCCGGTATCAAGCTAGGCATGCCGGTAACTTCCAATGCATGCCGGTACCTACCAAAGCATTCCGGTAGCTTCTAATGGCTACCTAGGCATACCAGTAGCTACCTATGCTTGCCATTAGCTACCTAGGCATGCTGGTAGCTTCCAATGCATTTTGGTAGCTTCCAATGCATGCTATTAGCTCCCAAGGCATGCCGGTATCAAGCTAGGCATGCCGGTAACTTCCAATGCATGCCGGTAGCTACCAAAGCATTCCGGTAGCTTCTAATGGCTACCTAGGCATACCAGTAGCTACCTATGCATGCCGATAGCTTCCAATGCATGCCGGTAGCTTCCAATGGATGTCGGAAGCTACCTATGTATGCCGGTAGCTTCCAATGCATGTCGGTGGCCACCTAGGCATACCGGTAGCTTCCTAGGCATGCCGGTAGCTTCCGGTAGGTATCGATGCATCCCAGTCGCTTCCAATGCATGTCGGTAGCTACCTAGGTATGTTGGTAGCTTGCCGGTGGCTTCCATTGATGGAAATTCGTTGCAAACAATGCGTATGAAAATCATTAATGCAACACTACCAAGTTTACATGTGGGATATTTTGTTCTTAAATAGTTTTCCATTGAGTTATGTAAGCCATGTCACATTTAGTGCTCAAAATCATTGCTCAAGATTGTTTGTTCTCAAAGCGAATGATTAAGAACATTGCTCAAAAGGAAATGACCTGTTCCAAAATTTTATAAAATGTTTAGAAGCACACTATTTCTTCCACTTAAGATATTCTCGTGTATGGATCAAGAAAACTTTGAACGTTGGATCAACTTTGAAAGTTGGATCCTTGCACATGGACCATAGTGATCTTTTCTATTTTAGTTTGATTACATTGACACCACTTCAGTGACACCTTAATTATTAAACCAAACTCTTGTTAATTAATGCCTCCTACACTAACCATGTTTTTCTTCTTCTAAATATGTGCATGTAGCCAATGACATAGACAACTATATTAGAAGAGCAAAAACAACAAGAACCATCTTCACAAGACCACAACACGGTTACTTCAGTTATTTGTAAGTCTAGTTGTCATAGTGTGAGTCTAATCCACTATTGTACTTTCTCTAAACTTACATACAATCTCTCTAACTCCTATTAGTTTGGATGAGTTTATCCACTTGAGATTTGCTTATGCATTGGTGAGTGATGTGTTAAATGTCATATTTTTCATTATTAGTAAAACTTTTAATATATGTAACGTTTTCCATTGAATAATGTTCTAATAAACCTATACAAGCAAAACGGAGATCCTATTTTTGTGAAACGGAAGTGGAGCCACTAAAGTTATGTAGTTCTAATGTTGAACCTTATATAACTCCCCAACTCATTGGTGAGGGATGTAATCCTACCAATGACATTTCTCTCAACAATCCCTTCTTAACAAATAAAGTAAACTTGAAAACTTGAATTAAGGTAGATGTGCCGTTAACAAATGTTAAGTATGCTCACAACTAAATGATTAGAAGAGTGGAAAGGAGCCATTGTTGGTGCTATGCTCATTGATGCACTTAAAATATAAGTCATTGCTTTCAATGTTGTCCTTGAGTCTAGTTAATTTATTTAGTTCATGGCTACTTTACTTTGATGCAAGTGGGCTACACCTCCTTCAATCTATAGCTTGACTCTGTTTCATTTTCCTCCTGTGAAGCATCAACAAACAAATTGTGTCAAAAAAAAAGAAAAAAAAAGCAAGCACTATCTTGCTAAACAGGGAAAATTTCTTGGAATTAATGTCATTGTGTGAGTTTTTTTAAAAAAAAATTAGCAATTTACACTAAGATAATTGAAGGAGAAGCATTGAATTTGAGAGGTTAATCTAAGATTATATTGAAGGAGAGGCATGCTAGTTGGTTGAATTTGAGAGGTTAATCTAAGATTATGAGCGCAAAAGGATATTATTGAGAGACCAGATTAGGATCGGAGCTCCAAGTACGTATGTTGCCTTGGAGAAGGTGAATGATCGATTGGCTGTCCTTATATAAATCGTCATGCAAATAGTCAATTTTTGTAACGTCTATTTGTTCAAGCGCCTGCGATTAGATTGAAATCAAAATGAGATGGAGCAACCTTAGAGATAATGTTTAAAGGCTCCAAGAGGGATTAAACCCATCTCTTAATACGTGTTTTAATCACTAATCAAGCCAAGGTAAGCGTCAAAACTTACCTCTTCGGCAAGCTTACACGCGCCTTCTGGTGAGTCCAGAATCTCGTAGTAGAAAACGGAGAAGTTCAGAGCCACCCCAAGACGAATGGGATTTATGGGAGGCAAGTATTTGTTCACAATATCCTGGGAATCAGCAATCATCAATCCATTGACAACCTTAATCAACAATGCTTTACCTTAAACTAATCTATATGATTGATTAATCATATAGATTAATCATTTGGTAGGATGATAGGGAGCCCTTACCTGAGCTGAAATGTAAGTGGAGAGAGTCTCTTCGGCAGTATCTTTTCTGTCTTGGCCGCTTTGGACAGCGGCTATGTAGCGAAGATAATCCGCCTTCATTTTGAGGAAGAAGGCGTTGCTCTCTGCAGCATCCATGTCGTACTCTTCCGCCATGTTCATGTTGGGGAACACGTGATCGTCCAGGAGCTTGATCAGTTCACGGCCGATCTCGCTAATCTGCGCCTCAATCCTCTGCCGGTAGCGGCGGATCATCCCCAGCTGCAGCTGCCCATCTTCACCACCTTCGCCTTTGCTGCGCCCGACGGCCTCCATCTCCTCCTTGGACTCCATGGCGTCGATCACACAGTGCGCGTCCCGGCACAGGCTTATGGCGCCCTTGTAGGCGGCGGACAGCACGTCGCGCTCCTCACTCGACGGCGTCTCGCCCGCTTCATCTGCCATCTTGATAACCTTTCGCATGTAGCCCGCCGCCTCGTCGTAGCGTTCGACCCCCTGCGCGAGCTTGGCCATGAAAAGGAATTGGTTGCGGTCACAATTACAGAAACCGATGCAGGAGGCCTCCGCCATAGCTACGCAGTGAGCAAGAGCGGGAAGGGTAAGTGTAAAGATGGCGGAAGGTGGCGGAAATGGAAGAGCGCGCCTCTCTCTCTCTCTCTCAGATTGTGCAGTTGCTTGCATGCAGTCTTTTACACACACACATATATAGAGAGAGAATGGAAGGCGAAGGTGAAGGGCTACACTCTAACACGGATCGCTTCCTTGACCATCCACCTCACCCTTCCACGTGTCCCCTCCTTTCCTTGGTGTAAATGACCATGATCTTCCACATTAAACCTTCAAAACTTATCACCTCTTAACACATGAGAACAAAATCCCACACTTCAATCGAGCTTATCGAGCTTTTAGAATGAAACTCTGCAAAAACATTACTAGAAACCCTCCCATAATTTCCTTCTCGAGAAAACAATACCATGGTGCTTAGAGCTAGTCAGCAAGCCCCACCCAAAAAAATTTACTAAAAACCTTGCCGTTTCTTCTCGAGAAAACAATAACATGGCATTGAGAGCTAGTTAGCAAGCCCTGCCAAAATTTAAAGAAACCTGGATTTGCACAAGGCAGTGTAAGGTGTATATGTTATGCGTTATTTGTGTCATGTATTATGTGTTATGACTGTGTCACACACATGCACCCAAAAATGACAAAGACAAAATAGGAGCTACAACAACATGGCATGTTTTAAAGAGCTATGATAATCAAGAAGGATTTGTTCTCTTTTTCACATATCATAGTACTAGTTATTATGTTAAGTTCATTATGTATCATTTTTCACAACTAAGTCATGCATGGATTGTGCTATGTGTCATACATCGTATGCAATTCCTCTATTGTTGTGTGTTATGTATCACATCATATGCCACACATACACATTAAATGGACAAAAGAAAAACACAATAATGTGGTTGAGCATAAAGAGGTGGCATGCTGCCTCACAAAGAGCTTAAAAATCAAAGAATACTATTGTGGATATTATGTTTTAAGTCATATGTTATGGTCATATTATGTCACAACTTGTCATAACTAAATTGTGATGATGTGAGTCATACATTTGTACATCATGTGCCATGTTGTGTAGTACATGAATGTTTTTATCATGTATTGTGTATTATGTTTATGTATTAAGCAATCGGGTGTAATGTTTGAGTGTATAGACATGATATCCATAACATTATAGCATTTTACTACATGACATATGGTAATAATACATGATACTACAACATTGTGAAAAACATACAACCCAATAATCATGATAAACGACATATCATGAACATGTCATTTATCATGATATATGGCAATAATACATGATACAACATTGTGCAAAATGTACACCCAAATAATCATGATACGACATGTCATGAACATGTCGTTTATCATGATATATGGCAATAATACATGATACTACAACATTGTGCAAAAGTACAACCAAATAATCATGATAAACAACATGTCATTTATCATGATATAAGTAATAATATGGTAATAATACATGATACTACAATATTGTGCAAAACATTACAACCAAATAATAATTATAAATGACATGTCATGAACATAGTCTATGACTCGAAACGTGATATCAACAAAAGGCTGATTTTATAGCTTGTTGAGAGAATTCATGCCACCTCTCTCAACCCTAAACAGGATACATAACACATCCCACACAAATTTGTGCACATGACATCATTGCCATGACACATTGCATACAACATATAACTAATGACAAGTTGATCAAAACATGAAGGTGTAGTGATTGGCCCTGCGGAGGGCCATTATGTAGGTTGAGGTGACCAATGGTAGCGTGGGAGCCTCCCTACAGATTGGCCAAACTATTTTTAGATAGAGAAAGCTCAAAATGCCACCTTACTAATGAGAGAGACGATGTGTTCTTTTACACACACACACACACACTCACATAGAGAGAGAGAGAGAGAGAGAGAGAATGTAAAGGTGAAGGGCTACACTAAAGATGGATCGCTTCTTTGATCGTCCACCTTAATAACCCTCACCCCTTCCATGTGTCCCGTCTTGTCTCGGTGTAAATGAACATGATCTCACACATTAAACGGAAAAGGTTATCACCTTTAACAAATGGGAAAAAGATGACACACATGACACACAAATTAATTTATTTATTTTAAATAAATTGAGGTTTTAGAATGAAATTGTGTAGTAATAGCACTAGAAGCCAATGTTCGAGAAACATTTTTTAGTGAACCTAATGTGAATCCTTCTCACCATGAGTTGAAGAGAAAACTGAAAATTTGAACAAGAATTTTCTTCATAATGTCATCCAATTACTATTGTGTTTTGAAAATTTGGAGGTGGCATTTTTCCTTCTCCTCTCAAAATGAGGCAAATTTTTTAAAAGTTGAGTAGGCTCCAAGATAAAGTGAACAACGTCTATCCCGAACTCTTCTAAAAACCATGCCATTTCTTCTGAAGTAAACAATAACATGGTGTTGAGAGCTAGTTAGCAACCTAGACTTATCAAGGTAGTGTAAGATGTATATGTTATTTATGTCATGTATTATGTATTATGATTGTGTCACACACATGTACCCAAAAATGGCAAAGTAGGTATGACAACAACATGGCATGTTTTAAAGAGCTACAATAATCAAGAACATTTTGTTCTCTTTTTTGAATATCATAGCACTAGTTACATGTTAAGTTCATAGCACTAGTTATATGTTAAGCTCATTATGTATCATTTGTCTCACAACTCAGTCATGCATGGATTATGCTATGTGTCATATATCATATTATGCAATTCCTCTATTGTTTGTGCTATTATTGTGTGTTATACATGGTAAGCCCTTACGCCATGGGAAAGGCATAGGAGTTATTCTTTCAGTGAGAGTGTGGTGAGTTCACCACACTGCCCTCGAGAGCACACAATTCTCAAATCAAGAACTAATATACCATAGCAAGCACACAAATGCACAGGTGGGGTATGTCATTTACCTCATGATAGCTTGAGCTTGGGATTCTCATAGGTAGCACCGTCCATGGAGCATGCGAGAGCTCACGCCATTGTTGCCGCACCGCACTCCTCGTAGCTCGATCTCTCTCTCTCTCACTCACTCACTCACACACGCATAGACAAGTAGTTACTAGAATGATCAAATCATGTATATAAGCAAGCAAGAGGCAAGAGAGAGAGAGAGAGTAGAGAGCAAGGGAACTCTTAGATTATGCATAAGAGAATACAAAAGCATGAGGGGTTGGGCTTTTATTTTGCCTTATCTCCTTCGTTTCTAGGGTTTACACCATTTAGGTGGCAGAAGTTGAAAATGGCATCCTAGAACGCTTACACTAGTGTAAGCCTTCTACTCGCGCTAGTACCCTTCATTAGCTATCCCGTAGTGTGCCTTTCACAGAAAACTCACAAGCGCTCATGTAAAATATATACAATACATAACCGTTTAAGTGAAATTTTATCTTTCTAGTGCCTACAACCCTACTTAAGTGAAAGTGAAGGGGTGGTCGGCCTCGATGCTTGAGAGGTTTCCAACAAGGCTTAACATGCCCCTTCCTAATCTAGATTCTGTCCCCTCATCGCGAAATATGTCGGTAAAGGTGAATCGATGCTGCATGTAGGGTAGGTTAGTGTTGGCAAGATTTGCATGACAACATGGCAATGAGTAAAGTGTTCTTGTGAAAAATATTATAACTTAATAATGATGTCATACTTAAACATGCATTATGGAACCTTTTTTATGACTAGTTGAATTTCCCTAGTTAGTACAAGCATTAAAATTAAAATTGTTCCAAATTCTATCAAACCAAAGCTTATTCAAGAATACGCCTATGGTTATGGCTTGAGTCTCAACGCACTATCACTTATGTGAATCTCTCTCAAGCTATAGTCTAGACTTAGAAGTTAAATTGTTTAAGTGACTTATTATATTTTAAACAATTTCAAAATAAGTAAGTAATAATAAGGCAACACCTCGCACAGTGACCAAAGCAATGGCCTAGAGATCTCAATCAAGAGTATTGAAGGACCATTAAGTACCTCCTAATTATGAAAATAGTTGTAGCCTTTTATTAGCACAAGGTCCCACCCCATGAAGGTCAAGGCAATGGCCCCAAGGCACTTGTACTGGGAGCCAAAAGACCTACTAAGATCTAACATGGTGATGGTTATCTTCTTGGTTCTTCTCTCTTTTTTTAAAAAAAAATTCTAGATTTTTTTTTTTAAAAAAAACTATTCTCACCTTTGCAATTTACGTAGAAGGCTACACGCTAATGAAAGAGGACACTCTAAAGGAAGGTGGGCGGATGCATTTTTTTTTCAAAAAATCCATCAATATTTTTGGGTTCCACGTGGATATGTACAGCTATAGGAGAAGGTGAGGGCAGCACTTACCTCGTTTGGTGATATTCCTCAGTTGGAGGATCAGCAACCTTGGTTAGATTGCACATTTAGAAAGCCTCAAGACATTGTCTAGCGTACAACAAATCAAGTGTGCCATATGATGGTGGAAGATAAGCGCTGGATCACTAATAAGGCTAATAGGGTATGGAACATTAGGAAGAGTAGGGCCTAGTGGAAGGAAGTAATCTTACAGGGCTGGTGGTCTAAGATCCCATATCAAGGGAAGGTGTTCCTATGATGCTGCTAGTTGGAGGCCTACCATTGGGAGACTAGTTTTGCAAAAGCGACATATTGCTTCTGATAATTGTGTTTTTTGTACCACATGCTTGTTGGCAACATGCCGGCATCTTTTTTATTTCATGTCCGGTGGCAAAGAAGTTTTGCAAAAGCAGTGGATTGCTTCTGATAATTGTGTGTTTTGAACTACATGGTTGGAAACATGCCCGCATCTTTTCATTTCATGTCCGGTGGCAAAAAAGGTGTGGGATTTCCTTTCTCGCATATGGACTCCGTTGGATAGATAGGCCCCTAAAGATTAAAGAAGACTGGAGTTTTGGCAAGATTCTGAATGGGCCAAATAACCCAAAACATTCAATTTTCTTTCATTTTTTAAGGTGGACAAGTTTGTGGCATATTTGGTTAACTAGGAATGCCTTTATGTTTGATGCAAAAGTTAGTATTATAGCTCACATAGATCCAATAAAAGGGCTAATATTGTGGCAAGTCTCTTCCTTGCGGTCAGCTCATTTGGTGGAGAATGACACAGCTATATATTGGATGAGGGTACTCCAAGCTACACCTGTGGTTCGAAGGGAAAGCTAGTACATCACATGGTAGACATGTGGCCATTTGTAAAGTAATTTTTTGGTAATATATCTTCTATTATGAAAAAAAAGGATGCAACATACTCCTTTGGCATACCTTAAGGTCAGTTTAGGTAAAGATTGAACTAGGGCCATTTCCAAGAGAGGAATTTAACATTAATGGTCATCCAAATATTAACTAGAGAAAATTTGAACTAGTCATATGAAACATAAGTAGACACTCAATCAAACACCAAAAAGTAAATTAAAAATTAAGGATAATGGTGACATGTGAGGATTGGTTTTGAATACACATGGTTGATCGTATGGTTTGGAAATTACGCTCGTAGAATTTCATCTTGATTATGTAGACTTATTTTTGTGGTTGCATCCTTCTAAACGTGTAAAAATCTTCAATTTCATTGCAACAGTTCATCATCAGATAGCCATAACTCATACTTCAGGTCAGACTCAGATTCACTAGGGTTATCTTCCTCCTCACACAGGTTGCCTCTAATAGATACGCCTCCTCAGGGGTACATGGCAACGATCTGAGTGCATGCTAAGCATAAAATGGCATGGGTACTAGAGGCAAGTGAGCTAAGCAGCTACCTCTTTCGAAGTTATCAAGGAAATGACCCACTATGCTCTAAAAGGGACAAATGGTTGGCAACATTCTTTTATAGAATGATGGTGTGAGTGCATAATATCTTTCCTTTCTCCATCATTCTACGAGTTTTTCTTATGCACCCCACTAACTGGGTAAAGCACAATCAAGTTATCATATTGTTGTGGGGTTTCTCCTACCAGGGACTAAAGGAGTCCTTCCCCATAGCACCTAAAGTAAGTTCTATAATGCCAGCATAAGTAGGATGCTATGGAGAGCATATGATGCTCAAAGGCAAGACATGATGCAATGGGGTGAAACTATAAGCAAAATAAGTCACAAAGGTAGTTTCACAATATCGCTCTCCTAATGATGCATAAATATAATGCAAGTGAGTTTGGAAAGGGGGAATACTCAACTCTCCTTGATAGTACCAACAGTGTCTCGGATAGGGTTGCCCTTATCAATCCATGATGAAAAGTCCATGCTTAAGTAATTGGTGGTTGCTATACTCAGATGCTATCCACGCTAATTAAACAATTAATTGAACACATCAATTAATCCTAATGTCATCTTGAGATATAGACAATCTATAAATATTCAAATAACAGACACACATGTTTGCCAGGCGTAAGTACCCCGAGAATCACCCCTCCATACGAACCTACTGAAATAAACAGTGGAGGCCCAAAAGCATACCATATATGGACGTCCCCGATATACAGTTGCATAAATGCATGAGGATGGATTCATGATCGGTGTGGAATCCTAGATCTACACAAAATGCATATGCAATGAACCAATCAAATGAATGCATGTAAGACGAGTCTAAGTGTTCCATACCACATAGGCGCATTATACATACACGCATAGGATGGTAGAAGATAGAAGACATAAATGGTCTGGAGTAAGTATATGAAACCAATCTGATGTCCCATACCACCAGATTAATTCCATACATCACTTCCTTCAGAATAGAAGTTTGAGGTGGAGTGGCCAGTCCCCTCCCTCTGAAACTTAAATTTCGACACAAATTTTCTCTATCTAGAAATTTTATTTAAGTTACTGGACTTAAGCTAATCTTAATGTTGAATCTATGGTTTATTAACTAGATTCTTAGGTTGGAAAGATATTATAGAAATACTTATGAAAAGTAGTATAAAAGGAAGTGAATATATACATATACATACCTCCATCGTTGTGGGGTAATTGAAATAATCTGTCAAAAACAAAATTAACCCTCGAAAGAGATGTGAGTTGTTATTACTTTTATGGATAGGATATATAAAGTTATTAAACAAAGTCTCATTAGAAACTTAACATTATAAGAACATAAGTTAAATTGGTTATGGTTATAAGGATAGAAAAATGCTAACCTTGAGTTGGAAAGGTTGTTTGACGGGATGTGAGATTATAAATGAAGAATGGAAAAATATAATAAAATACGAATGACAAGTAATGATTCTAAACATTTTGATTAAATGAACAAGTATAGATGATGAAAGATTAATTTACGTTTGTAGTTGAAATAAACTTAAATAATAAACATGAAACTGAAGCGTAAGAGAGTCGTGCCTTTTATATATATATATATGTTTGCAAATGATGCTCTACGATGAGAAAAATGAGAAACAATGTGAACGGATTGAAATATAATTATTCTTTTAAACATAACTAGGGTTGTATGAAATTATGATTTTATAAGAAATAAAACTTATAGTAGTATGGTTTGAAATTTTATGCGCAATTATTTTAAGCATGATCATTATTGTAAAGATGGAAAGGATAAACTCACTTGGAGGGTATTTGAATCAGTGTCTGAAAGATAAAACTTACATAAAGATATTGGAAGAATTATTTACTAAGTTATGAAGGATAGCAACTTACTGCAAATGTCAAATAGCTTTCATACAAAATACATCATTAAAAGGTCACAAATATCGCAAGTGTATGTGATGTTTCAATTATGGAAAATAGAGGGACTTACTTGGGAGTGCTGGAATCATTCTGAAAAACAAATATTATTACTCATGCTATATGGTACCAAACAATTTAAAAGAAGTTCTAGGATTCATATATTTGAATTAATAGTGTCAATTTTAAGCACCTAATGCAAGTAATGAATGGGTTGAATACATACTCATATGATATTGGGGGAACACATCTACATGGTAAAGTGTTAGATAAACAAATGTAGATATGACTAATGCAACTAATATTCACGGATAAAAAAATTTACCTCAAGGTATGATGAGTCGAAATAAAACAATAAAAGTGGTGTTCAAATATCACAACAATAAAAACATGAAAACTCTCGAAGATTTGCACATTGTTGTCGATAGCCTGAAAATATTGTAATCTTTGTGCCACAAAAATAATTAGACTCAAACAAAAAAAAATTAGGGTCTCTTCTAAGCCCTGAAGGAAAGCCTTACTCCCAAAAGTTAAAGCTTTTTGAGGTTTTCAACAAAGCTTTCTTTTCCTTTTTCTTTGGACCAATGATAATTTTTGAAGTAGTCTTATCAAAGCTTACATTATATATATATATATATATAATCACAGTCCGTCCCCCATACTTGTGCGCTGAAGCTTTTTTGTAAATTTTCTTTTTGAAGTTTTAAGAAATTTAAATTTTAGATTTATGGGAGGCATAAGCTTTAAAGCTTATTTTCATAAACTTTTAAAGCTCAAAATCTATACACACACACACACACACACACACACACACATATATATACATATATATATAAGAGAAAAGTCTCGCTCTCTCCGGAAAAAAAATCGGCGCAGCCCGTATGGTTTTTTTTTTTAATAAGCTTATAAGGCTTATTTAACAAAGCTTTAGAGAAAGCTTTACTAAGGTTTTTTTTTTTAACTTCCAATCTTATTTGTGGACGGCCTGTGAAACAGCGCACAGCATAAAAAAATTGCCCCCCCTTTGAGATTGCCATCATGTTGCCGCTGGGTGGAGGAGAAAATAGAAATTTATATATATATATATATATATATATATATATATATATATATATTCAAGCTTGCCCACAAGCTTGGGTAAAAGATGAAGTAGATTAGTGAAATTAAAGGTGGTTTTATGGTTTTGCAAACCCACTACTGGTTTTCCACCTTGCTTTACCCTTTGGGTAATAGATTGATGGGTTTTGCAAACCCACTACTGGTTTTCCACCTTGCTTTACCCTTTAATAGATTGATGGGAATTTCTTGTCCAATGGTTAACAACAAGCCTTCTTTCAACCATACATAAACATAAATCCATAAACGTGTTCTTCCTCAAATTAAATTAAAAATTTGTGTTCTTCTTCAAATTAAACGTGTTCTTCTTCAAATCCATAAACATGTTCTTCTTCAAATTAAATTAAAAATTTACCAAAATCACGTGTTCCTTTGTCTCTTTCACCTCTTTGTCCACAAGTCTTTGACCGCTTTCAAGAAGATTAAATTAAACCAAAGCTCTGATACCACTATCCACTGTCATGGGAACCTTTTGTACTTCTTGAAAAAATAATTAAAAACTCATTAAATACATCAAAAATTAAAACAAAGACTTGAATTAAATTGAAATCAAATCACATAGCATAGCATCATAACATAAGGCAAGAGAGATATAATAACATCACCATCAAGACAAGATTGAGTACAATCTCCCCTCCCCATGCCGTGTAGCTCCACTTCCACGACATGAGTATTTAGATAATTTTATTCATAAAAATATCCCAAGGAGCTAAGAATAGATGTGCGTACAAATTGGGCTTGCCTTTCCTACTTTTGCGGTATTGATTTACGTATTTTTAACCATATCAAAATCCCTAAGGTTTGTACATATAAAAAAACCTTTACCTAAATATAATTGCTAATGGGCCTTGTTACATAAAATAACCTTGTGCACATTTGCACATATAATATTCTCGTGTGCATTTGCACATTCCATAAAGTTGAATCCTGTATATATAATAATCTCGTGTGCATTTGCACATTTTATTAAGTTGAATCCTGCACAAATTAAATCAAGCATATTTTTTCTACGATTATTAATTCATCAAAATTATGATAAAATATGTACCTGTAACATTGAGCTTCAAGTAAGCATATATGGATCCAATTTTGGGTAACTTGTAAAGGTTGGGTACCTCCTCGAGAGATTGTGGCTTCTTCGAGGATTTATTTGCTCGGTTAGTTGAAGTGGCATGGATAGTGAATTTTTAGGAATGTGGATTGGGGTTGTCAATTTTTAGCCCATTGGGGTGGTTGGTTCTTTTGACAATGTGGAGGGAAAAGAACCAAGAGTTGGCTGATCAATGGTTGATGGGGTGAAAAAGAACCAAGAGTTGGCTGATCAATGGCTGATCAATGGCTGATCAATGGTTAGTTGAAGTGGCATGGATAGTGAATTTTTAGGAATGTGGATTGGGGTTGTCAATTGGGGTGGTTGGTTCTTTTGACAATGTGGAGGGAAAAGAACCAAGAGTTGGCTGATCAATGGTTGATGGGGTGAAAAAGGTGTCTTTAGGTTTATACCATGATGAGGCTTCCTCCTTGGGATCCTTGATGAGAGTAAGAGACAGCGATGGTGAGTTGTGTGTAGAGGGTTGAGTGGTGGGGATCAAAAATTCCCCATAGAGATGCGCTTTGTTGTAACCCATCAACAGTGCACCTTGCATCTTTCATCCACCTATAGCCAAGTTTTAGTGGTTTCTTTAGTGTTATTGTAGGCATAATTGGGAATTCTTCCACCAGGTGCTTGTTATCACAATATATGTTAGTGTGTGGTATTCCAAGTACCTTGGTATTCCTATTATAGATAGCTTTCACTTTCGAAGAAGTATCTACGAGTTAAGGCTTTCCCAACTAGTTCAATGCATTAAAAGAGAATAAATTCGTACTAGCTCTAGTGTCAAGTAATGCATTATAGAACACTGTACCATAACGCCTAGTCAACTCTATGGGTGTTCGAAGAGGTGCCATGTGATCATCTATCCCCCCTTCAACCTCTCCGATAAAGGCTTGTGCAAGTTTAAGGCTAGCTTCTTCTTGTGCAAGTTTAAAGGCTTGTCGTTTTTATTGTCGGATTTGTCACTCTTTTGCATCTTGTTGAGCATGGATCTTTTTTAACTTAGCTTTTTCCTTGGCTACTTTGCTATCATGTGTAGCTCGCAAGGCTTCTTTGGTGAGAGGGCCATAATACTTTTTGAATTTACTCCCATTAAGGAAACCTATTGTTTCAACTCCATCTAGAGTTTCAACATGCATGGTACCCTGGGCGTTATTTCACAAACTGTAAATGGTCCTTTTCTTGTATATTTAAGTTTCTTTTTCTCACTATGGACCCCATACATAAGTACAAGATCTCCAATTTTAATTTCTTTATCCTTGAGAATTATTAAATCATTTTTTTAATGATCCGTTTCAGTATGTTTTGCAAAGCAATATGTCGTTCTTCCACAAGTTGTTCAAGAATGAATAATTGGTATGCCAACATATTACCTTCAAGTCTCTCGGCTATTGCTACCCTTAAGCTAGGTATCATGAATTCCCGTGGCATTACTGTCTCAACCCCATACACTATCTTAAAAGTTGTGTAACCAATTGTAACTTTATAAGAGGTGCGATAAGCCCATAAAGCTGAAGTGAGCTTAAATTCCCAATAATGCGTTGAGTCTCAAATGTTTTAGTTAGTATAGAAATAAGGACTTTGTTCTCAACTTGACTATTTGCTTTTGTGAGTAGTATGGTATGGATTTGTAATGTGTAATCATGAATGTTGTGGTGAGATGTTTAATTACATCATTTATAAAGTGCATTCCATAGTCACTTGTCATTTTAAAAGCATAACCAAAATGGACAATAATGTTTTTATTAAGAAACTTAGCTGGCTACATTGTCTGTTGTCCTCAAAGCTCTTGCTTCTGCCCATTTTTTGACATAATCTATAGCTATTAAAGAGTATCTTGCTTGGGTGCTATGTGTAGACGGATTCGACCAAATCAATGTCCCATTTCATAAAGGGTTTTAAAACTTTGACAGGGTGAAAATGCTTCACGTCCCATTTTTATGGTTTGACACATCAAATTGGCACACTCGTCACATCTTCTGACAAATAATGTGTAATCCTTAAAAAGCATGGGTCACTAATACTCATATTAAAGTATATTTCTTGTAGTAATGTCTGCGAGATGATTAAAGTATATCCACCAACTACCCCTTGGTGTGCTTGTTTTCTAATTTGTATAAGTATTCATTCTCCCTAGGGAAATCTCTTAGTATGTCATCCTTACCTCTTTTATAAAGGGTTCAAACAAGAATCAATTGGTAAGGCTCCGTTTCTTTTAGCAATTTCCTTGCTAGATCTTGTCTTAAATTCTTCAATTTTGAGAAATTAGCTCTAAGAAAGTTAACAAATTTTTCACTCCACTTTGGTATAGCTTCAACCTTGAACAGTGTAGCATGAGGTAGATCATCATCTACTCCAACTAGTGCTTCACCCCATTAGGTATGCAAGATAGATGATCAGCCATGACATGGGTTTTGCTACATCTCATGACGACCACTATAAAATCAAATTCAAGAAGGATCAAAAACCACCTAGGGATTCTCTTTGTGTGGCATGGTTTATTAACAAGGTACAATATAGCTTGATGGTCAACATAGATAACAAACTTATTAGCTAATAGATAATGCTGAAATTTCTTCATCACATACACCATAGCTAATCCTTCACATTCCATGGTAGTATAATTTATCTCATCCTCACACAATTGTTGGCTAGCAAAACTTATAGTTTGTGTTCACCTAGTTAAGCTAAGATACATCCAATAGCAAAGTTAGAAGCATCTATATGCACATGGAATATAATATCCCAATTTGGCACTCTCACAAAATTGGGAGCTAGCCAAAGCTTGCTTTAATGTATCATAGGCATGTTGGCACTCTTTCGCCCACTCAAATACAATGAGAAGCTTATACAATGGACAAGAAATCCCAGCATAGAAGAGTACAAACTATCTGTAGTAACCTACATGCCCTATAAACCATCTGTGGAGATTCCATTTTTGGACATTATATGCTCGAAACTGACTCCATGTTTTACCCAAAATTGACAGCAACAATAAAATAGTATAAGTATAGATGGGTTTTTATATATGAACCTAAAAGTTTAGAAACTTGGGCACATATTTGAAGTTTTTTATCTTATATGTTAGCATGTATTATACTTTTGGTGAATTTGTCTTTAAAACCCACTAAAAACTAAAGAAATTTAAGCAATTTTTCCAAAAAAAGTTTCTAGTGAAATAGCCCGACAGTATCAAAGACCATGCTAAAAATAGTCCTTTATTTTTTCCTTGACTGAAATAGTACTTGAACCTTTGATTAGACACCTTTACAACATTATTGCCTAGCATCATTGCCTAGTGTCCCATGATGGCATATCCCATAGGCTTTAGGTAGGAATACTAATCCTTATGACTAGAAGCCTGACCATGTCAATGATCTAAGAACCGTCATGTGCTACAACTTTAACTATCTCATTGCTCACTTCTTTAAATGGCAGTAAACAACTTTATTTTTGTAGCATGTCTAGATTCTTCCTTGGTCTTAAGACTGTCATTTTTGTATCCATTCTTGGTATTCACTTTCTTTTTCGTGTATTCTTTGGCTATGTGCCCTTTCTTATTATAGTAAAAGTTCTTAAATGTTTTATACACATTTGAAGAGTTAAAATCGTTACCCTTCTTCTTTTGTGTTTTGTTGGCATAGAAATCATGTTCACCACCATTTGCGACTCGACATCTGCCTACAGCTCCTTGCCCCAAAGTAATGAATTAAACTCCTCAAATATGAGAGGAGTAGGCCTAACACCAACATTTGGATATGTAACAATACCCTTAGATCATGAGAACAAACAAGATCCATGGGGGATAGCACACTCATGTTGATTGTAGCCACTTGGTCATGGAGATCTTTGATTATGGTAAGAAACACCTCCACACTATTCTGCTCCTATGAAGGAAGCTTCAAGTAGGATGTTTCTTCACAACACAAAACTTAAAAACTCAAATTGCATAATATTAGAGTTAGAGGAGAATACTATATTAAAATGAAGTGATGAAATAATAGATGGCAAAGCCCCACACCCCTATTCTCATGTGAAGGAAGCTTCAATGCCTGATTTGGAATAGCTATGTATGCTAGTAGAAGCTAGAGAGTAAAACTCATAGTGATGTGACTAATGAAAGAATCATGTGGATAAAGGGCTTGCCACGTATCTATATAGGCAGGTATATGTGGGGAGTGGCCATAACATGATCGCATATATCTGCACTCAATTATAGTCGGTGCCACGATCCATATTCTAAAGTCAGTCCATAAAGATGAACATGACCGTTTGGGCTGATCTTGGGCTAGCCTTGTTCTTGGACAAGGTGTACTAGAGAGTAATTCTACATAATAATTTTACCTACTCTAGTCTATCTACTATATGTAGACCATCGTGAGATAAGGGTCCAACATAGCATGTAGCCTATCTCAAAGACATTTGGCCTCCTAGGCCACCTTCACTTTCACTGGGATACCGAGCACCCAAGCTGCTTATCAACCATGGCTCCTCCGCAAAATGGGAGCTGTATAAACATAAGCTACATGGTGGTTAGAGAATAAAATATGAGGATGAAATAATACACACACATGCATACAGGCATGCGCACACACACATATGTATGTATCTACACACACACACATCTATGTGTGTGTGTGTGTGTGTGTGTGTGTGTACATATACATACATACATTTATATGTATGTATGTGTGTGTGTGCGTATGTTTATATATATTATGCCATGCTAGGGTGAAATACTCCTAGCATGGTTAGTGAGATTATGGTTAATATGCTGCCAGTGGTATACTAGTATTATTGATAGCCACTTTGGTTTACTAGAGTTATGGCATAGTTATATCTCTAGCTCATATATAGTCGGGTTCACACTATGGACCTTATATGTTTTAGTGGGTAGATTAATTTCCTGTATATTATGTACTCTCATCTTTATATTATGGTTATAGAGAAGTAAGAAGAAAGAAGAAAATTTTCTTATCGGCCTTGTATGTTTTAGTAGTAGAGAACTTTCCTTTATATTATGTACTCTTATCTTTATGTTATGGTTTTATAGAGAAGTAAGAAGAAAGAAGAACATTTAGCTATCCATCTCTCTTATGTATACTTGTCTACTCTTATGGGTGTTTTAGTAGTAGAGAACTTTCCTTTATATTATGTACTCTTATCTTTATGTTATGGTTTTATAGAGAAGTAAGAAGAAAGAAGAACATTTAGCTATCCATCTCTCTTATGTATACTTGTCTACTCTTATGGGTGTGTGTGTGTGTGTGAAGAAGGTTGCTTTAGCTCAAGCTCATCCTCTTCCCCACATTCTTCTCATGGTATCAGAGTGTTGGTTCTTATAACATACTCAAGAGACAAGAAGAGGAAAGAAAAGGAAACATGGGTAAGGATAACTCCATCTCTTTCCCATTGATTTCAGAAGTAAATCTCTACAAGTAACTATAGGCACAACAAGAGGGGACACTCATATCTGGGGGATCCCTCTTTATTGAAGAAAAAGCATAATGTATACTATGTTTAAATCTTGAGGGGCCTTTATAACATTATTTTGGCCGTGCAAGGATTTTGTAGACACTCTACAGAAGTGTCGACAATGTCATTTTTTAACTATGCATTGTTTCTATACATGTTTTACATGGACTGCAATACACAATGGTTGATTTGAAGTACTTACACTTATATAGCAGATATATGTTGATATGATTGGTTCACATAAACCCATCAATTTGTTATGTAGCAGATGTATGGTGATGTGATTAGTCCACTTTATGTGACCAGTTTACATAAAGCGACCACATTACACGGTTATAATATTGCTTGTAACTGTGTATGTATCTATCATACATATTATTGAAGATTGTAGGATTATTGTGAGTGAAGTTATCACAAGTTCTATTTGACCTACATAATATCATATTTTATGCAGGTGAAAGCTGCTACTCTCTGCAGGTCAACATTGTTTGGTGTAGGTGAAAACTGCTACTACAATGTTTGACATTCCCAAATTGCGAGTGAAATGCTAGACAAGAACAACTTCTAAGCATGGAAGTCAATGATAAAAAACTTCCTCATGGGAGAAAAGGATATTGGGAGTTTATTACAGGGTGACAAGAAAGATCCCGAGCTTTTGGAAGAAAATCCCACTCCACAATAGGTATAGGCCTTCAAGGCATGGCATAGGATGCCCAACAACATTATGTATTGGCTCTCCATTAGTGTGTTCGATTCTATGATTGGTCATAATTAAATAGGATATAAGGACACTTAAAGATGGATGTGTTACCTTCACTTAAAGCAAGAGCTACATAATGTGCAAAGGAACATGCTATGTACTATCAATGATTACTCATAGAAGATTAAAGGGCATGAAAATTCCCTTGCCTCTATTGGAGCACCAATTGATGATGATGACGACTTAGTGTGGATGGTCATTTTGAATGGGCTTAGAAAAGATTGTGGTCAATTTTGGACATCTATCTGAACTCAAGAAAATTTTCCAAAATTTCAGGAGGTTATAAATGAATGTTAGGAATAAATCATCCTTTAGTAATATATACGAGCAAACTGCTTTTTACACAGACAATGGTAGAGGTCGAGGTAGATCTTCATCTAGAGTCCAAGGTGATGCTGATATGGAAATGATAGAGGCCACTCTAGAGGTAAGGGAGAGCCAAAGAGGCCAAGGTGCAGGCTGATATGGAAACTCAAATCATCGGACAACAATAATAGGATTCCAATTTGTAAACAAGTGAAAGAGGCCACTCTAGAGGTAGGGGGGAGCTAAAGAGGCCAAGAAAAGGTGGATCAGCCTTTTATAATGCCTGATATTTAAGCAAGCCACTCCTTTTATTGATGGACATAATTGCTTAAAATAGAGCCTTGATGAGGAGTTTTGGGATCCCAGTTGTTGTTACACCTAGTGTATAAAGAGAAAAAGTAATGTTGAGAACATATGGCAATAATCTAGGTGTATGCATGTCTACTAGAGTCAGATATCTAGTGGTGGACAGGTTTAGATATGTTGGCTATACAACCCATTAGTATGCATATATGGTCAAAGCTTTACAACACTTGTAGAGCCACCCACATGTTTTGAAGAGGCACTTGAACATAAGCATTGGGAAGAGATGAAGAGATGGCTTATGAAAAAGCGAGTCATAATTTAGATGGTTCTGTTAGTAGATACAATAAATGATTGGTTGCCAAGGGATATGCATAGACATATGGCATTGATGGAGACATTTAGCCCAAATCGCAAACATGAGAGCAGTTATTATTATGTTTGTAACTAATGGATGGTCTTTACATTAGATGGATGTGAAGAATACATTTCTACATGGTGACTTACATGAGGAAGTTTACATGGCGAAACCACCAGGATATGAGGATCATGCACACCTAGATTTTGATTGTAGAGGTTACGTAAAGCCTTGTATGGCTTGAAGCAGGCACCTAGAGAGTATGGTCAGACAAGATAAGGAGTATCTTATCACTATTGGATTTTAGATATACAATGTTTATTTCTCACTTTATGCGAGAAATACTAACATGAGGATTGTCATCTATATTGATGAATTGATTGTCACATGTGAGTGATGATGACATTCATGAGGTGAAGATGCTTCTTAAGAAGAAGTATGAAATGAAATATTTGGGTGAGCTATGATACTTACTAGGTATAGAGGTGATTAGATCACTTGATGGAATTTAGCTTTTATAAGGGCAGTATGCTTTTGACATGATGTCCAAGTATGGGATATGATAGTGTCTTAAATAGAAGATCTACTACAACTTTAGGTTCTCTTTTGGGAGTGATGTTGTAAGCTAGAGGAGAAAGAAGCAATCGCTTGTTGAGTACAGAGGCTGAGTATAGGGGCATTGCTATGGCAACATGTGGTTATAAAATCTACTTTGCAAATATGGGCAAGCCCATGATAGGGTAGTTGTCATCCAGTATTGTCACTCAAGATAGCATGGCTAGTAACCCAATGTATCACATGTGCTAGAATGAAGACCTTAGGGTGCATTTTGTGAGGGAGAATATTCTAGCATAGGTGATATGGATTTGGTTTATGTCAGCATATGGGTGAGCCCATGATAGGGCAGTCGTCATCTACTATTGTCACACAACATCAGTAGCATATGGGTGAGCCCATGATAGGGCAGTCGTCATCTACTATTGTCACACAACATCAGTAGCATGGCCAATAACCCAGTGTATCATGCTAGCATGAAGGCCTTAAGGTGCATTTTCATTTTGTGAGGGAGAAGATTCTAGCATAGGTGATATGGATTTAGTTTATGTTAACATAGATGATGAAGTGGCCGATATCTTCACAAAGGCATTTTATGCTTTACTTGGAGTGAAGGCATGGAGTTCGAGGGGAGTGAAGGCATGGAGTTTGAGGGGAGTGTTGAGATATTGAGCCTAACTAATGCATATATGGATGACATTTTATGCTTTACTTGGAGTGACGGCATGGAGTTGAGCTCGAGGGGAGTGTTGAGATATTGAGCCTAACTAATGCATATATGGATGACATGCCAAGATCACACCTATACAATTATGCCATGGTTGGTGAGATTATAGTTGATACGCTACAATACTTTACATGATATATAACACCCACTTTAGTTTACTTATGGTGTAGTTATAGCACTCGTGCAGATATGGATTACACACCACGATGACACCTTCGCATTAGTAAACTTGAGGGGGGCGAGTGCTGATGACATGCCACTTCCGCACTTATACCATTAGCATGATTGGTGAGGATTATAGTTGATAATGCTACTACTGGTTTATAGGTTGTGTTAAGCACTTTGGTGTATTAAAGTTATGGAATAGTTATAGCGCCATCTCATGTAGTCACGTTCACACTATGCACTT